>NC_084804.1:14203620-14546120 GCF_963583255.1 Pyrus communis | reverse complement strand
AGGTGAACATCACGTGAAGGCCTGTGCCCTGCTCAGGGCGGGAGCACTAACACCGGGGGTACAGGTTATGAGCTCTCTAAGCATCTCTATCCACTATTTAATGCAATCGTTAAATAACGCTTACCTGGCACTTACCTATGCCTCCACAGCACCCACATATAAATATGTATATGCATGCCACTACTAATGAATGTGATGATGCATAAACGTTAATAATAACATGCATGGCATAAGGCAAATAACCCTTTTTAAATCAATTTCTGGGAATATAAATGTATATAGGTATATACGGAAAACAAAAGCCCACTCACTGGTATGTAGAAGGGTCGTAGCCCCCCTGTCTCGCGTGTGCACGCTCGTCCTCTGGGTACGTGTCACCTAAATGCGAAACAACTATAAAAACGTTAACTTTAAAGCACATAACCCGTTTCTCGTAATAACTTCTCATACATTACTCAAAATGGACAAATGAATATACCAACGTGCTCTACACAACCTCAGGATCACAACCATATTTTTAAAATAATTTTTGGACCCCGCACGCGCCCCCACGCGCCAGCACAGGCACGGACCCACGCGCCCCCACGCGCGGCCACGTGCCAGGCACACTGACGGTGTCAACAGACGCCGTCAGGAATATTCCGTTAAACTGACGGAATATTCCGTCAAATCTAACCGGATACCGTCACTGCCGTTAGGAATATTCCGTCAAACTTGACGGAATATTCCCCTTTCTTCTCCGGCCTACCCTCGCCGGACTCCGGTCGCCGGAAACTGGGAAAAACTTCAAACTAACTATTCTCCTTCGTTTCTCGACCGTTTTCTATGAATCTTGGACCAAAAGAAAGCCCTAAACTAGTAGAATCACGTTGGACCACTTTTAAAGGCTAAAAGTTACGCGATCATACCTGTCTCAAAACTAAAAAACCGGCCAACTTCGAACTAGGCCTTCCCGACGTCCAAATTCGTCCAACGAGCTACTCCGACGCTCCTTAGGACCTCACCAACACACCTACAAGCTTCAAATGTCCAAAAACTAAGTAAATTAATGTTGCATGAACAGTGCTCAAAACGGACCTCGTGATATCGACGTGAAAACGTCGAAGTTCTTACCTGAAAATGCTATGGTCGTGCTCGCCTCGACCTTACGAGTCGAATGGTGTCCTTAGTTTCCTCGATCCGTGATGGTTTGGGTGGTTTTGGTGTTTGTCCGTACGTATGGTGATAACGGGAAGGAAGAGAGAGGCACGGGGGAGAGAGACAGAGGGAGGGGAAGAGTGTCTGTGTGTGTGAGTGTGTGTGTGTGTGGTCCAACACATGCCACACCACACAAAACAACCCACAACGTGACAAAACAACCTAAGGGCAAAAAGGTAATTTCACGCGTGCGTTTAATAATCCCGGGACGGGATGTCACACATAAGGCTGCTATTATAGGGATTAAATTGTATTTGGGTTGTTGAGTAGTAGTTTGTACAATTCATTTAACTTATGCATGTATGCTATATCATTAGGTAATAAATTTACTTTTATTTATTGCTGAAGCTTTATTTATTTTTTATTTTATATAATAGGTATTTTATACTTGTTTAGAGATCTATCTTGCGGTAGAACTTAAGGGGGCGTTTGTTGTATCGGACTATCTCAGACTGGACTAGCTTTAAGGACTAAGTTGGACTGCCTTAGAATAGACTAAGCTAGACTAACTTAGTGAAGCGTTTGATGCAGTGTTGGACTAAAAAGCAGGATAATTAATAAATTCTAATATTATATTAATTTATCTATATCTCTATTAATATTTTATTCTTCTCTCATTTTTTCTTTCTTTTTTCTGAAAACTCTTCCTCTTCTTCGAAACCCAGTTCCATACTTTGAGATCAAATCAAAACCAACTTCCTACAATTGCATATCAGAGGAATCGGACGACGGTAAGAGCGGGACCTTCCTTAGATGTTTGTAGCACAAAAGTCATTGTTGGAGCTCTATGCAGCTGCAATTTGGTTGGGTCGCCGAGAATATCGTCGTACTTCTCTCGGATTTGAGACGAGGGAATGGTCTCCCATAACCGCCGCCGCTACGACCTCAACACCGGGTGCTAGTACTTCGTCCAGGGCCTCCACCTTGTCGACTTCGAGTACCTCCGCCGCACCGGCAACTTCCTCCCCCCACCCAACGCCTCCGAGTCTTGCTGGGCGCCTCCGCCTGCAACCAGTCTCTCGAAAATGGATCGCCATGCGCCCTCTGCACCACCAGAATGACCTTGCAGAGCTTGCTCTTGACCGGCGAGTCCGTCAGAAACGTCTCCACCTGCACGACGTACCCGTCTTGGTGTGGTGCTATGATCTTGTTGGAGAGAGGACGCAACGCAGACGAAGCAAGGTCTTCGTAGAGGGAGGATGCCAAGCGACGCAAAGGAGACAAAGCAGGTCTTAGCAGTCCCGTGGTTTTCGGGGGGTTTCGCTAAGACGACCTAGCGAGGGAGATAATCCACACGAGTCCAGGCTAGTCTCATTTAAGTTAGTCCCCAAGCTTACCAAACATGGGACAATAATCCTAGCCAGTCCAATCCCACTTAAGAATGTGAAACAAACGCCCCCTAAGAGTTACAAAATGGCATATATGGTGGAGTGTTTTTAAATAAAAGTGTAAAACAAAATAATAAGAGTATTCTAAAATTTCAAAGGTCAAAAAGTAGGAAGGACATATCTCGAGGAAAATGATCTTTGCCGGATCCTTTTTTTGGGAATCCCAAAGATCGTATAATCATGTCTGTTCATCGTACATCGTACGATAAAAGATTATTTTAAAATTTAAATTTTAAATTAAGTATAAATAGTACCTAACGAAAACTAATTGCATAATGTACGATAAACTGACATGATTGCACGATCCCCAAGATCTGCAGGAAAAAGATTCGGTGAGGATTCCTTTCCATATATGAAAGATCAAAGAGTAAAAAAATCAATAAAGTATTAAAAAAAATGTGAGACAAGTAATTAAAGGTGTGTGAATATTACAATTCAAAAACTTTTGCTCAATCACTGTAAACATGCTCGCTCCTACCATTTGCGTAGGCCCATAGTTATCTTGGCTTTCCTTGGAAACTCTTTTCCATGAAATATCCATCCATCCCACGTACCACAGGATTCATGCTCAAGTTCAATATCTATGTATTAATAACTTATACTTTACGCGCAGACATGTGAACAACTGTCCTTAACATTTACAAATAAGAAGATGCAACTATTCATACCAAAAAATAGTTAAAGAACACGAAAATTACTTAATAAAATTTGAGAAATTCATCATAGTGATTGAGACATTTGCTAAAACTTAGAACTAAAGAAGCTTCAACAACGGAATTGCACGCTTCAATGCAGAGTAGCCAGCGACATACGCCAAACCAACTTATACAATTACAAAATACTGGAAACTATATAAGGTTATAGCTCCAATTAAGAATGCATTACATTATGTGTTGATCTTTACTTATTACATGAATTATTATGCCCGGTTCTTCGGTTTGATCCGAAAATTAGTACTACTTCAAAGATCACTAATGTTTTATTTAATAAACCTTTCCATGCATATCATGTAATGCAAGAAGTTTCAGGGACTAATTAAAATAAAAAATGATGGCGATCACAAAAAGGATCATTCAAACTAAAAACTGGAGGTCTCGGGTTCGAAAACCCGCTGCTGGTGTAAAAGCTAGACTTGTGGCCAATGGGAGGCTGAAATGCCTCTATGAGTCTTTTCAGCCCCCATAATGGATGAATAATCGTAACTTGCCACTAGTTGTCCCACTATTTATTATTATTATTATTATTTATTTTTAAATGCCTTCATTGTACAAACTAATGAAGTTACTTAAAGAGTTTTTTAACATATTTAAGAACACTAATCATTGATCATCTCGTTAAAGAAGAAGAGGACGTGAAATTGACCAAATGCAAACACAACGCCGTGGGGGACATGATAAGAGTAGATAATCCATGGGTGTGTTTAGATTATGAGTTAGGTTTCCTCTTTAGACGGATTTATGAAACAATGCTTAAATATGTAGTTGTACCTTACAGCCTAACAACATAACATTTCAAATATCAGGTAAACAAATCACTCTGATTTCTAAATTGTAGCTTTCTCTCTAAATAGCTTCCTTCTCAATCTCTCATTCATCAGTACCTATCTCTATGTGCACGTTTTTGTTTTTCCACTGTATACAAGTTGACAAATCTAAAACATAAACTTGCTAATCACTCCACCATCGTTCCTTTTTCAATCCTTAAAAGAGGGGCAACATCTCTCTTTACGTGTTCCTGCATTGCAAATTCCAATTGGATTAAAAATTAATCAAAATTAATTATTTAGTTACTCTTTGCTAAAGCAGGATTAATAATTTAATCAAGTAACAAACTGCGAGTTGCAAACTTGTTTTTTATAGCCAACGTGGAAGTAATACAATACAAACCTTTGCTTGATCTTCTTCTTCCGTCTTTTCTTTGATCAAGCTAAGAGTTGGTGGAGAAGATAGTGAGCAATCTGACATATTATATTTACAATACTTGTGTTTTGTACTGAGTTTCGCTTTTGTAAGAGATGTGATTAATAATGCATTCGGATGTATGTCAATAATGTGGTCGGATGTATGTATAACCTTTGGCATAAAAACTTTGCGACTTTGGAAATTTGTGTTTGAGATCTTTTACCAACTGGTTGTGGTCTACAAGGAGCGATATTCAAACTTATAAGCAAAGATACAAACACACTATCCTGACCAAATGAGATAACATGCATTTGCTGCTCTTTATTTGTTTATTACTTTAGTAGTTGTTTCACACCAATAAATAATTCAGACAGCTGATTGTCAGTAAAAGTTCACAACTAACTCTACACTGACGAATAACGAACTCGTGCAAAAGATGAAGATTGGATCAAAGGAAAAAAAAAAAGAAAAAAAAGGAAACTACAAAATTGCTTATGTCTGTTTTCTTCTTAATAATGGCTGAAATGTCTATATGGTTAGTGGCCAAGATTGAATCCAAAATCCCAGATCTTCAAAGAATCAACTAGTGGACTAGCATACGGGATCTGTTTTGTACATGTCAAAATATGTCCCGTTTATGTAAGAGATGTGGTAAATAATATGATCAAAATTAATGTATGTCAATAATACGGTCGGATACATGGTAATGCGTGGTTGGATCCATGTAGAACTCATTTGGCGGATGGAAAGTAGGGGAAGTGGGAGGAAAATAGATTCTCAGAATTCAAATTTTAATGTTCATAACTGTTAAAAAATACTACCATCCATCCACAAATAATTACTCAAAATATTGGCTAAAGGAAACAAACCATTAATTCATTGTACTTCTTTCTGAATACTGAAATCCATATACAAAAATATTTTACAACCATCAACGGGTGGTTCAGCCTAAACGTCAATTATTAATCGATTTCTGACAAAAATAAATAAGAGGAAAAGAAAAAGATTGAACATATTTTGTGAATAAATAGAATTAGATGATGTAAAAGCGTGTGCTGGACGAGCAGATGAATGTCAAAACATGTGCTCATCCTGTATCTCAGAAAATGCCTTTGAGCAGTGAAAACCGCAAGATTATACTTTGGACTCGCCAATCACGACGTCTTTCAATGGACTCTCTGATATTCCCTCCTTCAGCGGTTTCAGATCCTCTTCTGACAAATGACTAGGGAGGACCTTGGATTGCTTCTCAGCCTCCACGGCCCAGCTGTATACGATCATGCCAAGAACAGCTAGAGCCATGCCAAGCAAGTTTTTGAATGTGAGCTGGGAATCGAAGAGTAGCCACCCCAATGTCAGGACACATACTGTTTTCATGTGGCCCAAAACCTGGAAAGAGACAGCTGAGAAGCGGCCGATGCAGAGGTACTGGCTGATGTTGCAAAACACTGCTAAGGAGCATGAGAGTAGAATGAAAAACTGCATACAATGGGATCACACAAAGCACAGCAGCTTCATTAGAAATTGTTCCTCGTAAACTCAGAAGCAGATTAAGATCAAATAGAAGAAGAAGCACTTACAAATGCACCAGTAGACAACTTGTAATCAGTAAGAAGTTTTCCGGTAAGAAAGTAATCAACGAATGGACCAAGAACAAGAAGAGATAGAGCTTGAATGGGAGCCGTCTTGCTGAGCAATTCAAAAGAGCCTATCGAGTATTTCTTTTGCAAGGAACCTATTGACTGTTGCTCAATCAACAAGAAAGTCAGATCAACAGTTGTTTCAAGGTTCTTATACCTAAACTCAGACTCATGGTATAGTTTAAAAAAAAAAAAAAAAAAAAGAGAGAGAAAATGAGAGAAATACTCACAATTTGTTGTAGGGATGTACACAAGATAGCCACACAGGCACACAGAAAGCCTTTAGCATTGACCTTCACATCGGTCACAGTACATATACCCACGCCTACAACCACTACAGCCACCGCAATCTTGACTTCCCGTGAAAAATGCTTTCCATGAATAATCCATTCCATCACACAAACCACTGGAATCATGCTCAACTTCGATATCTACACCATTATCACAATGGAGAAGATCAGAAATCAGATCACAACTGTGCACTAAAGGAAAAATGGTTGGGCTAATAAAATGATGTTCACCTGATAAAATCCAACAGAGTTAAGCATGAGGCTCAAGTTCATCCCAGTGATTGAGGCATTGGCAACAAGTGAGAACCAAACAAGTTCCCACAGAGGAACATGCTTTGATGCAGAGTAACCGGTGGCATTCGACACCAAACCGACCAAAGCAGTAACAGAGAAATGGAATCCAGTCAAAGTTGTAGCTGCAAAGAAAAATATACAATCATCAATTGCCGGAAACCAATCCGCCAATGAATACAACTATTTCTGTGTGACATAAGCATGCTTTTGCAGACACATTCAGTGAGATCTCCTTATGAATCTAGGTCATAAACAAAGCTGAATCATGCGTAGTAATTTCAAATGAAATGTAGCTAAATCTACAGGGAATGATGACAAGTCAAAAAAGGCCTGCCATAGCTGAAGCTGCCATGACTGGCAAATAACGGTCCAATCGAACATGGAATATTATATTGGAATCTAATTGACTTATTGGTCCCTTGCGAATCAAATTTGAGGCCAGAAAACAATCAATTAACATTTCGAAATTGGGAAAAATGCAGTTCATCCTCAGATTCATGGCATCTACAAAAATTTGAGGTTCTTCACACAATTCAGGAAAATAAAAGCAACCCATTATTCAACAAGGAAAACACTAAAAACCCATCAATCAAAAAGAAATTCCCACTTCAGATCTGTAATTAAATTGAAGATTAGGACAGAACCCAGAAGAAAAATAAGATAAGATTGGCAAATTAACACAGTTACAAGAAGGAGATGAACTGACCGAAGCCGAAAGCAAAGCCGTGGGGAGACATGAGCTGCTTGTTGGCCATGATAATGCCCACAGAGCTCACAATATTCATCCCCCAAGCTCCCACATCGGACACGGGAGACTTCTTTTCCTTCTCCATCTCTGCAATTCCGAGCGCGAATCAAAAACACCCAAAAACCCTTTTTCCAAATCCTCTCTTCCCCTAATTTGGATCTTGGTTTTTGAATTGTGATGGGAAGAGAGGTGGACAACAAATGCAGACAGAGTTGCAGGCTGCAGAAGTCGGTCACCACCTCCCTCGAGAGACCAAGCTAAAGAGCAATGGGGGTTATATAAACAGAAAAATAAAAACAATGTATAAGACAAAGGGGATGGCTTTGGGATATATTGGCTGGCTAATTTATTTTTTTTTTTCTTTTTTTCTTTTTTTTTTTCCTTTTTTTCCTTTTTTTTCTTTTTTTCTTTTTTTCATTTTTCTTTTGATGTATCTCTGAGCAATCCAGCATGTTACCCTCATATGGCCTCACATTCACATCCATTACCATTTTTAATAAATATCAAAATAATTATTTGGGACTCATGGATCAATTTTAAGTATGTGGGTTTTGATGGGATTTACCCTAATTTCGTTTTCCTAATCTTGGTTCCAACTTTGGTACCTTTTTTTTCCTAGTTATTAGGAAAATTTCATGATTCGCTCTTTCAACTAGTATTAACTTTTAAATTTTGGATATGTGAAATCACTTGAACTTCTATGTGGACGGGAGCATAAATTACAGTGTTTGATAAAGTTAAGAAAGTAAATGGGAAATATAAAGTAAAAATGGGTAGTGAAATTAAAAAATATATATTGAAAATGAAGAGCTAATTAAGTTCAATATTTAATAAGGTTAATGTTATTTTACAATTTTGGGCATGGCAGCCGAAGAGATTGAGATCTATAATATATTTTGCAATATGCATAAATAAAAGCCGTTATAATTTTGGTAAAAAGTAAAACAGAAGACAATAGACATCAATAGACCGCATACAAACTGCAGTTTCGTGCTCATTTATTGTTGTTTACCGATCAACTATTCATTAAGTTCTAACTTTGATTGAAAATTCTAACGGATCTGCTTGTGTTTATGTTCCTATTTTTATATTTTCTTGAAAATCATTTATGGCATTTTCCCTCTCTCTTTTCATTTCCTTTGCAAAGGTGTAGAATTGTAGATGTGAAACGATGTAGCCATCGTGACAGTGTTTGTATTTTGGACCATGCACATAGCAAACACAAAGTTTTTGATTCAATTATCACCTTCGATATATGATTGAAACTAGAAGCCATAAAAGATGTCAGATTGCGTTAGGATCGAGTTTAGCTAGTATGACATTACAGGTTTAGCCAATGCGGTAATATGGCTCTCGAATGTCCACAGAGAGCGGCGACATGAATTTATCCTTTATTTTGTTTTTGTTTAATAATTTACAGGAATTGTCTTGGAGTTTGATTTTGATTTGTCTTTAAAAGAGTTTAATGGTGTGATTGCTTTCTACAAGAGTGTTGCTTGATTTTAATTTTCATTTTGGGGGCAACCTGTTTTGGATCTATGTGTAAAACGTGGAGTTGTGTGATTTGTTGGATTAACTTCACTAGGTGTTTTGAGATCGTGGTAGTGATTAGATGATATGATTTGATCTATGGACATCGTATTCCATGTGACATGAGGTTTAACAGTTTTATGTTCAGTGTAATTTTGCAGTTCTTGATGAGCTTGGATGAGTGCGGGAAATCTACTCATTGTTTTACGATTAGTAATGCTTTACTCCAAATTTTTTTAATTTAGTTTGCAAGAATAATTTTAAGACAGAATTCTTCATAATATACATTTGTAATACTTCTTTTTTAATGAATGAAATATTGTACTCTTTTCAAAAAATATAAGCAAATGTGAAGTGTTAAAAGTGACTATAGCATTAAACAGCGGTGACACTCCAGGTTTGCACTTTACGTGTAGAAGCTTTGCAAGCTGATCACGCGTTCAATGAATTGGATGCAAATGCAAAATGCATGAAGCAACCCATGTGAGAAGTGAGAAATCTGGAAGCAACCCATGAAACCTACCGATCCCCGAAAGTGTTGAACTTTGATTCTTTCTTTTACTTTGACCCGGCGGATAAGGAAATAATTTTGACTCTTCAATGAACAAGGAGAGTTCCTCTCAATACCCCATGTAGTTGTTTTACAGAACTTTATGTTTATAATCGAAATCAATTATATTATAAATTATTATGTAAAAATTATTTTTACAAAATAATTAATTAAATATGAGATTGTTTAGTTATCGAACTGTGTAAAAACAGACTGACGAATTCAATAAATAAATCATGAACCATGTATTTATTTATTACAATTTATTGATTAAGTGATATTTACAAAGTAATTTAAAATATGAATAACTTGAATCATAAGTATAAAATTCTATTATCCCTCTCGGTCCCTGAAAAGTCTTCATTTTAGTGTTTTCAGATCCCAACTATGACTCGGCAATTTTTTTCTATTTTGGTCTTCTTTACAATGGCAGACAAGTATTCTTAACGAAGATCAATGATGCATGGTCATTATCATTTTATTTTTCTTTGGGTAATGCTAAGAAAATTAAATTTATATATAAAATTTACAAATTAAATGATGTATCACCAATAAGAAATAAGTACGTTTATCAACGCTTAAGCAATAGTACAATCGTCAACTTACCATGTCATTTAATTTACAAAATTTTGTCTATAATTTTAGCTTCTCAACCATTACCCTTTCTCTTTTAGTAGAGTGGAGTGCTAGTGAATCAAATAGTTAGTTGTTAGTTGCTAGATATGATTGTTTTTCGTCACTGTTTTAAAAGGTCATATGTTACTGTTTTATTTCTTTTACAATAATATTATATTCTAAGAATATATTTACTTATAAGGAACAAATATCATTCTTATTCACGTGGCTACAAACAACTAAGGAAATGAATGATATAATTGACATAGGAGTGGTTTATCTTATACGCATCTCATACATATTCCTTGATATCCATGCCATGTAAGTAAATATGCCTTTAAGGGAGGGGGAAACTCTGCCCTAAAGTGAAGGGGGACTAGGTTAGGTTATACAACGAGTCAGCACTAATATATATATATATATATATATTATCTACACTAAAGGAATATGGGAGTGGGATAAACCTCACAATGGGCTAGTAAAAATTTGTTCAAATCCACCTTTGACGATAATCGAATCTAAGACATTTCACTTACAAGTAAAAGGATGTATTTAACTCAACACAAATATAATACACCATCGTCATCCATGTGAGTCTAATATGAGACTTCTCACTTACAAGTGAAGAGGAATATCATTCAACGTAGTTTTAGTTGGTTCATCGTTGTATTTAAAATCAAGAGTTGAAATTAAAACATTAAAAACACATTCATTTAATCTACCTATAATATCAAATCTAACTACGATGGACCATATATTATTGGACACTAGGAGACTAAAATAACATTTATGTGATATTATATATGAATATTCATTTAATAAAATGAGTGAATTGACGAGATTATGTGACAGTACGACTGATCGCCACACTAAATAACACTTATTTTCCGCACTTTTAAAGATAATAGAATTAAAAAATGTCGAATTCTGATTTAGAAAATATTATTTAATTACTTTAGATCCACTAACATTTAAATTCTCAAGATGCAAAGAAAAAAAAAAAGGAAAAAAGTATAATTTCCAGCCAAAGAATTAAGAAAAAAAACAAAGAAACATATGTTGTTCCTCTGTATTTTCCTCAAACATAAACAAGTTGTTTAGACTGAAGCCAAAACGGGAGCAAAAGAAAGTTTGAGCAGGCTAGCAACCCAGCAACAACACCAACCCACATGATAAATTCATATTAAATTAATAAATGGAATCAATTTAAGAGCATCATAATAATAACACGAATATACTTTCTAGGATGCGCCTTCTTTTTCTTGTTATTTGATTTTTATGTTCGATTTCTTTCTATAAATAATTAAAAAAATGAATAAAATTTCCTGTCGGTGCAACATCCTAAAACCCTCAAGAAAAATATTGTACAATCGGTTTTTATCCAATTGGAGTTTTGGTCATTAAATTAAAAGTTTGTTAGTGATTGTAAACTTTTCAAAATGTCACGCAATAATAATCGTTTTAGTTAATCGCGATTAAAACCTTTTTTATTTTGGACAAAATTTTTAATGTTGCTACTCAAAAGCACGAATGATTCATAAATGATAAATTTACAAACCAATTCTTATGAATTTTTAATTCAAATCACAAACCTTCAATTGGACCAAAGTACATGGACCAATAATCGAATTAAGAAAACTTACATGAATATATGAATTCTCACACCCGTGCTTGTGCCTTCGTTTTTGCGTGGCAAACTTGTGACTCTGTAGAAGAGGTTCAAGTCCGCCCTTCTAGTATGCATCGGTGTGTAATATAACCTGAATCGTTGGCCACACATTCACGCGACTGGGTTCGACTCCGAAGTTTTTTAGTGTAGGCATGAAATGTTACGAAATGATGGTCAGCATCATCCTGACATTTCCGGGATGTGGAACACAAGGTGAGGTTGCCATCGGTACGGAATCAATTCGGAAACACCCAAATTCAAATCCCTGATCGGAGTCCTGTTCAAAATTCACCGAATGTTGCGGCAGATTATGCTTCCTTTCATCAAAATTCCACGTTTCCTTGCACTTTACGTAGCTACCAAGAATACAAAGAGCTTGACTCACAACATGAATAACGGCAAAACAATTCTCCAACAGATTCTCCAGGAACTACAACAAATACGATACAATTACAATCAATAGTGGTACTCGCCGTGCGAATAATGATTTGAATGTTGGTAATCAACTTCAGGAACATAAGCATCTGATCCAAAGAGCCCAACAGGGTCCTTTCCTCGGGCTCACGATGGAATTCATTGTCCTTTATGTAGGCCTCAATTTCTGCAATGACCGAGTTCAGATTTGAATCTCGTCGTTCTTTTAGCGCCTTCAGAAAGTTGTCTGAGATGATATTCAGCATCTTCCTGAACTGGGATTTGTACTTTTTGAGAAGAGAGTACCCTACCGTCTGTTAAAAGCATTGAGCCATTTGGCTTAAAGATTTTTGTCCTACTTCTTTCTACAAAGAACATTTAACTTCTGTCACAACTTACATGTAGGAATGCTTTAAGAGCAACAGCAGTGTATCTGTTGGCAGGGAGAGCGTTTAAAAACCTCGCCAGCCATGCCCAACATTCTTTCAGGCCATGCGCATTTTGGACCCTAGAAATTTCCGTCTGCAAAAACATTCCGAGTTAGATGCTAAAGCAAATATAGCAGCAACACTTGATCATAGTGACCATAACTAAAGATGCCGAGAAAACATTAAAAATCCATTCAATCAGTTCTCTCCTCTTCGTGAGAGTTCCTTCTCCCCTTGTGAGTGTTTGTTTTTAACTACTTTCTCCCTCTTCTGTCGTCGGCCCTAGCTGTGTCCGGGGTCGGTGGCTGTCTCCCGTTTCTCTTTTTCTTCTTTTATTTTCTGCTTGCTCATTGGCCTGCGTTTTGTCCCCGTTGTTTCGGCCCAATTTACCTACACTCCTAGCTCTGATCCCCTCTTCTTCCAATCTCCGTTTCCCATTCACATCCTTATTTCTCTTCCTTCACCATCCTATCCATCAAACCTTGCTCTTTCCTTCCTCTATCTCACTCAATTTGGGCTCTGCAATCCATTTTCCTCTCGGAAGGTGCGCACAGCTTCGGCTTTGGTGGAAAAACTGTAGAAAAAGGTATGTAGGCTAAAAAATATATTTGTTATTGATACGTGAATGTGGAAAAATGGAAGAGAATGCAAATGGTAGAGAATGCTTAATTTTTTCATTATATTTCTCTACAAGATTACAAGGATATATATACATGATACAAATGTGTAGGTAGGACAAGGTAGCCGTCCTAGTGTGTAGGTAGGACAAGGTAGGACGGCTGTAGAGGACAAGGTAGGCGTCCTAGTGTGTAGGTAGGACAAGGTAGGACGGCTGTAGGACGGCTTGACGGCTGTAGGACGACTAGTGTGTAGGTAGGACAAGGTAGGACGGCTGTAGGACGGCTTATTCTTCCAATAATAATATTATATACAATTACACAAGGACTCCAACCATATTCCTTATTTGTCTAACACTCCCCCTCAAGTTGGAGAGTGGATGTCAAGAACTCCCAACTTGCGTAACATACCCGAAAACTTTTCTTTCCCAAGAGGTTTGGTAAACAAGTCTGCCAACTGTTGTGCCGTACCCACATGCTTGGTCTCTATTGTGCCATCTACAATCTTATCTCGTATAAAGTGACAATCCATCTCAATGTGACGAGTTCGTTCATGAAAAACAAGATTGGCAGCTATATGTAACGCTGCTTGATTATCACAAAATAAAATGGAAGGACCATCCAAAGGAATGTTCAAATCCTTCAACAAAAAACGAAGCCAAACTATCTCGCAACAAGCACCTGCCATGGCCCTATATTCCGCCTCTGCTGAAGAGAGCGAAACGGTTTTCTGTCGTTTCGTCCGCCAGAAATCAAAGAACCGCCCAAGAATACACAATACCCAGTAGTCAAACGGCGAGTGATAGGGCAACCTGCCCAATCAGAATCACAAAACGCAGTTAACTTGGTCTGGTTGTCAGAACGAAATAATAAACCTTGACCTGGAGTAGCCTTCAAATAACGAACAATACGAAGCGCAGCACCCATATGAGATATCCTTGGCTCGTGCATAAAACGGCTTAGAACATGCACAGAATAGGTGATATCCGGCCGAGTGATAGTGAGATATATTAACCGACCTACTAATCGTCGATACTTTTCAGGATCCTTGAGAAGTTCTCCTTTATCAGATAATTTTGTGTCATCCATAGGAAAAGCAATGGGTCGTGCTCCCAAAAAACCATAGTCCTTGAGAATCTCTAATGCATACTTGCATTGAGAAATATAAATCCCTTGTTTGGAACGAGAAACCTCAATACCCAAAAAATATTTTAAATCACCAAGGTCTTTTATCCGAAAATGATCACGGAGAAAAAACTTCAGAGAATTAATGGCACTAGCATCATTGCCTGTAATCACAATATCATCCACATAAATGAGCAAAGCTGTGAAACAAATACCAGACTTTTTAGTGAACAATGAATAATCAGCTTTGGATTGTTGAAAACCGGCAGAAATGATGGCACTGGTGAATTTGGCAAACCATTGGCGAGAAGCCTGCTTAAGACCATAAAGTGACTTGTGAAGGCGACACACAAGATTCTCCCCCTGTCGCCGAAGACCAGGAGGAGGAGACATATAGATTTCTTCATGTAAGTCACCATGTAAGAAAGCATTATTAACATCAAGCTGATGAAGAGACCAAGACTGACTAGCAGCAAGAGCAAGAAGACAACGCACCGTAATCATCTTAGCAGTAGGAGAAAAAGTGTCATGATAATCAATACCTTCAGCCTGAGTGAAGCCTTTAGCAACCAAACGAGCTTTGTAGCGGTCAATAGAGCCGTCGGAATTGTGCTTGAGTTTGTACACCCACTTACAACCAATGGGAATTTTGCCAGGGGGCAAGGAAGTTAAAGTCCAAGTACCATTAGCATGTAAAGCTTGAAGCTCCTCAGTCATAGCACGTTGCCAATTGGGGTCAGTGGCAGCCTCGGCAAAGGAGGAAGGCTCCACAGTCCGACTGACAGAGTTAATGTAAGAAAAATGCCTGGGAGAGTAACGGTGATAAGAGAGAAAATTACAAAGTGGATATCGCGTACTTGTGTAGAACCGGGTTACGAAGTCGAAGATGGGTGGGATGGCAGAATCACCTGTGAGCAAACGTAGTCTTTTAAATAGGATGGAGGTTTATGGGCACGGGAAGAGGTGCGGGGAAGGGGAGGATTGGTAGGTAGTGGGGGGGTAGGGATGTCCGTGGGTAAAAGGGTGAAAGGTAAGGAAGTAGCGGGGGGGGGGGGGGAAGGAGGGGATGCCGAGAGGGCAGGGGGATGGGGATGAATGGGTAATGGGGCAGCAAGGGAATCTGTGGGAGGCGTGGAAGGGGAGGAAGGTGGAGGAGGGTGAGGCGTCAGGGCAGGAAGGGGTGGGTTATATGTAAAGTCCAGAAGGGGTGGGATGGGTAGGGTAGGCGAAGAGGATGGGATAGGAGGGTGAGAAACGGCATAAGGGAAAGTAGTTTCGTGAAAGATGACGTCTCGACTAGTGAAAATGCGGTGATTGTCGAGATCGTAAAGGGTATAGGCCTTTTGTCCATGAGGATAACCGAGAAAAATGCAACGATGAGCCCGAGGGGAAAATTTGGTGGTGGGAGTGACAGAGGTGGCATATGCCAGACAACCAAAGACGCGGAAGTGGTCATAAGATGGGGTTTTCGAAAAGAGAACCTCAAATGGGGATTTATGATGGAGAAGACGGGTAGGGAGATGATTGATGAGATAAGTAGCGGTAAGAACACATTCCCCCCAAAACTTGATAGGAAGATGGGATTGAAAACGAAGGGCGCGAGCGGTTTCAAGAAGATGACGATGTTTTCTTTCAACAACGCCATTTTGTTGGGGGGTATAAACACAAGAAGTTTGTAAAAGCACCCCATGATCAGAGAAAAAACTACGAAGAGATAAAAATTCACCACCATTGTCAGTACAAATGCATTGGATGGTAGTGCGGAATTGGGTAGTGACATAAGCAAAAAAATCCTTAATTAATTGTTGAGTGTCGGATTTATGTTTCATGAGGAAGACCCACGTAAAGCGAGAAAAATCATCCACAATGCTTAAGAAATAATGAGCACCAGAAAGAGAAGATTGACGATTCGGGCCCCAAATATCACAATGAATTAAAGCAAAAGGGAAAGTTGATGAAATTGAACTCAAAAGAAAAGGTTGACGAGTTTGTTTTGCCAACGGACAAATATCACAAATATGACTAGAATCAAAAGTACAATTAAGAGAGCTAGATGCTAAAGCTTGCAAACGAGTGGAGGAGGGGTGACCTAGACGCCTATCCCAGAGGGAGGAGGGGATGGTAATGATGTTGCAGAGAGGTAAACGGGTGGGGAGAGAAGAGGTAAGGGCCACAAGGTAATACAGATCGCCACGTCGCTTACCCACACCAATCGTCGCCTTCGAAACCAAGTCCTGCAAAACACACCAAGAAGGAAAGAAGGTTATGGAACACGATAATCCATCTGTAAGTTTACCAACCGATAAAAGGTCCACTCGGAAATTAGGGACACATAAAACATCCTTCAAAGTAACTGAGGAATTTAAAGGAAGAGTGCCGGTAAAAGTAATGGGAGCGGAAGCACCACTAGGCAAAGAAACATGCGGCAAATGTGAAGGAGAACGATTAACCAAACATGAAGCGGAAGAAGTAATATGATCCGTAGCACCACTGTCAAGAATCCATTGACCATGACGAGAGGTGACAGGTAACAAACCTTGGGCAAAATCAGTAGTGAGCACGGCATTGGCCTGAAGAGGGGTGGTGGTGTCACGTAGAGCAGCTAGAACACGGGAGTGCTGCTCGGCAGAGAGGTCAGGCATGGCAAGCTGCAAGTCATGCAAAGTGGGCTGGGTCCCGTGCACTTGGTGGGTCGCTGGAGTAGAAGAGGAGGCGGGGGCCTGGGTGCCTTGCACGTGATGGGCCTGGGTGAAATTATGGGGCCGGGAAGCAGAAAACCGTGGCTGCCGGGGAGGACTGGAAGGTGCATGACTGCGGGAAGAACTGGAAGCAGTGACACGGCGCGGTGGTCGCCACGGTTGGCCATGGAGGGGATGGCCACCGGGATAGCTATGAAGTTTATGGCAGGTGTCTCGGGTATGATAATCAAAATTGCAATAGGTACAGTGGAGGGGAGGACGAGCAGAAGAGGGACGGGACGGGCCACGAACAGCCATGGGAACGGCAGAGAAAGCTGCCGAAAAAAAAAATTAGGGCTAGGGTTATAAACCTGCTCTGTATACCATGTAGAAAAAGGTATGTAGGCTAAAAAATATATTTGTTATTGATACGTGAATGTGGAAAAATGGAAGAGAATGCTTATGGAAGAGAATGCTTAATTTTTTCATTATATTTCTCTACAAGATTACAAGGATATATATACATGATACAAATGTGTAGGTAGGACAAGGTAGCCGTCCTAGTGTGTAGGTAGGACAAGGTAGGACGGCTGTAGGACGGCTTGACGGCTGTAGGACGACTAGTGTGTAGGTAGGACAAGGTAGGACGGCTGTAGGACGGCTTGACGGCTGTAGGACGGCTTATTCTTCCAATAATAATATTATATACAATTACACAAGGACTCCAACCATATTCCTTATTTGTCTAACAAAAACCACCACCTTCCATGTGTATGCCTTTATTGGCATTGTTACTAGTGGGATCTTCTTCCCTCTGGTTTCCTTTCATATGGCTCAGACCACAATATGTGGCTCAAATCTCTTTGGTGGTGCTCAATGGAGGAAGGTTGAAGCTCTCTTTTCCACCACTTATGGGAATCGGTTGGCTGGTTCTTTGGTATTTGCCGGGGATGGAGGTGCACGACGGTGGATTCCGGTCGATTGCGGTTGTGGTGCAGGCTGCTTCGGCTTGTTGTCTTTTTTTGTTTTCCTGTTGGGGCCCAATTCTCTGTTTGGGCTTTGTTTTGCTTGGAGGCCTTCTTTTTATTTTGTTCTGGACTTGTAATTGAGCCTCCTATTTTGTATCGTTATCGTTGTTGGGTTGTTAATACAGTCACATTTATCCAAAAAAAAAAAAAAAAAAAACAGTAAAAATCCAAGCAGTAAGATCGTAGAGTTAAACGTGAAGCAGTGCCCCCATACAGTTTCATATAGGATTCTAATCGTGTCAAATAATTGTCAACGTTTTCGATCTTTCCTTCGTCTTCTTTGAATCCAAAAGCTTTATAGTAGGCCTCTTGTGAATGAAATGCCGACTGTAGTAAAAGAAATGTCAAGAGACATTTCCAGAAAATTAAATTCCACCAAGATAAAGAAAATGTCAAACAGATATGGAATCCTATGGGTGGCACAGTCGGTTTGGTCCACCTGTTTTCGGTTCGGACAGCCCTGTCCGCCCTAGTTCGGTTTCTGTTCCAACAATCGGTTTGACCCAGTCTGACTAAATTCGATTCGGTTTAGAGGTTTAGCGGTTAGGGGGTTAGAGTTTAGGATAATTTTAAATTTCCTCATTCAAATAGAGCGTCATAGGCGATATACTTGGAAATTTGAATTGAACTGCCAATTCGAGAAATCAGAATCGCCTGAGACTGGGGGAAGAGGTTTAGGGTTTAGGATTTGGACTCTTGAATTTGAGATTTACTGAGTTGGCGCTTCGTCTTCATCTTTTGCACACTTCAAGACAGTGCCGTTCGGGTGCGAACGCCTAACGTCCAACACCGATCTCCCTGACCAAGACCCTTCGATTCCCAGTTTTTCAGTTTCATAAAACAGCTCAGTGTTTCATACTAATATCATACAACCTTCTCTTTTTTTCTCAGTTCCTTATATCAATAAAAGGCTTCCTTTAATAGGGGATGACCATTCCCCGTTTCTATATGTAGAAATGATATACCAATGAGATCAAAATATGGATACACACACAGAGGGAACCAGAACCGGGATTAGCCGCTTATTGGGCTTGGGACTTCCTCTTATCACGACTAATTGCACGACTAAGCCGAAAAGAGATATCTGCTTTGAGAGTCAATGTGGGACCTTAAAGCAGGCGAGAAACCGATAGGCAATTTACTAATGATAGTTTGCTTACTTAGTACACTCAAAAGGACATTTTAGCGACATGGTACCTCGTTTACTCACTTTGGATAAATTGAAATCACCATTTACGAGGTGGGCACAAAGAATTCTAGCTACATAAACGATTGGAAAGCAAAGTCCTGCTCAGCAGGTGAACTACTGAGCTGCATGATATTAACGCATTTGGGGTCAAAGTAAGAAATGAGATAAGTTCATTAATTGACATGACATATATACACATCACTTGCTATATCACTTGACATAAACACGCAATCAATTATCAACTTCATTTTTCTTTCATTTAACAATGAGTCACATGAAATCCCAAAATAACAAGGGAAGCTACTTGTCATATGCCACACAACACGTTCCATGTCTCCCATCAGAATGCTTTAGGTTGTTACTAACAAATTCTAGCAATGTAGGAATCAGAAAAGGTAAACATAACATAGACAACGCATTAACTTATGGTGCTGATTACATCCTCACGCCGATCCAATCGTGCAAGCGGAATGAAACCAAACCAGCATACGCCTAACGTGAAACAACCGTAAGCATATGCCAACCATGACTTTATGAAGAATTACAGGAAGGCGTCCTTCTCGAGCAACTTTAGTACGTCGTTTTGGTTGTTCAGCTTGGCAACGTCGATCGGAGTCTTGCCATCCATGTTCTGGAGAGTGCTGCAGATTCCGGATTCCGGAAACAAAAAAGTATTGAGTAACCTAAGAGTGGGGAAAATTATAATTCATATGGAAAACTTAAAATTTTAACAAAGGGCTTACACAGCTGCGCCATTCTCAAGTAGAAGTGCCACGCATTCCTTCCTGCCATAACCGGCTGCATAATGAAGTGCGGTGTTTTTGTTCTTATCAAGAGCATCAACTCTTGCTCCAGCCTCGAGAAGAACTTGAGCACACTTCACCTGAAATGATAAAAGACACATATAAATACCTCCGTATATTAAGGTAGAAAACCATTAAAGGTACTCTATCCCCCAACCCCTTTTTCTTCATGCGCATTCAGTTTTAGCAGTAGCTCGTGCTCGTATCCGAACTGCATGATTGACCCATATGCGGAAATGCTCCACCACCCGACGATAACAAGTATCATCATGCAGAAACAAGTAAAAAGAGAGGGACTCTGAAAGATCTCATACCTCACCATATCCACATGCAAAATGTAATGCTGTCCTCCCTTCTGAATCTTCCTCATCCTTGTCAGCACCGGAGGCTAGGGCAGCTTTCAAACCCTATTTGACAGATTGAAAACTTAAGCACTTGCACATCTGCTAACTTGGACTAGACATGTCGAATATATACAAATCAAAGTTTAACACACAGATATATTCCCTGACATCACATGCTACGAAATCAGAACTCAGGCAAGCTAACTAATAGGCCTAATTAGCATGAAGAGCCTGGGGTGAAAACCAATGAGTCTGAAAACAGAAATAAGTTTTTTTTTTTTTTTTTAAATAGATAAACATATTTAAAAGAGTGGTGCTATCCGGGTAAGTTCTGACATTTTTCAAATACCATAATCATTCTTCAATTGCAAAATTTCTTATTAACAGCAAGATCCAACTAAATGGCACGTGAAGGGGTTAAGAGCAGACAATGGTGTATTCTACCTCCACATCACCAACACTAGCAGTTTGATGAACAACTGATTCATCTTCATTTCCAGCATCTTCAGCTTCTTCTGGTGGTTCAGCAGAAGTAGCTGCATCCCCAACTGCAAGACCCATTGCTTCTCCCAACTTCTGCAAAACATCTTTATCGTTCCAGTATCTGCAAAGCAGAATTTCCTTCTTTAGCTCACCCAAGGTTTGTACTCAATTAAACCCAATTCCAATACCATGTGTTAAAAAAGAAAAATTAAGGCTAAAGCATATAGTTCCCAACTTCCATAACAAATCTAGGATTACTAACCTCATCATAGCAGCTGGACCACCAGTTTCTATTTCTTCCAAAATAGGCTTCAAAGAAGGATCTTCTTTGATACGTGACATGCGTTCCTCAAGCTGATCTTTGTTTGATGGATTGGCGAAACTCTCAAGCATAGTATTCATAGATGGATCCTGCAGTAGAAAAATCAACAAGCTGGAAATTCAACAAATCAAACGAATTCCATTCACAACACTAAGAATAAATCAAATATAATCACGAATGCAGAAAGACCGGATATACCTGCATCAATGCATTACCGAGGCGCTCAGCCATGGTCATGAACTGAGGATTCTGCATAACCTGTTGCATGGTGGAATAGTATTGTTGGCTATCAAACTGAGGGACACCTTCATCAACTGACACACCTTCAAAAGTTTTCTGAAGTTGGTCTGCCATCTGATTGAATGAAGGATCTTTTGATATCTGTTCAGCTAGTTCCTTAATGCTAGGATCCTGTGCATATGACATAGAAGACACTTGTGAGCAAGAACCACGGACTGATTGAACTTCAGAACTCAAGCTCTCAACATTAAAATTTTTAAAGTTATACTAGTATTTGAGTTTTGGATTGGTAGCACAGTTTCACCCATTTCACATCGAGGTATAATGCCCCCCATTACTAGAGAATTCAATACATTGTTAATGGATGGCATAGTGCACATTGCTCCCTGAAATTCAGCGTAAAAAAGCCTATGCGCAGCTATAGAGGTCCGAGAGAATTGGATAAATTGTACTTTTAATTTTTAATTATAATCAAAATTATTCTTCCCCCATGCTCAGTCATTCAACTGTTTTCAAACTCAAAACGTAATAGAAGCAATAACATACATTCAGCAAGCCAGTCATGGCTGAGAAATCAAAAGGATTGGGAGGAAATCCACCCTCTGGAAGTTGGAAAGGGGTAGCCCCTGGTTGTCCTGACAGTGAGTCTCCAGATGATGCCTCAGACTTGGAACTTTTGTTCTCAGTTGTTTCAGGTTTGGAGCTTTTGTTCTCTGTTGGAACTGGCTTTTCGCCTGAAAAATATAAGATGAACGTGAGAGTGGCACACTCAATAAATTCCAAAAGACATTTTCCGTCTTCTGCATTCAGTTCAAATGAAAAAAAAAAAAAACAAATAACAAAAGGATATGGGTAATAGTTATCCAACTAGCCAATTATCAAGCTTCACTATAAATCCGATTCCCCGCTCACCTATACCCTTAGTAATTTGGATTTTCAATTTATATATGAACGTGAGAGTGCCACACTCAACCCAAACAAACTGCTTCACCGCTCACCTATACCCTTGGTGCTATAAATCCGAATAAAAAACCAATATATAAAACTGGCTAGTGGCTACTAACCAAAGCATCCTTTGATCAATTTAAGAATCACATAAAATTAAACACCAAAATCTGCAAGAATTTTCAGCAAAACAAAGAATACTTCTGTCCCACCCTCGTACATCCTATTCCAATCCAGCTCCTAATGTATATGTATACATATTATATATATTGTTTTAGATCAATCAAATTCAGCAGACTGATAGAAATCCAGATATGCTTGAATATCCAATCAAATCAACACACAAAAATATAATTCAACAGTTTACGCAAAACAGCAAGCATACCAGCAGCAGCAGGCGCATCCTTCTGCGTGGAAGCCATGGAAGCACCTGAATCGACAGAGCAATCAATCACCAATCAGAAAACAAAGTTTCAAGAAATTCACACAACCGATTGGGGAAAGTGCGAAAAGGATCGAACCTAATAATCCGGATGCACGAGGTCCTCCGCAGTACGCAAAGAAGCGAATGCTTCAGAGACTTGACGAAGGGGTAGAGAGAGAGAGAGAGAGAGAGAGAGTGGGAGAGAGAGATCCTCGCACGCTTCGCTCTGGCTGTTGTGATTTGTGAAAAATGATGAAAGTACTGTTTTTATTTATTTTATTATTTTATATATGTATATGTCGACATATCTATATAATCTCGCTCGCTATCTATTAGTCTTATCTAGGGGTACCTAGCAGCTCACCACAACGACTCAGTGGGCCATCTCAATCCTCATCCCCTTCCCAATTCCCAAATGAATGGCTCTTTCTTTGCTATTGTTGACCGAATTACTCTTTAACCTTTGGGGCTTTACAAACATATGGCCCACTCAATTTGCTCTATTTTATCTTTACAACTTTTGGCCCTGTCAGTAGATTGAATTTTTATACTATTTTGACTCGAATTCGATGTAACTAAGACGATATAAATCACGACCTTCAATTCAATTATCTGAATAAAATCTGAACTTGATAATCTGATTATAAATGGATCTAGATATAAATTAAAATTAGTCTAATAATAATTTGATCTCACTTAATATAACATATTATTCGATTTATATATTTCAATTTATTTCCAGATCTTAAATCAAATCTGATACAAACTTGTTTACAGTTTACTTTAGGAGTGTCTACATTGGTTACAATATCGTCAAATCATGTCCCAATTTCGTGGAGTAGGTCTTAAATTCAAATTTCATACAAGATGCTTGTTGAATAAAAAAATGTTGTAGGAATGTGCCTTGCTACATGTGAGAGGCTAGACGAGCGATTGGATAATGTAGAGTGTATCAATCAATATCTCACATTTCAATATGCACAGTGTGATCTTGAATTCAAATCTCGTTTACAAACTTTGTTGAATACAAGAAAATATTATTGTAAAAATTCGCAGTGCGAGATGTGAGAGGATGAACGATTGACTGTGCATTGCATGTCGACCAACATCTCACATCTCACATTATGCAATTGCAAGAGTCATGCACCCGAGAAAACGATAAGAACATCATAAAACCTAAGATGGAAGTTTTCTTGTTCACTAGAAAAAGTATAAGATTTTGTAAGTACATTGGGAAAATGCTTTACTTTGGAGCCAAAAGGAAGAAATGTATCTCTAGTAATGAGAATTCCTCCCAAATATTTCATGTGAAACTAAGAATTGTGGACTACGGACCTGAAATTCTTCTGCAATCACTGAGCCACCCTAACCCTATGGTGTTGATATTTTGTCCGTTTTCAAAATAACCAAAACAACAATAATTATAATAATAACAATAAATAAATAAATTATTTAATTAATTATACAATTAAGGCAGGCCAGGAGAACCCAAAGTCCGGCCCATATCATATTGTCATGAGTCCAAGAACTTTGTCATCTGACAGAGTCTCCCTGTTTCATGCGCCAAGACGGCAAAATCCCTTGACCAGGTAACAGCAGAATTACGAACATCCCAGTGAAAAAAAAGACACAGGCTTTCCCCTCTGATAATATTGCCAACAATTTATTCAATGAATCGGAGGATATTGAGTCCGAATCCGATCCTGGGTGAGTGAAGGATGTCCCAAGCTCAAGTCTCCTACAGGTAAATTTCCCAAATTCCATTTCTGTTATCGATCTGAATCAGCTGCCATCTAGTTTCTTCATCCATTTCAATTCCTTTGACAATGTTTCATGTTAAATTGTTTATCGTCTCACTGAAATAACCCCTTTTTTCATTAATTTTTTTAGTGCTTGAAATCATGTGTTTTGATTGTTGAAGATTGAATGTTTGACCTTCATCACTCTAATCTCATTGGGTCAATTGGGTTTTTCCCAAAACTTGATTCTAATATTCAGCAATTGCTTTTAAGTTTAAGTACACCTTGATCTTGTTAGTGCAATTTGATGATTGCCCAAATGTGCATGTTGTGCTAATCTTTAATTAGTTTTCTGGGTTCCTGAAACTGAAATGTACAATGCTTGATTGGTATGCTGAAATTGGTTGGTTTTATTTTTTGAATCTGTTACAGTTGTGGTTCTTGTGCGTACCCTTTGAACTTGTCGTCTGCGAATCGGTTGACCTCTGAATCTGGCATAGGCTCTAACTATCAAAAGTCCATCAAGAAAGGTTTTATTTCATTCCTTACAGTTGATCTTAGTCGGTTTACTCAGGTTGATGAGGTAAACTGTTTTCCAGTCTCTTGGGGTCGTTATCGTTCAAAGACTAAACTCTTATGCCGTAAATGTGGGGTTCATATAGGTTATGGATATGGAGAGTCTTCTGTTCTTTGTGGTTTTGACTCTCCCAACTCATCATCTACTTCATCTTGTAGAAAGTTCAATATAAAAATACGAGCTCTACAACCTTCGGAAGAGTGCTAACATGAAACCTACTTGTACTTCTAGTACTTATTCTCTTACCACCATCATGGACTTGCCTGATGATTGCCTCGTCTTTATTTTCCAATGCCTTGATTCTGGCTCTGACCGTGAGTCCTTTGGCTTGACTTGTCATCGATGTCTTCGCATTCAAAATCTTAGTCGTCGATCCTTACAATTTCAATGTTCATTCAAACAACTTGACATTTCTTCATTATCACATTCAAATACCAATGTTACCATTAGAACCTTCCATCTTCAACGGCTTCTTACCCGTTTTCAACATTTACACTCATTGTCCCTCTCTGGGTGCACAGAGCTACCTGATTCAGGCTTGTCCCACTTGGTAAATTATGGTTCACATTTGCACACCCTTAACCTGGAGTGTTGTTTAGGTATTACTGATCATGGGTTGTCTATGGTAGCTGCTGGTTGCCCCTCGTTGCAAGTTATCAGCCTTTACCGTTGCCAAATTACTGATTTGGGGTTAGAAAAGTTGGCTAGTTCTTGCTCAGTTCTAAAGGATGTGAATCTCTTGTACTGCTATTTTATTTCTGATCGTGGGCTAAGAGCTATTTCACAAGGCTGTCATCAACTTCAAGCGGTTAAGATATCACATTGTAAGGGCATAACTGGTGTTGGCTTTAATGGTTGCTCATCAACTTTAGCTTATGTAGAAGCTGAATCGTGTAAGCTTGAGCCAGAAGGTATTTTGGGAATTTTAAGTGGGGGTGGGATTGAATATTTGAATATATCTGGTTTAATCTTGCAAAATGGTAGAAATGGTTTGGCAGCGATTGGGAGAGGATATGCCTCCCGTCTTAAAATTCTTAACCTTCGCCTTTGTAGAACTATTGGCGATGAGTCGATTGTAGCAGTTGCAGAATGTTGTCCACTACTTCAAGAATGGAACTTGGCATTGTGTCATGAGGTCAAAATAGTGGGATGGTCTTCTATCGGGATGAATTGTCACAAGTTGGAGAAGCTTCACGTCAACCGGTGTCGGAATTTATGTGATCGGGGTTTAGAGGCTTTGCGAAATGGATGCAAACAACTATCCGTTTTGTACATGAACGGTTGTCCTAAGATTACTTCAACAGCAATAGAGTTGTTCAAATGTTACAGGAGTGATGTTACCATTAAGAATGAAGAGAAAATGTGTATAGGTCCCATCTGGGAATTGAGATGATAGTGGATGAGAAAACAATTTGACTTATTTGATATGAAATTGTCTATTATTTTCTGAATATTCAACTTGCTTCGTGCAAGAAATGTGAATTTTTAATTGATAATTTGTGAAATTAATTTTGTGATGAATTTCATTTGGATTGGTTGTAAATTAATTATTGTGCTTGCGCTTGCCGAAAGTGACTCAATCACATATGAATCAATTAAACGTGTTGTCTCTTTGCACCTAATTTTGAATCCCCTTCCCATGGATTTAGATCAGAATTGTTTAGAATCCGACTTCCTCAAATAAAAAAAAAAAAAAAAAAAAAAGAGGATAATATTGATAGAAAAATAAGGATTAGGATCCTCTCTTGAGCCTACGGTGAGGATCCTCCTGAGCAAGCCTATTGGGTCATTGAAATTTTATCCAACGGCTACAAATAAGGGGCCCCACTAAAAGTTATAATAATTGTAATCGTTGAATAAAATTTCAACGGTCCGATGGGCTTGCTCAAGAGGATCCTCACGGTAGGCTCAGGAGAGGATCCTGATCCGAAAAATAAGTCACATAAAATGTAAATATTCTTAATTCAAATAAATCTAAACTTATTATAAGCACAAAAAAAAAAAAAAAACAAAATACAAAAAAAAAAAAAACAAAAAAACAAAAAAACAAAAAAAAAACACATAAAAACATAAGAAGTTTATTTTCTCAGTAACATCTGTGTCAATTTCTGCGGATCATGATGCTGCTCAAAACCCTACTGAAGTTTTTATTGGGAATCTGTGTGTGGACTCGGAGGACTTCCATGGCATAGTAATACCGCTACTAGGGCATTCCGTGCAATGATACTGCGCCATGTGGAGAAAAAAACATTTGTTTGCTTCGATTCAGATCAATCTTTTTCATATCAATTTTTTGAGATATTGTTTGAGAAAACAAGTCTTTTCAGATGTTCGACCTCATTTCTGATGTGATAATTCAAGGCTGTCATTAAACAACAAAATTAAGAATATATATTAGTTTGAGATCATAGTTCATGATAACTTAGTTGTCAACTAAATGCAAGGTTCCTCTTAAAGAAACGTGTTTTAATAGTAAGCGGTTAAGAGCATTCACTCCTACAGTCGAGGTTTTGCGTTTGATTCGCCCGTTGTTAGTAATACCACTTGTGTGTGTGTGTCTTTTCTGTTGTTTGCATTTTAATGGAACAAAGTTCATAGAAGAAAGACTTTTTAGTCAAAATGGTTATTGAGATTTGCATAACTCTTCACTTTAATTCCCGAGATTTGAAATCAATACAAATGGTCCATGAGATTGTCCACCATCAATCATTTTGGTCCTTCCATGAATAGTTATGTTAAATAAAGATTAAAATAACAAAACTACCCTCAGTTTAATAAACAATAAGCCAAAATGATTTGACAAAAATTAAGGGTATTTTTATCATTTTATCCTTATTTAATGGAGATTTTTCACGAAATGACCAAAGTAATTGATGATGGACAATCTTAGGGATCAATTCTATTGATTTCAAATCTCAGTGATCAAAATGAGGAGTTATACAAATCTTATAGACCATTTTGGATAAAAAGCTGAGAAGAAAACTAGAGAGAAGTCCTTACTGTCTTGCAATTGAATATCTTCCAAAATATTGTGTAGACATCCTTTCAATCTATTGTTGTCTGCAGTTATGCAACGGGTGTCTTCCTGCTCAAGAAAGAAAAAGATAAACAGAAAATTTGTCACCGTACATCATTTCAATGGGGCTTATAGATCGGGCCGTTAGCGTTCACTCCTACACCCGTCTTGCATTTGATTCCCGATCTGCTAATATCATCGGTATAAAAATGCAAGAAATATTTAAGGGTGCTGAATCATGTTGATTTACCTTCCATAGTTCCAACTGAGCAATCAGAGCAGCTGCTTCAAACTGCAACTTTTGTATGTTGCATTCAAGCGTCTGAACGTACACCTTCTTCCTTTGCTTTGACTTCATAGCCGACCTCCGGTTAGTCATAATCCTACAGATTTTAAAAATTAACGTAAGCATGTCACCGGCGTTGGTTTAGAACAATTTCTAGCATTACGAGTAACAAAAATCCTCGAAAATATACCTTTTCGCAAGCTTTGGATCCCGTTGGGCGACTTCTTCAATAACTGCAGCCGTCCTTTTTTTGGTGCTGGAGATTGAGATGACATGGTCATCTTTGGAGAAAGTTGAACTTGAACCATACATTGTGTTAATGCTACCACTTCTCAAGCAATCAGAGAATTTGTAACTTGCACAAAATGCAATGGAATTCCTCAACTAGTGAAGTTGTAGTGACAGCCATTATATATATACTCTCATGGGATTTATTTCCATAAATAGGGTGGTAATAGGGTGGTAAAAATTCCAGACATTGAATAATGGCTAGGAATTGGATTTCTGTGATGTTAATGTTTTGTAATCCAGGAACTGGGGCTTATGGATTTGAGTGCTTAGTAAACAAGGAAATATGTTCATACTCGTTTCCAAGCTTCTAATCCACGATCTAAACGGACCCAAAATGGAAGAAATTAGGTCAGTGCACTATACCGAAATTCACATTTCTGAATAACTCTAGATGGGATATTGTGATGTACATGAGAATTGGTTAATGGAGCACCTGATGTCTTATGTTTGATTCATTCCCCCAATATCGCTTGTATAGAAACATAAAAACCGATTAATAGAATTTCCTCTTCCACCGGATGTCCTACGTTCGATTCATTCCTCTAATACCACTTGCATAGAAACATAAACACCGATTAATACCATTTCCTCATGCAGCCGATGTCCTATATTTGATTCATTTCCCAATATTACTTGTGTACAAATATAAAAATCGATTAATACCATTTCCTGATGCAGCCGATGTTCTACATTTGATTCATTCCCCCATTATCGCTTGTATAGAAATATAAAAACCAATTAAAGCATTTTCTTTTGCACTCATTGTCCTACATTTGATTCATTTCCCCCAATATTACTTGTATAGAAACATAAAAACCGTTTAATAGCATTTCCTCTTGCACTCGTTATGCTACATTTGATTCATTTCCCATAATATCGTTTGTATAGAACATAAAAACTGATTAAAAGCATTTTCTCTTGCACCCGATGTCCTATATTTGATTCATTTCCCCAATATCGCTAGACTTCAGAAATATGGAAAACCGATTAATAGCCTTTCCTCTTCCACTTGTTGTCCTACATTTGATTCATTTCCCTAATATCGCTTGTAAAGAAACAATGTCCTATGTTTGATTCATTCCCCAATATCAAATATAAAAACCAATTAAGGTCGTCTCCAACCGAAGGGTTCAGAGGACCAGAGGGCCGAAAATAGGCCGAAAACCGTCTTCAACCGAGGGCTAGGCCAGAAAATATAGCTTTCCTGTTGATTATAACTGATAGGATTGCTTAAAAAAAAATTTGAATACAACGGCTAGTCAACTAGCTATTGTATTCAATTTTTTTTTTTTTTTTTTTTTTTTTGGGTTTTTTGGTCCAATTTTTTTTTTTTTTAAATTCTTAAATTTTTTTTTTCTTATAAATACCTAAACAATTCATTAAATTTAAATTCTAATTTTTTTGGTTTTTTGGGCCAGTTATCGTTGTAGTTTTTAAATTTAAGTTGTTGAATTTGAATTTAAGTTGTTGTAGTTTTTAAATTTAAATAATAAATTATGTTTGACTCTATGGCTCTTTGGCCCTTTGTTGGAGACGGTTTTTCGTGACAGGGCTAAAACGAGCCTTATGACCCTCTGGCCCTCGGTTGGAGACGGAGACAAATATGACCCTGTATTGTTCATTAAAATATTAATATCTTGTAGAATCTTGGAGGGACAGAGGGCTAAAACGAGCCATCTGGCCAGCCATTGGTTGGAGATGGCCTAATAGCATTTCCTGTTGCACCTGGCAATGGCTTTTAAAGCAATATCTAGCTTACTGAATCATTTACTTTTAAAATATATCTATCACCCTTGTCACTTTGTATGATATCACAATATTGTACAAAATTTTAATCTCCCTGAATTGGTTGTTATTAATCATACTATAATGAAAAGAAAAAAATAACTAAACCGGCAAGTATAGAACGAGTTGGCGTGCCCATTGTCAAGAAAGACTTCATCGGAAAGAGATGAAATCTTGCCGTTGAAATTTCGACGCAAGATATTTTCTGTCGGAGTTTTCATGACGAATTTATCGACTAATAACTCTTTTTTAAAAGTCCTTTGCCGAAATAATGTAAAAATTTTTTTTATTTTTTTTATTTTGTTTGCTGTGGTGTTCAAGTTTTTTCATCAAATATGTAAAACCAGATTAAACTGACCTTCAAATTCATGGTCTGATAAATTAAAAGCTTCTAATTACAATACCTAATTAGTAATTAATTAAAAAAAAGTGCTCCCCACAAACACGCTTTATTTTCTAAGCCACAATCTCAACTCCAAAATAAAAGCAGTAACAAATAAGATAGCAATAACAACACCATAGCCAGCACTCCATCCCTTCCCTTTTTCTCCCAAATGGATTCCATAGAAAACATTTGCTACTGCAAATATGATCAGAATCCTTCCCACTCCTTGATGGTACCAATTCCAGTACTTTCGAACCTTTGATTCCTTCTCCGGTCGAACCAAAAGAGCCATAACCTAAAACCGAAACGAACCAAATCAAAAGAGAGCAATGCTTACACAATCAACCACTTCTTTAGATTTAATAATAAACCCTTCGCTTTTCGTATTTAATATTAACATTCTTGAAGTGACACTAATTATTTTACATCAGCATGATAACGTGGCACAGCCGGAGTATATGTAATTAGGTTAAGGAAGAAAAGGAACAAAAGAATGGGGACGAATTACCTGAAGGCAACCGAGGACAAGAACGAAGATACCAAGAGATTTGTGGGTGGAGACATCAGCATTGAGCTTATTGTTCAAGACAAATCCACATAGAACACCTATTATTCCGAATATAAATCCAAATGATTGAATGAAACTATGAAGATGAAACCAAAGTGGATCATATGGTTTTAGGTAACGAGCAATTATTACTCCAATTATCATCAAAATGCCCCATCCTAGCATGTTTAGTACTCCATGGCTCTTCCTTAGTCTCGAGTATGGACTCTCTGAGCTCGATTTACCTTGACCTGTTCAAAATTTCACAAAACGAAAGAAACGCTTATATTGCTAGATATTGCTAGATTGTGAATTTGAACTACACATTCAAACAACAATCAACATGACCAATAGCATGGATTCATAGTTTGACAACATAAACATCTTACGTTGCCGGACAAACGGAGATTTAAGAAGAGAATGTTTTGCTTTTATATTACGATTAATTTGAAGCACAAGACAAAGCTAGGTAATAGATCAATTTATACGAAATTATTTATGTGGTACATGTTCACAAGGTTCCAAATAAAACAAGAAGCAGACAGGAAGTTGTTTTCAATGTTCCACATCAAAATTGAAGCTCATGTTAGGGTAATTAAGCATCGGAATTTGCTCAACTCCTCATGTCCCTCCACACCAACAAAAAATGAAAAGACCTCTAAAAGCAAGCTCAACAAAGAAAGTCTCTACAAGGGTCTCAAAAGAGATTTTCGCTCTCTACACTTAAGAGAAATTTTACATATGACCAACCATTTGCTGATTCTCTCACAAAAAGTGGGGACACATGTAGAATAGATGATAACTTAATAAAGGGGCCAAAGTGTTGTGTGTGTGGCCATATGAGTCAGGTGGTCTGGTGGTAGAACTCTAGAATTCTCCCTATTTTAGGGTCTCTAAATTTGTGTCTTCATAAGTTTTGTGTGCTAGTTTAATTATACAATCCCCATTGACTTTACTCTAACACTTTGATTAACATAGGTCAATGTAAAGCTAACTCAAACGGTTAGTTGCATTCACTTTTACATTTGAAGTTCTGCATTTGATTTCCCTTTCTCTTATATCGCTAAAAATTTAAAAGTCAACCTTGTTATGGTTTCAGTTGTACTCACCTGTGATATAGTTTATGGATGTGGAGACCTTGTCACTGTGCTCAGTCAATCTGTAGTTTGGAGCCACAGGCAGCAACCCATCTGGCCCAACAGCGTATAAGAGCCTTGATAGTGGCTGGTTGGTCTCCAATTGGAACCCTAGGTAGGTTCTGTTGGACTGGGATGTAAATAAGGAAAAGTTGCTTCCAATTTGAAGGCTCCCCTTGTTGGGCTCCACAAGGTTAGGTGAGGTCCCACCCAAGTAATACGGCTTGATCTCTCCTCCTGTTGGGGACATCCACCCCACAATTGCACTGGACCCCACCATCTGGCCATTGCTTGAGAACCCGATTGCAATGTATGAATTTGCAGCTGGTGCTGAGAGGACAAAGGTCCATAGGTTTGATGAGGTCTGTGAGTACTGCAAAAATAAGAGAGATTTTCATACACGACTTTGATCATTGGATGTGATTGAGATTAATATCATAATGTATAGAGCTTTTGGATGGGACGTTCGTGAAAAAATGGACAGGTTGAGAAAATCTCAATTGACTTAACAAGGTGATCAAAGTTTCAATAAAACTAAGTATATGTATAGAGTTTTTGGATGTGATGTTCGTTTATTTTTTTTTTAAAACAGACAGACATATTGAGAAAATTTCAGTTGATCGAAGTTCAATAAAATGGTGCATAAGTGAGATTTTCTCGACATGCGTAAACCTTGAGTAAAGAGAATCCTTGCGTGTATCTATGTATGTATGAATGAATGATGGAAGAGATGCGGTTGACTTACTCTGAGGATGTAGTTGTGAGCATCCCAAACAGCAAGGCAATTGAGGGAAGCTGCATCAAATGGCAGATTGACATTCTGCAGGTTAAGAGTTGAGCTGCAGGAATCTGTTTGTGAATTCACAGTGGCTGATAAGCCAAAGATGAAGACGATGATGAAACCTATGAATGCCTTCATCTCTCTCCTCTTTTTTCTGTTTCTCTCTCTAGTTCTAGGTGGGTGAAGAAAACAGGTAAAGTAGTGGGGTGATCGTACGAATGTTTGAGTAGATGTATATACCTGGTAGAAGTTGACAAATGATTCAATATTGCAATGGGAGTTGATAAGAATAATATGCAGCTGTTGTAATCAACATGCCATATACTTTGGGCTCTCAGAACAATTATTTTTTAAGCAAAAAAAGTAACCTATATGAAATGTAAGCATTAGGTGAGCCGCATGTCCTAGCTTTGTTCTCATTCACCAAAGACCAAACTACTGCTTTCCAAGCACGCACTTCAGATTTGTGACATATGGAAGAATATGGGTTGTTTCAAAGCTTATATTAAGTATCAGACAAATAATGATTTTCGCATTTCAGTTTTCTTCTTTTGCAGTCCTCACTTGTTCTTGTTACTTGACCTTTTTTGATTTACCCTATCAAGGAAAACGATATGGAAGGTCTAAAAGCATAACAGGGCTAAAAGCACTTTCAAATAATCGAAAACATTTGACACGAAAAGTTAGAAGTGCTTTCAGTGAACATTTTCTAGTGCTTTAGAGGTGTTTGTAGGAATCACTATAGCTTCGGCTTGTTGTCTTTTTCTAGTGCTTTAGAGATGTTTGTAGGAATCACTAGTGCTTTAGACGTGCAGGCTACTTCGGCTTGTTGTCTTTTTCTATTTTCCTGTTGGGGCCCAATTCTCTGTTTGGGTTTTATTTTGCTTGGAGGCCTTCTTTTTATTTTGTTCTCGACTTGTAATTGAGCCTCCTATTTTGTATCGTCACCGTTATTAGGTTGTTAATGCAGTCACATTTGTCCCAAAAAAAAAAAAACATTAAAAATCCAAGCAGTAAGATCGTAGAGTCAAACCTGAACCGGTGCCCCATACAGTGTCATATTGGATTCTAATCGTGTCAAATAATTGTCAACGTTTTCGATCTTTCCTTCGTCTTCTTTGAATCCAAAAGCTTTATAGTAGGCCTCTTGTGATTGAAATGCCGACTGTAGTAAAAGAAATGTCAAGAGACATTTCTAGAAAATTAAATTCCACCTAAATAAAGAAAATGTCAAACAGATACGGAATCCTATGGGTGGCATAGTCGGTTTAGTCCACCTATTTTCAGTTCAGACAGCCCGGTCCGTCCCAGTTCGGTTCTTGGTCCAACAATTGGTTTGACCTAGTCTGACTAAATTCGGTTCGGTTTAGGGGTTTAGCGGTTAGGGGGTTAGAGTTTAGGATAATTTTAAATTTCCTTATTCAAATAGAGTGTGATAGGCGATATAGGTGGAAATTTGAATTGAACCACCAATTCGAGAAATTAGAATCGCCTGAGACTGGGGGAAGAGGTTTAGGGTTTAGGATTTAGGATTTGGACTCTCGAATTTGAAATTTACAGAGTTGGCGCTTTGTCTTCATCTTTTGCACACTTCAAGACAGTACCGTTTGGGTGCGAACGCCTAACATCCAACACCGATCTCCCTAACCAAGACCCTTCTATTCCCATTTTTTCAAATTTTTTCAGTTTCATAAAACAACTCAGTGTTTCATACTAATATGATAATATCATACAACTTTCTCTTTTTTTCTCAGTTCCTTACATATCAATAAAAGGCTTCCTTTAATAGGGGATGACCATTCCCCGTTTCTATATGTAGAAATGATATAACAATGAGATCAAAATATGGATACACACACAGAGGGAACCAGAACCGGGATTAGCCGTCCTTATTGGGCACGGGACTTCCTCTTATCATGACTAATTGCACGACTAAGCCGAAAAGAGAAATATGTTTGGAGAGTCAATGTGGGACCTTAAAGTAGGTGAGAAACCGATAGACACTTTACTAATGATAGTTTGCTTACTTAGTACACTCAAAAGGACATTTTAGCTACATGTTACCTCGTTTACTCACTTTGGATAAATTGAAATCACCATTTACGAGGTGGGCACAAAGAATTCTAGCTACATAAACGATTGGAAGGCAAAGTCCTGCTCAACAAGTGAACTACTGAGCTGCATGATATTGAAGCATTTGGGGTTAAAGTAAGAAATGAGATAAGTTCATTAATTGACGTGACATATATACACATCACTTGCCATATCACTTGACATAAACACGCAATCAATTATCAACTTCATTTTTCTCTCATTTAACAATGAGTCACATGAAATCCCAAAATAACAAGGGAAGCTACTTGTCATATGCCACACAACACGTTCCATGTCTCCCATCAGAATGCTTTAGGTTGTTACCAACAAATTCTAGCAATGCAGGAATCAGAAAAGGTAAACATAACATAGACAACGCATTAACTTATGGTGCTGATTACATCCTCACGCCGATCCAATCGTGCAAGCGGAATGAAACCAAACCAGCATACGCCTAACGTGAAACAACCGTAAGCATATGCCAACAACGACTTTATGAAGAATTACAGGAAGGCGTCCTTCTCGAGCAACTTTAGTACGTCGTTTTGGTTGTTCAGCTTGGCAACGTCGATCGGAGTCTTGCCATCCATGTTCTGGAGAGTACTGCAGATTCCGGAAACAAGAAAGTACTGAGTAACCTAAGAGTGGGGAAAAATATAATTCATATAGAAAACTTAAATTTTAACAAAGGGCTTACACAGCTGCGCCATTCTCAAGTAGAAGTGCCACGCATTCCTTCCTGCCATAACCGGCTGCATAATGAAGTGCGGTGTTTTTGTTCTTATCAAGAGCATCAACTCTTGCTCCAGCCTCGAGAAGAACTTGAGCACACTTCACCTGAAATGATATAGACACATATAAATACCTCCGTATATTAAGATAGAAAACCATTAAAGGTACTCTATCCCCCAACCCCTTCTTCTTCATGCGCATTTAGTTTTAGCAATAGCTCGTGCTCGTATCCGAACTGCATTATTGACCCATATGCGCAAATGCTTCACCACCCGACGATAACAAGTATCATCATGCAGAAACAAGTAAAAAGAGAGGGACTCTGAAAGATCTCATACCTCACCATATCCACATGCAAAATGTAATGCTGTCCTCCCTTCTGAATCTTCCTCATCCTTGTCAGCACCAGAGGCTAGGGCAGCTTTCAAACCCTATTTGACAGATTGAAAACTTAAGCACTTGCACATCTGCTAACTTGGACTAGACATGTCAAATATATACAAATCAAAGTTTAACACACAGGTATACTCCCTGACACCAAATGCTACGAAATCAGAACTCATGCAAGCTAACTAATAGGCCTAATTAGCATGAAGAGCCTGGGGTGAAAACCAATGAGTTTGAAAACAGAAATAACTTTTTTTTTTTTTTTTTTTTAAATAGATAAACATATTTAAAAGGGTGGTGCTATCCGGGTAAGTTCTGACATTTTTCAAATACCATAATCATTCTTCAATTGCAAAATTTCTTATTAACAGCAAGATCCAACTAAATGGCACGTGAAGGGGTTAAGAACAGACAATGGTGTATTCTACCTCCACATCACCAACACTAGCAGTTTGATGAACAATTGATTCATCTTCATTTCCGGCATCTTCAGCTTCTTCTGGTGGTTCAGCAGAAGTAGCTGCATCCCCAACTGCAAGACCCATTGCTTCTCCCAACTTCTGCAAAACATCTTTATCGTTCCAGTATCTGCAAAGCAGAATTTCCTTCTTTAGCTCACCCAAAGTTTGTACTCAATTAAACCCAATTCCAATACCATGTGTTAAAAAAGAAAAAGTTAAAGCTAAAGCATACAGTTCCCAACTTCCATAACAAATCTAGGATTACTAACCTCATCATAGCAGCTGGACCAACAGTTTCTATTTCTTCCAAAATAGGCTTCAAAGAAGGATCTTCTTTGATACGTGACATGCGTTCCTCAAGCTGATCTTTGTTTGATGGATTGGCGAAACTCTCAAGCATAGTATTCATAGATGGATCCTGCAGTAGAAAAATCAATAAGCTTGAAATTCAACCAATCAAACGAATTCCATTCACAACACTAAGAATAAATCAAATATAATCACGAATGCAGAGAGACCGGATACCTGCATCAATGCATTACCGAGGCGCTCAGCCAGGGTCATGAACTGAGGATTCTGCATAACCTGCTGCATGGTGGAATAGTATTGTTGGCTATCAAACTGAGGGACACCTTCATCAACTGACACACCTTGAAAAATTTTCTGAAGTTGGTCTGCCATCTGAATGAATGAAGGATCTTTTGATATCTGTTCAGCTAGTTCCTTAATGCTAGGATCCTGTGCATATGACATAGAAGACACTTGTGAGCAAGAACCACAGACTGATTGAACTTCAGAACTCAAGCTCTCAACATTAAATTTTTTAAAGTTATACTAGTATTTGAGTTTTGGATTGGTAGCACAGTTTCACCCATTTCACATCGAGGCATAATGCCCCCCATTACTAGAGAATTCAATACATTGTGAAATGGATGGCATAGTGCACATTGCTCCCTGAAATTCAGCGTAAAAAAGCCTATGCGCAGCTATAGAGGTCCGAGAGAATTGGAAAAATTGTACTTTTAATTTTTAATTATAATCGAAATTATTCTTCTCCCATGCTCAGTCATTCAACTGTTTTCAAACTCAAAACGTAATAGAAGCAATAACATACATTCAGCAAGCCAGTCATGGCTGAGAAATCAAAAGGATTGGGAGGAAATCCACCCTCTGGAAGTTGAGAAAATTTCAGTTGATCGAAGTTCAATAAAATGGTGCATAAGTGAGATTTTCTCGACATGCGTAAACCTTGAGTAAAGAGAATCCTTGCGTGTATCTATGTATGTATGAATGAATGATGGAAGAGATGCGGTTGACTTACTCTGAGGATGTAGTTAAGAGCATCCCAAACAGCAAGGCAATTGAGGGAAGCTGCATCAAATGGCAGATTGACATTCTGCAGGTTAAGAGTTGAGCTGCAGGAATCTGTTTGTGAATTCACAGTGGCTGATAAGCCAAAGATGAAGACGATGATGAAACCTATGAATGCTTTCATCTCTCTCCTCTTTTTTCTGTTTCTCTCTCTTGTTCTAGGTGGGTGAAGAAAACAGGTGAAGTAGTGGGGTGATCGTACGAATGTTTGAGTAGATGTATATACCTGGAAGAAGTTGACAAATGATTCAATATTGCAGTGGGAGTTGATAAGAATAATATGCAGCTGTTGTAATCAACATGCCATATACTTTGGGCTCTCAGAACATCTATTTTTTAAGCAAAAAAGGTAACCTATATGAAATGTAAGCATTAGGGGAGCCGCATGACCTAGCTTTGTTCTCATTCACCAAAGACCAAACTACTGCTTTCCAAGCACGCACTTCGGATTTGTGACATATGGAAGAATATGGGTTGTTTCAAAGCTTATATTAAGTATCAGACAAATAATGATTTTCGCATTTCAGTTTTCTTCCTTTGCAGTCCTCCACTTGTTCTTGTTACTTGAACTTTTTTGATTTACCCTATCAAGGAAAACGATATGGAAGGTCTAAAAGCATAACAGGGCTAAAAGCACTTTCATAATCATCGAAAACATTTGACACGAAAAGTTAGAAGTGCTTTCAGTGAACATTTTCTAGTGCTTTAGAGGTGTTTGTAGGAATCACTATAGCTTCTAAGAGAATCTCAAGCGTTTCCATCAAAAAACGCGTATCAACGGAAGTGTTTTTCCCAAATGAACCTACTAAGATCAAAGAAGGTAAAATGGATTTCGTGTAACTTTAAATCGTCCAAAGGTCTGGTCAACCAGAGCGTTTGGTAGATGGGGCAGACCTGGACCTACAGGTTAGGGTTTGGACCAAGACAATACAGCCAATCTAAAAACCTTTTCTTGATCTGTTGTGGCTTATCTTTTTCTAATAGAAAGAGCTCACTTTGTGAAGACCAACTTTCTTGATTTGCTCTTTGCAATTATGTTACGGGGCTACAGCCGGCAGCAGTGAAGTACAAAGCAAGAATATATGGGCGGCTGAACCACCTCCACCTCTGTCGGGGGAGAGAGAGAGAGAGAGAGTTTAATAAGTTGCATGGTAAGAATTTACCACTTTTTATTTTGGGTTCTGAATTTACATTGCATTCTGGCATAATTCTGTAAGAGCAATGCTATGCAAAGCATTCCCAACTTTTGGGGTCTGAATATACACCACCACTGTAGCATACAGATGGACTGAGTTTCGTAGCTTTGCTCAAGAAATAAACTTAAATGAATTGATCAATGTACAACATGTCGACCTCTGCCAAGATCTTAGAACATCAGCATCAGGCACTTGAAATCTCAGTTTCACCACCGCCAAGCCCTGAGCATAGAGAAAAAGTGAATTATCTACAGCCCTATAACAATATTTACTAGCATATTATGCTAGAATGAATGTTGGATGACAAATTTATTCAAGAACTGTTGAATGATGATTAAGGTTCAAAATTATGAATTCACGAATGTACGCCCCCAATGGCCTGGAGATGAACATGAGATCGACTATCATATGTTCAGGCTTTCGTTATATTGTATGTTAAGAATGTTTTTTTGAAAGCCCTAAAGGACAGGCAACTGATAGAAGCATGACGATATGAAAGTTAAGAAAACCCAAAACCCCAGCAAGCACAAACATTTTAATCCCCAACGGCAGTCCTTTTGAATCCAGATTACCAGCTTTGTTGCAAGTAAGAAAGCCATCTACATCACGCTATCCGCAAATAATGAACATTTCAAACCAAATTTAAATCTGGAATTCGAAAGAAAAATGGCAGCCCTACGCTGTACAAATAAATCTACTTTCAGATAACTATGGGTTAAAGAAAGTTACCCAATGATGCATATGCTGGTATGCTGACAAAACTGGGACATGAGCTACTTGAAGCTAACTTGTCACTTAGACTGCCAGATCCAACCAGACAATCCCGAGGCTGCAGTAGCATAAAAAAATCAGAATACATGAGAAAATCTCTGCACATAATAAAAGACCATAATGAAAGTAGACCATGGAATTCCTCATTAATGCCCATCTAAACATAATCTCATTGTCCAATATGTTACTAGTTTTCAACATTTTTAGGAAACGACCTAATTCAATTGTTGAAACTCCAGTCACAAATGCCTGAAGTAAAATACGCCGGAAAGATGTATAACCCCCTCCCATCAAAACAACAGAAATTAACTCCCGACGTACAAGTGTATATTTTCTTTGATTCAGTTAAAGATAGGATCTAAATGAACTCTAGATAGGAGGCAAACCTGGAAATCCTTGTAGAAGCATAGATGAAGTTCCTCCACGGCCCCTTTTTTGCAAACCAACCTCGGGGTTGCCCGGAAAGCATTCTGAATAGCAGAAACAATGCCTCCAAGAGGATATTTTTCAGTATTGGATGGTACATATCCTGCTTCATTCAGGATTTGCTGAGGACAGGGAAAGGAAACTACCATTACACACCAAATACATAAAATGGACATACTCCAAATTAAACCAATTTTCTATTAAGAACCAAAAAATAATGGGTATGAATGAATTAACAAATGATGGACAGCCAAGTGTGAATACAGCAGTGATAGTGTGAATATACAAAATAGCCATTTCTCTAGAACTTACAGTGACATTGTACTTAAAATAGACATTGAGGGTTGTCAAAAAGTAATTGTATTCATCTCCAACTACTGGAGAGGAGCAAGTCCCGTGCTTCTCTGCAAGAAACAATGATAATGAACGCAGGAATCAGAACTTGCAAAAGTGATGCATGCCAAGAAAAAAAGGTCATTGCTTGTAGGTCTGTACTCATTTGGCAAATTTTTTTAAAAGCAAAGGCTACAGACAAACAACTGACTTTCATTATTAAGCAGCAAAGGGCAAAAGGCAAAGATGCTTACCCCACTGCCATTGTAATACCATGCAATTCAGTCATCACGGAAACATAAGAATGAAGAATAGTTAGCTCAAAGTAAGGGTCATCTAGAATTGGAGAAGAAATTAAGTCCACAATCAATGATCACCTCATGACCCCAAAATGATCCTTTTCCACCATGGCAGGATGATGGTTTACCACAGCTTAAAGATGGCCAGTATTTATCTAAAGCATCGTGCAATGTTGAGATCTACACAGTAGATAAAGAGATAGTGGTGAGATTTACGGACCACCACTACAAGAGACATTTAAAATGAAAATTTAAACATTTCTGTTTAAGCACCGTAGTTGAAGATACAGCGACATTAGTGTGGGTACTATATTCGAGTTAATCAGTATTAATTACATATTTCTCATGTGCTAAAAGAAAATCTTTCTTTTGCGGAGTTCCCGATTACTTTATGTGAGCAAGTAGAGTCTCAAAAATATTCACAACCCACAAACCATGTAGACACGAAATAAGAAATACACACCTCTTTATCATCAAAGGTTTTCTGTGTGCAACAGGCAGGCCAGGTTCCATCATTGTAGTCAGGCCACAATCCATCTGCCAGTCACATATTAAACGCCAGTTAGCATATCTCTCACATGTATAAATAAAGCATCAAACAACAGTCAATGGATAAAATACGGGTTGGACGACTTTGATCGTACATATTTGTGCCTTCTGAATTCCCAATTAAAGAAATTAGTTTCCAACAACATGAACCAACAAGCCCTAATCAAAATATTTGAACTTCAACTGAAAAGTCAACTTAACTCATGCTTTTCATCTCTGCATTACACAATATTATACAAAAGCTTAATACTTACGGATTGTAAACATGGTTGGAGCATTTGAGCTGAAACAAGAAAAACCCAAAAGTAGAAAATCAACTCAGAAAGCTCAACCTAATTTACCAAATTAAAATCAACCAAAACGAAAAAAAAAAAATCAATCTTTTTGAAATTAATAGTTAAAATAACGAAAAGATTATGAACCCGCGGCAGCAAGCATTGGAGGAGCAACAATGGCGGGTGCGCCGACAGAAAGTGCCAGGCCATTGCAGGGCCAAGTTGAAGTAATCGAACTCCCTCTGCCCTCCTCCTCCTCTGCTTCCGATTTCGATTCCGATTCCGGCTGGCTTGGCGTCGATCAGGCACAGAGAAGCGGCCACCGCAATCAGTGCTACTGCAGAGGCGACTTGAGCAGAGAGAATAGCCATTTTTGAAGAGATGGGAGAGCTTGTTTGATTTTCGGAGCGTCTGGTGTGATTTATAGGGGCGGTTAAGGGTAGATTCGTCAGGTTACTTGGGCAGTTGGGCGAACGGGAAAAAGCCCCGAATGGGCACGCTTTCTCCAATCATTGTGTAAGTTGTAACGGACGTTAATGGAATTTGTTTTGTTTTATATTTCTTTTTGCATTTGTTTTGGAGTTATTTTTGTAAAGGAATAAAAAGATATTCTTTGTTATATTCTCGTGTTTCAAGTTTCATATGACGATATTTATGAACATAAAATATAAAACTTGAAATTGTAGACTGATTTATAGTTTTATCTTCTTTTTATAGTATTCATGTTTTTGGAAATTTGGAATGTAGGGTTAGGATTCGAGTTTAGAAAATGGGAATGACTCTTTAGTTTAACTTGAATCCTTAATTGATGATTTAAAGCTTGAAGTTTGTGTTTCGGTGGGGCTCTAAATTATGTGCGGGTTGATAAATTAGTCCCATGTTCTAATTTTACGTGGCAATTATAATTACAAAATGTTATAATCATAGTTATCAGTGCAAACAATACAATTACAAAATGTTATTAATTATGGAAACTATTATCACTTAGTATTACGGTCTAATGGTATTGCTCTTCATTAAGTGAGAGGTCTTCATTCGATTCTTGCCAAATGCGAATTTGAATCATATTATTGTTAGCCTATTGTGAGACTAAGTTCGTCCATCTCTATTAGTGTAAATAATATTATTTGTTAAAAAATTAAAAAAGAAGAAGAAGAGATTGATACTACACACAAGCCAAACAGATAATAAAGGAAACTAGTTAAAGGTACATCAACAAAGAATTTAAATGATGCAAAATCAGATGAATTGTAACGAAAGCGAATCCCATAGCCATAGGCCATTTGAGACACCATTGGCGCGCCCTAAATCCTCACCCCACGCCCCATGCCCTTCTGAACTTTCGTCGGCCTACTAGTTTGTCGCCCGAGTGTTTTTCTTCTTCTTTTTTATCCTAATATTTTTGGTTTTTTTGTTTTGTTTTGTTTTGTAGGTTCTAACTTTTTAGATTTTGTTTTTAGAGAGGTTTCCGTCTTATGTATCCTTTTTTTCTATTTTCTTGAAAAGTAAAGTTTATGTCCTCTTTAATTAAGATAAGCTTTTTTATTTCGTTTTAGACTTATTTTTTACTATACTTCATGAAACTCAATTTCAATCTCACTTTGTCCTTTGAAACTTAAAAGTTATCACTTTAATCTTTGAAACTCGATTTTGATATCACTTTACCCCCTGAAACACAAAAGTTATCACTTTACTCCCTGAAATTCGATCTATTCCTTGAAACTAAAAAAAAAAATCGCCACTTTACTTATTAAACCTCAAATGTCACTTACATTGCCTTATTTCTATTTTTTTTTTTAGAATAAGTTCATCCATTCAACATTTATAATTAGCATTATGCCAAATTTCCTCCTGAAATAAATGATAAGTAAACAAAGAACCAAAAAAAAAAAAAAAAAAAAAAGAAAAAAAGAAACCATCGTTCCTCTTCACCAACCATCTCCATTAAGAACACAAGAAATAACAAAATCAATAGAACAAATGATAAGGTGGCTGATAATGGAGGAAAAGGGATGAATGCTTTACAATATATAAAAATTAAATTTTCTTATTTTTTTCGTTTTAATCTATGTGGCACTATTTGATTTGATATGTGAACTTTATAATTGTGTCACGTCAACAATAAGTGAGCCTTAATTATGCTATGTACGTATACTTAACAATTATTTAATGAAATACATATAAACAAATCAAAGTGAAGTAAATATTAAGTTTAATAAAGTGACGATCTTTGAGTTTGAAGAGGCAAATTAAGATCGAAATTTAGTTTCAGGAAGCAAAGTAACGACTTTTGAGTTTTAGCAGGGCAAAATGTGATCGAAATCGAGTTCTAAGAAGCAAAATGACAACTCTTGAGTTTCAGTGAGTAAAATGTGATCACAATCGAGTTCCAAGATTGATTACAAAGGTAAACAAATTTTAACCAATGAACTACAAGCGATTTGCCAAGCCATTTTTTGGTTGGGAAAATGGCAGAAAAGGACTAAAACTATTAAAGAAATAAAAAAAATCTCAGAAAGAAGTCTGGAAATAGAAATTGAAAACCCTCTAACTCCAAAAGTCCAAACCCTAGTTTTAGTTGGATTTGTATATTAATCATTAAATTTTAGACACACACATACTCCTCTCTCTCACCACTCTGTTCCTCTGTCTTCCCCACCACCTTCGTATTCACCAATACTCGACTCTCTCTCTCCCCTCGCTCTTTCTCGAACCTTCTCGATCTGCAAAAGCCCTAACTTGACAATTTCAGCACCACTCTTCCGAACCCCCAAACCCCAGCAGATTGGGAATCCGTAATTTGCTTCAATTTTCAGGTCAATTACAATCCCCCAACATATAACCCTATTCGCGTTCTGCTGGGCGTTTTGATTCTTCGAGCTTTGTTCGTCAATCACTCAATTGGGGTTTGGAATTTTGGTACTTGGCAGCTTTTAAAGTGTTGGGCAGCCGGGGAGGAAGGAGGAACGAGCTCTAATTACAATTTTGCCCTCGTGATCTGGGTCGCTACTAGTTCGAGAGCAATTCGGGATCCATGTCAGAGGTCTGCTCTTTGTTTTACCCTTTTTCCCACGCTTTCTCTCTCGTACTTGTTTCAAGGCGTTGGATTTCTGTGTGTTTCTACGTGTTTTGAAGTCTGTGCAATTGGTACTTTGTCCAAGTTTTCATCTTTTGTAATATCAAGATTTTGAACACTTACCCATTTGTTGTTTTTGCAAACATTTGCTTTTGGGTTATCCGAAAAGTTGCTGGATTTCGTTATGTATTGACCGGTAGTTTCAGTAACAATAGAGATTTATCCGAAAAGTTGTGGTGATATTCGTGTCGTTTGGTTAAGAAAATATGGCAATCAAATCTGTCACTGTTAGTGAAATTCAAACCTTGTTGCATGCTTAGCCGCTTGCCCTAGTTCGGTTAAAACAGCAGTGGGTGTAGAGTTATTGGTGATATTCTTAGATTGGTGCTGCGTGAATCTATAGTAGGAAGGAGCCAAGCAAAATCTTTGTTGGATTAGTAAGGTAGCATTCTGAGTTCTTCTGTGGACGTTGATGACCTTGTTGAGTAGTCAACGTAAGTTTTTTCAGCGGTTGTCTTTGAGTGTTTGAAAGCATCCCCGAGGTTTATTTGCGGGACTGTTTTATTTGGGTTCTCTGGGAGAGAAATTAGCATAGGAAGCTCGATATTGTATACTTTGGCTTGGTTATGACGCATACAATTTAGTGTACGGTGCTTTTTTCTCCTGCCAGAGTCATCCCCTGCTGTTTTTGGTATTAGATATGTGAGTGGCTTTGATAGAAGTTGAAGTGCTAGGTATGCTCTGAATGTGCACCTCTTTGTCTGAATATATTATACTCAGACATTATTATACTTTGTTGGAGAAAAACTTTGAACATGTTCCCTATTTATTTTGGATTTTATTACTTATTGATATTTCTATGGTCTGTCAAACTCATGTTTTCTTATGTGACATCACAGTTGTTAGTGGGCCACCACTTCATGAAACATTGACCCATGGATCCTGAAGGAACAAAGTTTGGACGAGGTAGAACGTTTTTTCAATATGGTGTTCCATTACGGTTTTCTTTGTATTCCCTTCTTGGGTGAATTTATATTGGTAGTTAATTACATATTTAACAGAACTATTCATAGTTGAAGCACTCTTCAAAACCTCATTTATTCATGTATAGCACTTAATTTTGAACTAATCCAGAGAGCCATGTGGTTCTTGGATAAGCTATCACTACATATTTAAAATTTAATTTCAGATACTCAAATTTCATAACAAAACCTCTCTTAAAGTATACTTATTTCAATCTACTGAGAATTTGAGTGTTTTGCTTCTATTATGTCAGTGAATGCATGTTTTGAAATTTAAGAGAATTTTATTTTATCTGATGAAATTCTGTTGGATACAGGACCAAAAGAGTTGACTGGTGCTGTAGATCTCATTAGTCACTACAAGTTACTTCCCCACCATGAGTTTTTCTGCAAGCGATCACTTCCAGTATCAATATCAGACACACACTATCTTCACAATGTGGTGGGAGACACGGAAATCAGAAAAGGAGATGGGATGCAGTTGGATCAACTTATCCAGAGTACATCATATCCCCGGGATACGAAACCACGCATACAGCCTTTTGACCTAGATACTCTCAGAGAGGCTTTCCATCTTAGAGAAACGGCTCCTATTGATCTGCCACTTGTGAGACTTTCTTACTTATAATGGATGACAGTCTGTTATATTTCTTCTTTTCCAATAGATATTTAGTCCCTCAAAACCGTTTTCCTTTCCATGTTCTCATTGTAATTGATATGTTGTTTTGTCTTCTATAGGCAGATAAGGGGACTCCGACTATTGCAGGGAAATCAAAGAGTGAGTCTAAAGACAAGGAGAAGAAACACAAAAAGCACAAGGACAAAGACAAGGACAAAGAGAAGGATAAAGAGCACAAGAAGCGTAAACACCGTCATAAAGATCGAAGTAAAGATAAAGACAAGGATAAGAAGAAGGATAAAGGTGGGCATCATGATCCGGCCGGTGATCACTCAAAGAAACATGAAAAGGTTAGAAACTGGTACACCTGTACTGTTAAATTCCTTCTCTTAAGCGCCTGGTAATATACAAGAGCGACAATAAAAGAATGGTTTTGAATTTTTTTTTATCCAAGTAACTCTGATAATGTCTGAAGTTATGAACTGCCATTGTTTGTTGCACGATCTAATTACAGTTTTTCCATTCACCGACACCAGATTTAATTTTTTTCAAATGTAGTTGAATATTCAGAGGGATTCACATGCTTTAGTTTTGGTACTTGTATAATCACAGAAAAGGAAACATGATGGAGATGACGATCTTAATGATGTCCACAGACACAAAAAAAGTAAGGTAATATAAACATGGAACTTTTCATTTGGATTTACAATTTTGTATCTCCAATCCTTTCTTGAATGTTTTACTTGGGATCTGCATGATATGCCCACTATTGTTGTATGGTTCCTTTGCGTCTACATTTAACCAAGGTCTCTGTTTCTCACTATCTTTGCAGCATAAGAGCTCAAAACTTGATGAAGTTGGTGCAATCAAGGTAGCTGGCTGAAATGAGGGGATATTTTAGTAATTTTGTTTTCTTCAAATGGTTGTCGTGCATAGTCTGGAGGGGTCTTTCACCTGATTTTGTGTTTCTTGAGGTACACACCTTTACTTTTCCTGTATATTTAGGTTAAGATACTCAGTACTTTTAGTTTCTGCCTTGCACTGGCACCATTTTATTTCTTTCCTCTTCACAAACTGATGGGTCAACTATTCATTTTTATTCACACTTGATATGGCTTTATGGCCTCTGTAATATGTGATCAGTTGAGGTTGGCATGGAAATAACGATATATAAATATGAAGGCAAATTAGAGAATGAGTTAAACGGCTTTGTCTAGTTTGAGGAAGTTAGATGTAGTACTAGCTGAGGTTGGTCAAACGCAATGCATGTGCACACTATTCATCTCATCTGTGTGGTAAAAACAATATTCCTTTGTAATATGTTGTTGAGAAATATGCATTTGGGGACTGGCAAGAGTTTGCATGTGATGTAGTTCTGTGGGCTTTTTAGTTTCTTATAAGTACTCTGTATGTGCAGATCTTGTTTAAAACAATTACGCCATGCCAAAACCTCCACTCTCTTGTTTGACAAACATTCTGCTTTTAATAGGTGTATGCGTAGTATTGTATTGTTGCCATGGAACTTGGATACATGATACTTTTTGGTTTATGTGCAGAATAACTTCTGAACTGACTAAAGATTGTGACGAAGGTGAATTCACCTGCTGAAAAAAATGTGGATTAAAGGTAAAAGGTAGTGAAAGTGAACTTCTTTGTATAATAACAATGATCTAATATGACTGCCAGTAGTTTGCAAACAACTATGCTATTCTGTTTTCATGGCACATTGGATGTACTATGTCCATGGTATTACTGTATTTTAGCATTTTTTAGAAGTCCAGAATTTATAATTTGAGGGAGAGTTTGTACTTTGTAGCTTCCAGTTGTAGGGAAAAATAGGTTTAGGAAGAGATTGTACATATGATTCCTTTTGTTCCTGTTTTGTTGTTTCAACGGCTAACGCCTAGGCTTCTGTTCTCACCTAAATTCTAATTGGTATCAGTGAAATATTCTTTGTGCAAAAAAAAAAAAAAAAAAAAAAAAAAAAAAAAAAAATTGGAAAAGAAAAAAGACGTGATGATAGGTATTCGAGACGATCATTATTCCTGCTGTTGTATTGTATTTTGCAGTGCGTGACATCGTTCTTCTATGCTGCTTGGTCATGAAGGAAACTTTTCAGGCCTTTTTTCATATTAGGTTAGGGTTCTATATATTTTCGGGTTTGTTTGTTAGTAGCAGCTGAAACACAAATAGTATCCCCCAACCCTCCAAGATGGCGACTTTGGAAATGCGGTCTAGCCTTGTGTGTGACTAATGAGAGAAACCATTCTTGTCAGTGTCCAGTTTTACTAAACCCTCATTGAGAGAAGCCTTCCTCGACATATGCAAGTGGCAAGGAAGAGAAAATGGTTCGTTGTTTCTGGCACCTTTTGGTGAGGAAAACAGGAGTAACCTGAAAAAAATTAGTCAGTTTAACTCTGATCATCATCATCTAGATCTTTGGACGCTTAATCCTACGTTGAGATGTTATCATGTTGGGATTGAATGAGAGGCGACAGAAGGATTGCAGCTCGTTCACTTGATGTCACATATTTAGTAGCTCAAATATATTGGAATTTGGAAGAGCATTTTGCTTATGAGGCATGTAGTACATTGTTCGTTGTTGATTCGAAGGGAAAAACAAAATGATTAGGTTGTTCTTATGGATTTTATCTTGATTTTATTTGGAGGTATAAGTGATAAGTTTTCGTTCTCAAGAAAAGCGTTCAGATTTATGTTTTGCTTCTAATCTTTAGGCCTTTGCTCATTCTCAAGGTATGTGTATCCCAACTAACTGCCGAAAACTATAACTCGATTGCGTCCAGCATTCTGCTGACCTCTATAACGAAGGGGCGGCTTTCTGGGACTTCTATGCCTACTGACTTATGATGAATTGTTGAATGCACCTAAGTTTATGGATGTTCAAGAAGATTGTTTATTCGCAGGCCTTTTGATGGAGCATAATTTATAGCTGTTTAATAGATTCTGTATATTGTTTCCCCAGCGTAGTAAGGTTCCGGCTGTTGAACCAAATTTTAGTCCATATGCTTGATCGTTCCTGCTACTTCCAAATATCACTGTGGACTACTAAATTTTAGGCACTTGGAAGGAAGTCCAACTTTTTCCTCCAGGTCTGCACAAACACAGTTCCTTAATAATTCGAATAATCTCGTCGGCTACGCAAGCTTAATATTCAGTCTTTACTTGGACAAAGTTCTAGTGTGAGTTTTCTTAGTTGCTCACTAATTACTGCAACTCATCATACTACAGAGTTACATGTTTATATTGCTTTGTGCTCCGGGCTCCAACTGAGTTTCTAGGATAAGTATTTTGTGCCTCAAGGAAACTAAGTGGGTTGGTCTTAAGGCGAAGGATCCTGAAAACTCAGGTTCCAAGATTTGATATTCGGGCACAAATAGATCGAGAAACGGTGTTGGCATCATTGTGGATAAGACTCTAGCAAAAGAAGTTGTATATGTTAAGAGGGTCGGGGAGAGAATTATAGCAATCAAGATTGTGATAGGATAAATACTCATCAATGTGGTTAGTGCATATGCATCTCAATTGGGGTTGGATAGGAGTTTGAAGGAGAAATTTGGGAAGGTCTTTGAGAATTGGTTCAAGGAATTTCTCAGATGGAGAAACTACTCAAAGAAGGAGATTTAAAGGGGCATCTAGGTAATGAGACAGACAACTGTAGAGGTTTTCATGGTGGCCGTGGTTTTAGAGAGAGAAACAAGAGTGGGTCATCAAGAACACAAATAGATTTCTTTCTAATGAGGAAGGTGGACCCTATAACTTGTAAGGACTGCAAAGTTATACTAGGGGAGGGTCTGGTTAACCAACATCGATTGTTGGTTATGGATGTACATGCCAAAAGAGATAAAAGGAAGAAAAATACCTTGTTATATCCACGAACTAGATCGTGGAATTTAAAAGGAGAAAAACAAGTCACTTTCAAAGATAAGGTACTTGCCCAATGTGTTTGAGGTTTAGAGGGAAACGCTAGCCAAATGTTGGATTCCATGGCTAGTTGTATCCGAAAAGTTGCAAAAAGGGTATTAGGAGAGTCTAAGGGTTTTGCTCCACATCAATAGGTATCTTGGTGGTGGAAGGAGGAGGTACAAGATAAGATTAAGGCTAAGAATGAATGTTGAAAAGCCTTATACAAGGACAGAACCGATGAAAACTGTATAAGATAACAAAGAAGGAAGCAAAAAAAACCTTGAGAGAAGCAAAGCTAGTGGCTTTGATGACATGTATAAGTAATTAGATACGAAAGAAGAATTGAATATCCATAAACTAGCTGGAACAATGAAAAGGAAGACAAAGAGACTTGAACCAAGTAAGGTGCATTAAGGATGAGAATTTGCACGAGGACATAAAACTTCTGGCCAAATACAAAAACAATTCGATCCCACATAGTTATTGTAAAGCTTAGCATCATCCATTTCGTTGTTATTTGTGGAGTTGCTGGATTCTCTAATGTCCATATTAAAGCACCTAAACCATTGAAACGGTTTCATTTCAAAAACAGGGGTTATATTTGAAAAAGAAGAAGAAGGATGATATGATCTTACCGTAGCTAGCAGTCACATTGGTGAACTTGTGACATCCCACATCGCCCAGGGGTGTGATCCTTAAATGTATATTCCCATCCCTACCTAGCACGAGGCCTTTTGGGAGCTCACTGGCTTCGGGTTCCGTAGGAACTCCGAAGTTAAGCGAGAAGGGGGCTAGAGCAATCCCAGGATGGGTGACCCATCGGGAAGTTCTTGTGTGAGTTCCTAAAAACAAAACCGTGAGGGCGTGGTCGGGGCCCAAAGCGGACAATATCGTGCTACGGTGGTGGAGCGGCCCGGGAAGTGGTCCCCCCTGGGCCGGGATGTGACAATTTGGTATCAGAGCCTAACCCTGGTCGCGTGTGTGCCGACGAGGACGTCGGGCCCCTAAGGGGGGTGGATTGTGACATCCCACATCGCCCAGGGGTGTGATCCTTAAATGTATATTCCCATTCCTACCTAGCACAAGGCCTTTTGAGAGCTCACTGGCTTCGGGTTCCGTAGGAACTCCGAAGTTAAGCGAGAAGGGGGCTAGAGCAATCCCAAGATGGGTGACCCATCGGGAAGTTCTTGTGTGAGTTCCCAAAAACAAAACCGTGAGGGCGTGGTCGGGGCCCAAAGCGGACAATATCGTGCTACGGTGGTGGAGCGGGCCCGGGAAATGATCCGCCCCGGGCCGGGATATGACAATATGGTATCAGAGCCTAACCCTGGCCGCGTGTGTGCCGACGAGGACGTCGGGCCCTTAAGGGGGGTGGATTGTGACATCCCACATCGCCCAGGGGAGTGATCCTTAAATGTATATTCCCATCCCTACCTAGCACGAGGCATTTTGGGAGCTCACTGGCTTTGGGTTCCGTAGGAACTCCGAAGTTAAGCGAGAAGGGGGCTAGAGCAATCCCATGATGGGTGACCCACTGGGAAGTTGCTCGTGAGTTCCCAAAAAGCCTCGTGCTAGGTAGGGATGGGAATATACATTTAAGGATCACTCCCTTGGGCGATGTGGGATGTCACAGAACTAGAGGAAGGAGGGAGCAAAGAGAAATGAGGGAGAGCAATCGGTAGAGAAGATAAAGGAGGAAGAAGAGTCCCACATAGTTAAACGTGCAAATGGATAATCTTAATTATCATTATTTTTTTATTTTAATAAGCAATTAAAAGTTTTTAAAATCTGGGTTAGTGACATGGTTATGCCAACTCATCCTACTTCATTTGGTTTAGGGTTTTGAATTAGGAGATTTGGTCTACTTAGCATTAGCCTTAATATTTATAGTTAATATAATAAAAGGGATTTTTTGATATAGGCGCCTTAGTTTTGAATTTTCTAGATCAAACATCCATGCCTTTTAGTGATTTGATTAAACCTTTTTTTGTCATAATTTTGGTGCTATATGCACATTATATTGTATCAAATTTCCTATAATCTAGCCTTTTGATTACACTCTCCTCTGTTAGAGATAATTGTAAAAAAAAAAAAAAAAAAAAAAGTTGGTTAGATTCAATTTATTTTCACAATAATGCTACAAATTAGCAATAATTATCTACGATTTAAGATATTTTCTTTCCAAAATAGTTTAAAATATTTTTAAATCCCCCAAAATCAAACGTACCGAAATAAGTTTTTCTTTTAGTATGTTAAGAGAAAATAGGACTGAGAATAATATAAACGTACCAATACATAATGTGTACAAAATAAAACGTACCAAAATTGCAAATCAACGTACCAATTAATGATTTTTGTAAATTCAAACGTACCCGCAGATAATATATACGTAATGTATGGTACCTAATAATAATTTGTCAACAACTATACTTAAAAAAATAGCAAAAAAAAATAATTTCACAAAAAAATTGAAAAAATTACATGGAGCTTTTATGTTGATAACCAACTATTTGAAAAAGAAAAAACCATTTGGAAAAAGAAATAATATTAAATGTTTGCATAACATAAAAAAAAAAAAAAAAAAAACTATGATCGAAAAAACATATTTGAAAGAAGAGAAAATATAGTTTAATTACTAATATCTCCACTAAATAAGGAAAAGTGCATCATGTAGATAAAATGATAAATTCAAAAATTATTTTAATTTAAAAAAATATAGGTGACTATTGGTCTAAGCACTTTAATCAAAATTTAAAAAGGCACAGATGTTTAATCTAAATGATCTAGAAAAACTGTAAGGGATTCTAATTTTCCCATAATAAAATTATTTGGACACACAAATTAACACACTGGCACCCCTGCAAAATTACCAACTTATGTTCATAATTAAGAGTTGACCAATATATATTTTGATTTCTATGACACAAAAACTATGAAAAAAAATGGTATATTCAGCACATCTCTTCCCAGAGACCAGGTTCCAAGACGATTCACCCATCATATGGACGGGCTCTCGGTTTCTTATACAGTGCCGTTACTTCCTAATCTCAAGATCCGAGGCTTGAATGCCCGACTACCACCTAGCACTTTTTAGAATCGTGTACCTTTGACATAAAGATGAATGGGGTTAGTAGCAATCATATATGTAGTATGAGATAAATCATAAATTGCGTAACGATATTGACGGCAAAGGAGATATACGAGTAAGAGTAAGATACTGCAAGAAACCATCTAACTCACGATATGAGGTGAGAGAGACAAAGAGATCCATCATACGCGGTAAGAGAGATTTTGGCAGCAAGCTGTGTAGAAGCAGGTTTAAGGGAAACCATGTCAAACTATGTGATAGATCACGAGCATACTTAAGTTGATGAATGTGGAGGCCGGTTGAATAACGAAGTGACCTGTAAGCCTAAGAAATAACTGAGTGGCCACAAGTTCTTTATGTCAACTATCACGATTCACGATATCATCAGTGTAGAGTAAGAAATAAATAATGTAAGAAGAATGTTGATAAATAAAAAGAGAAGAATTTGCAAGACTCTAACAAAAACCGACATGTAACAGAAAAATAACTGAATCGTTAGGACCTTACATGAGGCGTCTGCTTGAGTCATGTAAACATCTTCCTGAAAATAATCATGCAAGAGTGCATTTTTTTTCATCCAAATACCGATGTGGCCATGCACAAGATATATCAAGACTAGAAATTGTTCGAATAGTAGCCGATTTAATGGTACATGACTAAATGTGTCCGCATATGTAGTCAATGTCGAGGCGCTGTTGAAAACCCTGACCACAACACCGGCTTTAAAACGTTCAACAATACTATCCGAATTACACTTGATACGAAAAAACTCAGTTGTAACCTCCGGAGTAAAACATTTATTTCTTCATTCCTGGCTTGAGCCATTGAGAATGCTTGGAAGCTTGAGAGTAACAAGTGGGTTCTCGATAATTAATAGACGTTGACAGAGCATGAGAAGAAGAATATCGAATAGTGCTGTCAGTGCAAGTATTTTTTATTTTTGAAACACATCAGTGCAAGTATTTGGTTGAATATGCCGTCACTAAACCGAGTCGTCACCATAGGATGTGTTCTGCACTGGACTCGTGCCAAGCGCAGGTAGAACAGTGGTGGCGGAAGTGGTGCGACAGTATTGGGGACGGATCCGGCTTCTCTCCACTCCTACTTCTTATACACTCTCATCTTCTTCTATTTTGTGCGATCACGGTTAAATCATGTTAATATTTTATATTAATTTTTTTTATAAAGATAATAAGATAAAAAATAATAATAATAAAAAATATTGACATGATTTAAACGTAACCGTACAAATAAAAATAGATGAGAGTGTATAGGAAGTGAAAGGAGTGAGTGATGCGCTAGGGATCACTGCATCAGTGTGGGGTCTGGGTGCTGGGTGCTGAGCGCCAAAGGCTGTGCAAATGGCGGTTCACAATATTAAGTATACAAGTTAGCAATACAGTTAGTAAGTTGGTTAGAGTAGTTAGGCTCTCCCTTATAAAAACAGTTGTGTAACCTTCATTCTATCAATTAATACAAAAGCATATTTCTCTCTCTAAATCTATCTCTCTGTAAAACTCTCTGTGTTGATCTTTCTTCTCTTCAGCTTTCTTCTTGATTTTCTTTCAATTTCCAAACAGTACAATGTAGCTAACATGGTATCAGAGCGGGTTGTCCTCGTGTGAAGCCAAACGGCCACACGCGCTCCACGTCACCCAGTTGTTGTCCACGTGTAGGCTTGAAAATCCGCCACACGTGCGGGGGCGTGTTGAGAGTTGTCCCACATTGGTGAGGGACAAGGTTTGCTATGTGCTTATATGGTCTTGGGCTACTCCCCATATAGCCAATTGGTTTTATGGTGGAACCTCAATTTCATCACACAACAGGTGTCAGGTGGAGCTGGCTTGAGCTGATGGAAATGAGGAATTTTCAAAAGTAAGCAGGAACCCCGGCTCAGCATTAACAGGTGGTGTCCTCTTCTAATCCAAAATGATATCTGCCCCACTAAAGCGAAATAGTTATTTTATAAAGGAATTTTTAGTAGCACCTTACATATTGTTGAGTATATCCATATAAATATTTATTATTAAATGGCTCATGTATCTTAACATGAAATGACTATTTAACATCAAAAAATATAAAAGAAATTGAATACACAAAAATTATTTACTAATATGAATCCTAACCCTAAATTGGTAGTCTAAACCCGAATCCTAAAATCCTAAAACAAAACCTCCCAAATTGATAGAAGCCTAAACCCTTAAAAAAAAAAAAAAATTGTTACGAACTCGTAACCATGCGTACTTCATCATGGATTTTGTAAGAATTACAACATTTTTTTGTTATCAAAATCTATAACTACTCCACAACCTTTGATTTCTCGAAAAAAAAAAAAAAAAAGAATAAAACCATTATAATATAAACAATTTTTTCTCTAAGTGGTAAGCTTGGCAGTTGGCGCTACTTTCTTTTTTCTTTTAAGTTTTGTACAGTAAAAAGAATTGAACCCATTATAATTTTGAAAAAAGAAAAACAAATTCATCCTTGTCCTATCATTTTTTTTTGGGTCAAAATTTTGTGAGATTGACTCTATAGATGAGTAACAAAGAGGGATGCAAATATTGGATGTGTGCTCTACTAGTAACATAAACCAACAATTGAATATCATGTCATTGACCTCGTAATTAGCATTTACATGTTTAGGGAGAGTCTTGAAATTTGAAGGTGTGGTGAGAATGAACAATGAGAGAATGTTGAATGTGTGTGAAGGCTTTTATTTTATTTTATTTTATTTTTTATTTTTTATTTTTTATTAATGAAACGATAGATGATATGTTCATGACCAAAACCTTTACAAGGCTAATCATGGCCAGGGACATCCTCAATGAGGGTGCCCATGATTAAAACCCAGGGGGGGTGGGAAGATCATCCCAAGTACATTCATGATTAAGCGTAAGACCAAAACGACCAAGTCTATGAGCAACTTCGTTAGCTTGTCAGCAAACATGGGTAAAAGAATCTTCAGTGATTGTAGAGAGAAAAACCTTGATATCCTCAATTATCTAACTTCCACAATCTGAAGTGAATCAGATTAAAAAATGATATGATGAAAACCCCTCGATATCGCTTACAGGACTGCTGAACGGAATGCCAAAGCCTCGGCTTGCTAGGGAGAGAAAGTATCCATAAAATGACCACATATGGCTGTCATAAAAGAACCAAAATCATCTCGAACAATCAGCCCAAACCCACCAAGCTTTGAATCCGTGTTTTAGGCTCCATCAATATTAAGTTTGATGAAGTTGGGAGGAGGGATGGACCATTTGAGGCATATGTTTTGTGAGGTATTGGGAATGTACTGTGCCAACCTAGTATGGGTGAAGTCCTGCCACCAAGTTAAGCAGCGCCCAACAATCACGTCAGGGTTCTCGCAGGTACCAGACCACAATTTTTTATTACGAGCGCCCCAAAGACTCCATAAGATCATAAGCACCAAATCCAACTTGTTTGAGGGAAGAAATGTTATGATTGGATCTAGCCAATCCAGGAGGGTAAGGGGATGGTGATCACGCATCGACAAGCCAAGAGGGGAAGACAACCAGGTGCATTTAGCAAAGGGGCAAAATCACACAATATGGATGACTGATTCCTTGGGGCCATTACAAAGAACACAAGAGGAGTCCAAAGTTAAATGACGATGAGCAAGGTTAGAGCAGGTTGGAACAAATTCCCTACAAAGGCACCATGCACACACTTTTACCTTGGGAGGGACATTGGCATTCCAAATCTTCTCCCAAATCTTCGCATAAGCTGTCGAAGAAGACGAAGATGCCCTACTGCTAAGAGGCAGAGACCATTGTTGAGTTAGGTGGTAAGCGCTGCGCGCAGAAAAATGACCATTCTTCTCGAAATGCCACATCAGAGAGCTCGGGGGTGATTTGACACTGATGGGAATAGAGTGAATCACATTAGCTTCTTCGGATGAGAAGAGAGAATTGAAGGATTCACCCTTCCAGCAATGGTGATCAGAATTGATGAGATCAGCCACCATGGTTAGGGTGCAATCTGGGGGTCGTGGGGAGAACAGCTTGAAGGTCGTCGACAAAGGTATCTAAAGGTCTTCCCAGATTTTGATCCTAGAGCCCCCTCCAACCTGCCAACGAAGACCCAAGGCGAGAATCTTCCTAGCAGCGCAAATACTTTTCTAACAGAATGAGGGATCCGAATTGACCAGAGCATCCCACTATCTTTGGCGCACTAAATGTGGGACGAGCTTTCCAGATGGGAGGTGGAACAAAAATTTAACCAAATTTCGTTCTATGGGACAGCGCGTTCTGTCCCACTCCGTTCCTTCCCATCCCAACATACCTAAAGGAGCATGTTGGAAAGTATTTAGCTTTAAGGACAAAAGCTACCAAAGAGTTTGGCTTCGAGAGGATCCGCCAACCCTGTTTAGCGAGAATGCCCAGATTAAACGCACACAGATTTCAAAACCCAAGTCCACCTTCCGATTTTGGAGAGCACAAATTGTTCCAAGAGCTATAATGGATCATATTCTCCTCGTCATTCCCGCTCCACCAATAAGAAGCAATAAGCTTGTTCAAGTTATCATAAAAAAATTTTTGGGAGCAAGAAGCATCCCATCGTGTAAATGGGGATGGCCTAAGCAATTGCTTTCACTAGAATTTCTTTGCCAGCAGGCTGAGAGGCTTACCCTTCTAGATTTGTAGACGTTTCCACAACCTTTCTTTAATGTACCCAAATCAATTGCTACGATTTCGCCCCACTAAAGTAGGCATCCCTAGATATTTGTCATGTTTGCTCACACACTTAACCCTAAGTAGCTGGGAAAAGTGGGATTTGATCGGGGCCTTAACATTCCTACTAAAACAAACCTCACCCTTGAGTAGGTTGACTTTCTGCCCAGATGCGAGTTCATAAACCTAAAGAGCATTTGAGATTTATCGACATTCATTATCCCTAGCTGGGCAAAAAAGCAAACTGTCTTCGGCGAACAAGAGGTGGTTAATTGACGGAGCTCCAGGGCAGATGGAGATACCCCTCGTTAAACCATTTCGTTCCAAATTATCCATTAGAGCCGACATCCCTTCTGCGCAAAGGAGGAAGAGATAGGGAGAGAGGGGGTCCCCCTGACGAAGAACACAGAAAAGGTAAATAAAGCCCCGTGGGCACCTGTTGACGATGAATGAGTAAAAAACGGAGGAGACAAAAACCATCAATAGATCGACTCATCGATCTGAAAACCCTAGTTTCGAAATGATCCCTCTAAGGTAGCTCTACTCACTAGGGTCATAGGCTTTATTGATGTTCAGTTTGAGAGACAAAAGACCATGTTTCCCCTTGCGACGCAGGAATAAGTGGTTGGAAATCTGACATTGCACAAATTGATCGGTTGCAATTGAGACATATCCCTGGGGTTTTTCTATTTAGGGATAAACAACACCATAATGTAATTAATTTGTTTGAGGATTCTCCCGAAATACAGAAAAGACAAAGTCGCCCTGGTGATATACCAATACCTCTGGAAGAAGAACAACGTCATTCCATATAGACCCTGTGCCGTGGAAGGTTTCATTTAGAATAAGCCGACCTTGATTTCCTCATGAAGGAATCCGAGATTGAGAGAATTATTCATTTCAGTAGTGACCCTGGGTTCGACAAAATTCAGCACCAGGTCACAATTAGCAGTCCCCGACGATGAGTAAAGATTGTCAATGTAAGAGAATAGCATGATCGTTCTCAACCCAGATCCTAGCCTCATTCGTGAGCCTATAATTCGGTTATTGGTTCTTCGATTGTTAGCTCGTCTATGGAAGAAAAAGAGTTTCTTTCCCCCTCTCGGATCCATAACACATGAGATTTTTGACGCCAGAAAGATTCTTCTTGGTCTAGCAATTCGTCAAGACGTTGCAAAAGATTACCCCTAACTCCCATAGAATCCACCGACAGAAGATGTGAGAGAACGCCGAGTTTGGCACGGATCTTCAACATCTCCTCCTGTCGATCCCTGAATAACCTTTGACTTCATTTAAGAGAGCAATTCTGGTTGATCGGATTTTTTTGGACCACTTGGAACATGGGTACGCCAACAAAAGATTTGGACCAGGCATACATGATCACATCTTCACAATTATCATGACTGGCCCAAAACGCCTCAAAACAGAAGTTATTCCTTCATTTCTTCCAAGGTTTTGGAGTTCCGTTAACTGAAAGAGATAAGGGCACGTGGCGGATTTACTAAGGTTAAGGTGGGTAACCGTGGCCACGTCGAAGAGAGTTTTCCATTGATTTGAGACTAAAACATGATCAAGACGCTTATTGATCCCATAGAGCAACTTTAAACTGATGCATTAACTGCACATTGAAGTTTACAGCATTTCCTTTGACAATACAACCTCCATGCATTTACAAATTCAATTTTACTTTGCATGAGCATTGAAAACTTCTACCAATGTTGGAAAACTTCTACTAATGTACTGGGCATTCATTACCCACCAATCTTTTCAACAGAGCAACAAAGTTAAATTTGTAGATAAAAAAGCGCCTAAGGCCGGGAAGGTGGGCCTACTGGCTACTGTGTGCTTGCCACTAGCCACTATAATAAAGCCTGTGTGCTTGCCACTAGCCACTAGCCACTACCATAAAGCCCCGTAGTAGCATTATCAATGATCAAATATTCTTTTAAGTAACTTTGTCCCCATACCTAATCAGCACTACGAATTTAATGTTCCTATGTATTTACACGTTTTCTGACATGGAGAAATGGAGTTGATTGTATTCAAGTTTTCAACATTATTGTCATCGCCATCGGAACTTTGTTTTACATCAACTGCAGACCATTAACATTTATTCTTCGTCTTCTGCGGCCGATTCTGATGTAGCTGATTTTTAATTGGTTGGTTTCGATGGCAAGCTGATAAACTCTTTTTAATAATTATATATACATTTTGAAAATACGGATCGTCACAGGAATGTAACATTGGCATAAAAGTTACTCTCGTATAGACAACATGATTAGTCATTTCCACACAAGTTTTTCTTGCTTACTTTCCAACTAAGTTCTAGGCCTTCTCATGACCTCTCGATAGCGTCGAAATATAAATTTCAAATCTTAGGCAATCTCTAATAGTGACGGATTATATTCTTAACCCTCTATGATTTTGTAGTGTAAAATTGACTTGTTTTTATTTTTTTAGGAATTATAAAAAGGTAATTAATCGATAGTGCTTAGAAATTTCTTTGAAATAAATTGGTCACTAATTGTGAATGTACAAAGCTTTGTACGTAAAACGTGTAAAATACGAAAATTGAATGAGAAAGAGTGAGCTTATTATTATTTTTTTTAAAATTAAATTAAATTTATTTATTTAAACTACAAGCAATATTCTATATTAGTCTATATTAAGAGAAGGCGAGAGGGTCTGAATTGACACAATGTGGGTTAAAGAGAAATGCCCCCAACCATAAAGACAATTCACCCCTTTACGTAATGGTTGAACAAGTACATAACCTGGGTGCTACGGTTACCCACTAGGTGTACGTTAGTTGTCTCTGTCAAGATTAAGTTTTATAGATGGTTTGCTGATCAAAAGTTGAAACTTGTGGATGGAAAATAAGAAGAGTAACACTAGAGAGACTAAATTTGTATATTAAATTTGCAAATAAAATGACGTGTAACCAATAAAAAAGAAATGCGTTAATCAACGCTTAAGTAATAATTAAAGCATCAACTTTCATGTCATTTAGTTTACAAAGTTTAGTCTACAAATTTAGTCTCCCTAACATTGTCAAAAAAAGTAAAAAAAATTATGCAGGGATGACTTGTGAGTTGTGACTTGTAAGCCTTAATGAAAGTAATGAACCGGTGAGGATGTGCCTTTTTTTTGTCTTTCTTCTTATGGTGAAATCAAACTAAATGGGCTGAGACTTTATAATTCAATGAATTGATTTGTCACTTGTGCTCGGAAAGTTAGAGTCCAAATCTTGTTCAATTCAATTGGTGAATAACTATATTCTTAGCCCTCGGTAATTTTGTAGTGTGAAAATTATAAAAATGTCGTCAATCGAAGTTGCTTGGAAATTTCTTCAAACTGATCATTGAACAGGAAAACTTTACAACCATGCACGCAAAGAGCGTAAAGGTAGGGCCCCATCTTATGCGGCCCTTTTATACTTTTACGATCGTTCATCTCTCACTCATTGATATTCCTGAACGAGCCTTTGGAACTTTAGTCAAAAGCCAATTCAATAGCTTTGAAAGTAGGGGTGGCAAATTAATTATTAAATTATTAATGAATAACTATTAAAACTCGTTTAGTTTGATTTTTAACATAACATAGTGGTAAGATTGATAGTTTTAATGATTGTGTAATACATTATGGTGATGTCAAACTAAATGAGTTTGAGACTCCAATGACTTGATTTGTCACATGTGTTGGGAAAGATAGATACCAAATCTTATTTAATCTCCATCCATGAACACGTATATACTTTTTTTTTTTTGAAAAATGAGGACAATTGGAGCAAGTTGCAACTATCCATCTTTTCTGAGGGTGAAAAGGCTATAAGAGCTTTATACCCTGCGGTTCATGATTTTGTAGTGTAAAATTCACTTTTTTTAAAAATAAAAAATTAACGAAATGTCGCAATCAAAGGTGCTTGGAAATTTTGCTTCGAAGAAATTGGTGACTAATTAACTGGGAAAATTCAAAGCCATGTACGCAAACCGCGTAAAGAGAGGCCCCATCCCATGTGCCCTTTTTTATGCTTTTGCAACTGTTCATCTCTTACTCATTGCTTTTCCGGAAGAGCATTTGGAACTTCGTGCATTTACTCAAATGCCAATTCAAGTAAAATTCGGAACTAGTCTCCCTTTCTCTCTCGTTTCATTAGATCCTCGTCAATTCTTGACTACTCTCTCTCTCTTGCTTTGCTTTATTGGATCCTCCTAAATTTTGAACCAGTCCCTCTTTCTACTCTATTGACAATTAATCTCTCTGCACAACTACTTCCTGGATCTGAAAACTAGAGGTTATGGATATGGTTTCTTCTTCTTCTTCATCCGCTGCTGATACAAAAAAGTAATTGTTTTGGATATTATTTTGAAGGTGGAGAAAATAAACAAGCCCTTGTCAAATTGGTAAGTTTTCAGAGGTTAGTCGGTGTTTATTGATACTGTTTAAGGCTCTTACTGTATTTTTTGTCATTTCTTTTTAATTAATAAGTTTAGGTGTTATGTTATGCTGGCATTTAATTTGCTAATTAATTTTTGTTATGTCTGCTGTTAATTTCTTCGCTGGTGACCTGTCACCGGATGTCACTTTGCTTTTGTTCGCATCTTGATCAATTGTCTTCCTTTTGACGTTTGGATTAAACGGTTCTCTTAACAGAGGTTCTGAAAAGCTTCATTACAAAAGATTGAAAGAGAAAGCTCAAATGGAAATAGAAAAGAAGGAAGAGAACAGAAGAAAGAGGTCTCAAGTTTATTTTTTGTGTGGTGTTTTTTGGTATGCATAATAATCTGATTTATGTTTATTGACTATACGAAACATAACCAAAACTTCACTTGCAGGAATCGATCAGGTGACGATGATGATACTGATTGTGAGGGGAGCAACGCAACGAGACAAGGTTTGTATCGATCAGGTGACGATGATGATACTGATTCTGATGGGAGCACAGCAAGGAGACAAGGTTTACATCGATCAGGTGACGATGATGATACTGATTCTGATTCGTACTTTTTTATATCATTTTATGGTTTTCAACTACTGGTAGTTTTACATGCTGAGATGACGTCGTTCATATCAAGATTGCAAATATATGAATATCTTTCTTTAAATTATAGTTTTTTTTCAAAGAAAATATGTGCCTATCATGTGCCCCATTTCTATTTTCGTTCATCTCTCACCTCATTGAAATTTTGTGCATGTAGTTAAAAGCTAATTCTAAGTAAATTCTCCTTAATTCGGTGCAACGTAATAATATTATTTCTCTTTAATAATTAATCTCTCTGCAACTACATCTTTTTGCTGGATCTGAAAACTAGAGGTTATTCATATGGCGTCTTCTTCTTCATCCGTTGCTGCTCCTGTTGATGCTGATGATACAAAAAAGTACGACGTGTTTATTAGTTTCAGAGGTGATGACACCCGCCGTACCTTTACCAGCCACCTTCTCGCTGCCTTACTCGAGAAAAAAATCACAACCTATATTGATGACAAGCTTAAGAGAGGAGATGAAATCGCACCTGCCCTTCTCGAAGCAATCGAGGAATCACAGCTTTCGGTGATCATTTTCTCGAAAGACTATGCTTCTTCCACTTGGTGTTTGGATGAGCTTGTGCATATCCTAGAATGCATGGAAAAACATGGCCAGTTGGTTATACCCATTTTTTACGACGCCATTCCATCGGATGTACGAAAACAACGGGGAAGTTATGCACTTGATCTACTTGAACAACGTTTTGAGAACAGTATCGACAAGGTGCACAAGTGGAGGGTTGCTTTGACGAATGCAGCTAACATATCTGGCTTTTATTCAAAAAATTATGGGTAACTAACTAATTCTTTAACGTGTATTAAATTATAAATTTTCTTTTAACTTGTGACGATTTTATTTGTGCTAAGATTTTTTAAGGTATATATATATATATATATATATTTAAGACTAACTATTGCTTTCTTTCATAATCATGTATGCCAGGACGGATGCCGACTTAGTTAAGGAAGTTGTAAAGGATATTTGGACCAAATTGTGTCGTGAATCATCCTGCAATTTAAAGGGCTATGTTGGAATTGAAGGCCGCATCAAGAAGATCGAATCGCTATTAAGCATTCATTCACCGGACGCTTGCATCACTGTAGGTATTTGGGGCATGGGTGGTATTGGCAAGACCACCCTTGCTGAAATTGTATTTCACAAACTCTCTTCTACATTCGAAGCTTCTTGTTTTGTTAAGAATGTTAGGGAAAACTCAGAAAAAGCAGATGGACTAGATCACTTGGAAAAAACACTTCTTAAGGAGATATTGAAGGAAGAAGGTCTATCTATAGGATTAACTAGTGTTCAAAAAAGGCTCAGCCGCACAAAGGTCTTCATTGTTCTTGATGATGTGAGTAGTTCAATGCAAGTGGAACGTTTAGCTGGCGATCGTCTCCTGTATGGCACTGGAAGTAGAATCATTATAACAAGTAGAGATAGGGGCACACTTAGGCAAGCTGTTGAAGAGGACAATATCTACGAGGTTAAGGTATTAAAATTGGATGACGCTCTTCAGCTCTTCTGTTCGCGTGCTTTCAAGAATAACAGTATTCGTAGAACAAATTATAAGGAGTTGGCAGAAAAGGTCGTGCATTATGCTAGAGGCGTTCCTTTAGCTCTTGCAGTTCTGGGGTCCTTGTTCTTCAATTGCAAAACCAAAGAAGACTGGGATGATGAATTCAACAAATTGAAACGATTTTCCAGTGGAGATATCCAGAAAGTGTTGAGAATAAGTTATGATAGATTGGAAAAAAATGAGAAGGAGATATTTCTGGATATAGCATGTTTTTATAAAGGGCAGCGTCTGTGTGAGGTAAAACGAAGTTTAGATGCTCGCGGATTCTATGCGAGAGCCGGAGTTAGAATTCTCATTGATATGTCTCTCATATCAATTGAATCATATAAGGAATGTCAACCCATAGAGATGGAGGATATATTTTTCTTAGATATGTTTCACATAGAGATGCACGATTCGCTACAAGAAATGGGAAGGACAATTGTTCAAGAACAAGGTATTAACGATCCTGGTAAACGGAGTCGGTTGTTCACTAGTGAGGATGTCTATCGTGTATTGAAGAGTAACACAGTAAGAGCCAAATGCATTCTTTTTTTTTTTCTTTCTTTTTTTAAGAAAAAAAATTACAAACTTTAGATGATAACAGAACAAAGTAAAACTCATTTAAAATAAAGAAGTCAGATTGTTAAAAGAACTTGATTGAATTTTTATTGTGTTTGGAAGTGTTTGGAATATGAACAAAATTTTGTTTATTTAGACAAGTAGAGGAGGATACAATTATGTTGGATATTTGACTAGACTAAGAGAATTATACGTCATTACCATCGCAAATACTGTTTGTTCCAATTGTGCGTTACATTTGGAATCTGTTGAAAAAAATGTGCGTTACATTTTAACATGTTGAAAACATATATTCACATTTAAACTTTCTTCTTATTGCTAGGAGACTCCAAATGTTGAAGCCATAAACGTTAATTGGTCCATGATTGAGGAGGGAGCATTGATACATGCAGACTTCAAAAAGATGTCTAACCTAATAATGCTAAGATCGTTTGGCGAAATGACTGCTTATCTAGACCTTCCCGATTCTCTTCGTTATCTTGAGTGGCCTCATTATCCACTGGAATCTTTGCCGTCAAATTTTTGTTTGGAAAATCTAGTTGAGCTTCATATGCCTAGTAGCAAAGCTAAGAAGCTTTGGAAAGAAGACCAGGTATATTATATTATATGCCCATTTTAATTCTTGAAAAAAATCAAGTGTAGAAATTAATTATATTAATTCTTGATTTGTCTCTTGACTCTTGTTACAGAGACTTGTGAACTTAAAAGTTATCGATCTGCATTGCTCTACAAATCTAACTGGAGTTCCAAATCTCTCTAGGAGTCTAAAAATTGTGAAGATAAATCTCTCGTACTGTTCAAGTTTGGTTGAAGTTCCATTGTATTTTCAACATCTTGACAATCTTACTCATCTTGATCTTGGATTGTGCACGAGTCTCAAGTATCTTCCAGAGGTGACAGGAAATATTCAATACTTAGATTTACACGGCACTGGTATAAAGGTGTTGCCTGAATCAGTTTGGTCTAACGAAAATATTTCATACTTGAATATAAGTCGTTGTAAAGACCTTGAGAAACTTCCAAGCAACAGGTGTAAAATGAAAGTTTCTGGTTGTTTTTATCTAGATGGCTGCACATCCCTTGGCGAGTTTTCTGAGCTTCCCAAGGATATAACCACATTATCATTGGTTCATTGCAAGAGACTTGTGAGTCTACCGAACGACATTTGTAAGTTGAAATATCTTGGGAGACTTGATCTCAATGATTGCTCTAGATTTTCCAAATTCCTTGAAATCTTGACGCCAATGGAACATTTGGTGTCTCTTAGTTTGGGAAGGACAGCTGTCGAAATGCTTCCTTCGTCTATTGAAAATCTAGTTGGGCTTCAAACTTTAGACCTTAGTGGCTGCAAGCACCTTAAGGATGTCCCTGATGGTCTCGTTTGCTCAACCTCATTGCAGAAATTAAATCTGAGTGGAACCAAGGTTAGGAGCATACCTGCAAGCATCAAACAAGCTTCTCAGTTGTCTGAACTCTTCTTAGTCGGCTGCAAGCAGCTTCAATCTTTACCAGAGCTCCCAGTGCAATGTATTGTTGAAGCTCAAGGCTGCACGTCGCTGAAGACAGTGTCAAGTACAAGGACAGCACTCACACAAGGTTGGGTTCAACATGATCGTTTTTGCAAATGTTTTATTAATTGCCCAAAATTGGATAATAATGCAAGGAGCAACATAATGGAAGAAGCACAAATTAGAATTATGCGAGAGGCAACTAGTGCTCCATCAAAGGACACTCCTTGGCATCAAATTAATGTTGTATGTCCGGGAAAAGAAATTCCAAATTGGTTCAGCTATCAAAGTGAGGGATCTTCAGTGAACATCAAGCTTCGTCCAGATTGGTTTCAAACAGGTTTATTTGGTTTCGCTCTGTCTGCTGTTGTTTCTGGGGTTTCAGAGCAGCATTGTTACTTGACTGTAAATGCTAATTTCATGGGTGGCAGACTGTTCACTTCTAAAATCTATATCAGAAGCAGCTGCCAGAATCACGTGTATGTGTGGAATGAGGCCTTTAGAAGTGAAGAGGTAGAACAAGATTGCTCCCCTGATTTTTTTAAACTTGCTATTGCTAATGAGGCCTCTGTTGTCTTCCGCCTGGTGGGATTAAAAACATTTGCTTCTGCTTCCCGTATGAAGGTGGAAAGCTGTGGTATATGCTGCTTGTATGCCGAAGATGCTGAGAAATTCAAATTTGATCATGTCTTCATGTCGAGGGAACCAAAAGTAGAAGAAGAAACAAGACAAGATGACGATTCCAAAGGTGGGCGATCAAGTGATGAGTCTGAAGATGATTCCAAAGGTGGGCGATCAAGTGATGAGCCTGAAGCCAGAGGATCAAGTGATATGGCTGAAGCGAGTTATTTTCCTAGTGATTGTTGGAGTAATGAACATGGGTCTGAAGCCGGTGGAACTTATTAGGATTTAGAATTTTAATCCAACAATCCTAAGCATCATTATACAATAGAATCAGGAAAAACTTTATGAGAAATTTGTACTTTGAGAGCTCACTTGTCTGTCCAAGAAATAAGACAACAAATAGGCAAGGCTTTTATTATTTTGGTATCTTTAAGGCGCAAGTTATGGACAAGTGTGTAGTGTCCTATTTGTTATCATTAAAACTTGATTTCCAAGTCCAGCGGCATCTTGAAATTTGCCTTTATATCATAAACATAGACATTAATTAACACCACACCAGGGCAATGTAAAAATCTCATGACCAAGCGCAATAGTTTGAACATTTGACACTACAAAAATATGCGATTGTTCGATGGCTAAACTGCAATGAGCAAAAATATATGAATGGCCCGATTGGACTAACACCGGCAAAACTCAGTGTTCTTGTTTGAACCAAACAAAGATCAGCAAAACAAATTTTATTAGAGAGGGTAAAATATTACAGCAAATTAAGGCTGAAAAAAGAAAGGCACATACCCAATTTAATAATACAATCATCAAATTTGTAAGAACGATAAAACTGAAAGGGTCTTCGCTTCAATAGGACTAGGGACATTCCAAAATTAAGGAGAAAAATTATACGTCGCACTAAGAGATAAAGGAAAAAAGGAATAAAGAAAAAGCGGGATGCATACACAAAGAAATGAAATACAAAAGATACATTACAAGTTCGATGGCTGAACTGCATTTTGACCCAGAAATATTCAATTTTCTCTCTAGCATCCGAAATTTCTTTCTCCAAGTCTTTGGGATATTGTTATGGTTTGACACTTATCAGGAAGTAACATGCGCACATAACTTTGCTGCTCAAGATGAAAAAATTGGGGGAACATGTTTTCTAAGTACCTTTTTATCAGCTTCGATTGCTTCTTTGAACTTTGAGTTCAGTGAGTTAACCTCCTCTGTACTCGGTTGATTTACAAGATGTTTCTCCAATTCTGGTACTGTGGGTTTCTACTGATTGGCCTGCTGCTTTTCCTAAGCATGAGAAGGAGCAACTGGCTTCGGTGGTCTTCCTCCAGCTGGGGTTGCCATGTGCCGAGCACCTGGACCGGGCATCTGTTGCTGTTGTTGAAAGCCTTTTAAAGTGAAAAATAAGAAACTATTCTCCATCGAAGAAAGACATGGTTTCGAAAATTAAAAGTGATTTGTTTTATGGATGAATACCGGAAGCAGGTCTGAGGTCTCCAGGCTACATTGCCAGCATTGGAGTAATTATTTGCAGGTTGAGAAATATTAGATAAATTAAACATAACATTGCTTGGTAGCATTGCTGGAAGAGGGCATCCCTCCCTAAACTGCTCCATCAAAGATAATGCGACACAGTGACAAGTCTAAGGGCATTGTAAAACTCTGCCTGACCAAGGGAAACCAGTCTGCCTCTGGTCTGCATGTGCCCATGTCTGCCAATAAATATAAGCAACCAATATAAACAGAACAGATCCAAACTTCTGTTACAAAAAGATAATGAGAAGGTGCATTCATATAAGCAATATTTAACATAATATGCCCCCGGTGATCATTTTATATGGAAGTTCCTTCAGCAAAACAAGTATACAGCTTCAAGAACCTATTTGTCGATACAATCATGACCCAAGTACATTTCCCCTGTATGCGACAATCCCAATTATTCCATAGTCATCTTATGCTGCAGGTTTTCACTACTACACAATTGTAATGTAATAAACAATACTTGGTCAATCCTTGGGTCATATAACACATTTCTAAAGTCTGCTTACCACCTCAGGTCGAACTGATACACCAGAAAGTAAATTAATGACCTGATAACATCACTCTCTCAACCTCACTATTTGTAGTATAAATCCTTCATCTACTTACTTTCTACCGTTTGACTATCAATTCCGCATTTATACTAACACGAAATAAAAATCTCAACTTAGATAAGAGAATTAAGACATCGCGAACTCACATTTATCACTTCAACTACAATTAGACTGAAAATTCAAAATCAATCTGATTCGGAACACGTTTCCACCAGCATCAAATCCCGATCAACCACTATAATTACAAAAATATAATACACTTCCAATTATACATAAATCACAAGCATATACATATATATAGAGTAGTTGCGCAAGGACCTGTTTGGGGAGACCGGATCCCTAGAAGAAAGCGACGGCTTCATTACCACTAATCTGGCCATCGCGTTCCAAATCGGCTCGTCGGAAATACACATCGAAGAGATCCAAATTCGCTGATTGGCTCTGCGCCTACGCCATCGCCACCGTCGGATTGCGATTCGCGGAAGATCAGACCAAGGAATCAAGTGAGAGCGCCGCGTGCTCAAGCTGCCGTACGCTTGAGGAGCGCCGGGGAGAACGACGTACAACGGGAATTTGGTTACCTTTCTTCTATGATTCGGAGGAAAATCTGAACACGACGGAGATGCCAATTGTTTTAGGTAAAAAAGCGGTCGTTGTTAATCGATTTTTTTGTTTTGATTTTTTGTGATAAAAATGGTTGTATCAAAAACGTGCACAAGTTTATGTTTTGTTTTGATTTTTTTGTTTTGGCAAGTTTGTGTTTTCGATTTGTCAACTTGTACATAGTGGGGAAACAAAAACGTGCACATAGATAAAGGTACAAATTAATGCGACATTGAGAAGGAAGCTACAATTTAGAAATCAGAGTGATTTGTTTGCTAGATATTTGATATGTTATATTGTTAGACTGTAAACTGCAGCTGCAAATCATTCTGTAAATTCGATTAAAGAGGAAACATAATTCATAATCTAAACACACTCATTGATTATGTACTGTTATCATGACCAACAAGCAGCTTATCTCCACGATGATGTTGTGTTTGCGTTTCATTGGTTTCACGTCCTCTTCTTCTTTAACAAGACGATCGATGATTAATGTTCTAAAATATGATCATAAAAATCTTCACCAAAAAAAAAAAAAAGAAGATTTTAAACCCTTTAAATAACTTCATTAGTTGGTATAATTAAGGGAATTTGATTGATCCCTTTTGTGATCTCCACATTTTCGCTATTTAATTAGTCCCTAAAAATTCTTGTATTGCATGATGTGCATGGAAAGGTCTATTAAATAAAACATGAGGGATCTTTGAAGGAGTACTAAGTTTCGGATCAAAATCGAATCAAAATCAACGAACCGACCCTAATGATTGATGTAATTAGTAAACATCAACACTATTGTAATGCATTCTAAATTGGAGCTACAACCTTGTCTAGTTTCCATTTTTTTGTAATTGTATATGTTTGTTTGGCGTATGTCGCCGGCCACTCTGCATTGAAGTGTTCAACTCCATTGTGGGAGCTTCTTTTGTTCTCAGTTGTAGCAAATGTCTCAATCACCGAGACGAATTTATGTGCTCCTAACTATTTTTTTAATATGAATAGTTGCACCTTCTTATTTGCAAATGCTAAGAATAGTTGCTCATGTGTGAGTAAATTGTAAGTTATGAATACGGACATAACTTGGATTCTAATTGGGAAGTTGGTGTTACAACATAGATATTAAAGTTGAGCATTATTCATGTGGTATGTGTGATGAAATGGATTTTTGCATGGAAAAGTGTTTCGAAGGAAGCCAAGATAACCATGGCAATGGTGGGACAGATCATCTTTACATTGACTGAGGTAAAAATTAAAAGAAAACTAATGAAAAAGACTTGAAAACTATGAGTTTTAACGATAAAGACAAAATAAAGGGTAAAATGAATAGTACCAGGATTGACTTTTTAGTGTAAAAATGTGGTTTTTTGTTAAAGTGAACAGTACCGTAGACTTTTCGTTAAAACTCCTAAAAATTAATGCTAAAGGTTTCTTATGTGCTTGTGTGGCTATCTTGTGTACATCAATACACCAAATTGTATGCATCATTCACATTTCACCATCCTTCCAATTACATTTGGGAACAAAAAAAATCTGCGCAAAATCTGTTCTCCATTCAAAGAATGTAATCTCCATCTATGTTATCAATGGCATGTTGCTACTCACTTCTACAAATGTGAGAAATTTTTCAGTCTGGTAAACTAGTGCCGTTTTTCAATCCCGATGAACTATATTAAATAAATTATTATTAAATAACTCTTGATTTGGTTAATATGGAAAGAAAAGGAAATTAGGGTATATTATTTTATATTAATAGAATATTACTTATTTATTTTGTCAGACATTTATCCATTAGTGGGTTCTGATTGGATTGGACACTTGGCTCAACTGGTGTAGCATCTAAGAGCAGTTCCATCGTGTGCTCTAGCCAGAGTGACAGGCGCAGGAACAGGGCCATGTAGCCCGAGTGATGAAGTCCAGCGTGTGTTGGCGAGCGAGCCCGAGCAGGCCCGAGGGAGAGGCTCGACGATTCGTGCCGGGCGCCTGAAGGGAATGTGACGTGGGCTGACGTCAGAGTGACATCAGCCACAATATAAAATTAATAAAAATATTAAATATTAAAAAAAAATAAAAAAAAATGAAAACCCAGTAGGCTTCGAACTCAACAGCTCTCGCCAGAGTTCATCGCTGAGGTTGATGATACACCCACAGACAAATGACAGAGACTAAACCTAAGGGTTTCAACTTGAAACACATAAAAAACCAGAGAATAATTCAAGCAATTGAAGTAGGGCAATAACCTCATCTGGGTTTGAGCAATGGAAGCTTGAAGCTCTCGGCTTCAATGGTGGATCACCCAAATGGTGCTCTGATGATGCATGCAAGGATTATATTCGAGTTCCTCTCATCCAGAAGATTGAGATTTCAGAGTTTGTTAGTTTGATTTGCTTCGGTTTCGAAAAAGAGGAAGGATGAGAGCTCTCGGAACTGTAGAAAGAAAATGAGACAGATTAAAGAGAGAGAAAGGTTTCAAAAATGAGGGGAAGGGTTGAGTCGGTAGAGAGAGAAGGAATAGGAAAATGAAGAGTGTTCTGGAAAAAAAAATGAAAGGAAAGAGTATTTTGGAAAAAAAAAATGAAAATGAAGTGTTCCGGAAAAAAATGAAAAGGAAAAGGAATAGGAAAAAGGAAAAAGGAAAAAGGAAATTAAAAATTATTTTGTATTATTTTATAAATAAAAATATACTAATAGTTTATTACCAATTGACAGGACTATTTAGTGTAAGGGTGGAGATGTAAAAGGTAATTACTGTTTATTAAGGGCAGTTAGTTTTCACTGGGTGGATTAAATAGTGGTAAGCGGGGGCCTTAGACAAGGTGGAACTGCTCTAATGAGGGAGTAGGATTCTCTCTTCTTTTCATTTTTTTCTCTTTTCCTTTCTTCTATTTAAACGATTATGATTAAATTCTGTTCATATTTTATATTATTTTTTTATATAAAAAATCAAAAAACAAAATAAAGAATGTGGGAGGACGCGGAGAGAGGAATCGTAATCCTCCACTAATGGGAGGCCTGCACTGCATACGGCGCTTCCCCAGCGCCTACTTCCACTGGCATTTATGTCCCCTGGCCTCTACTCCTCCTCTGTCTTCATCACCGCCGGGAAAAGCCATCCTCCTACTCTCTCCCACATCAAACACCCAAACCAGAACAATCAACACAAAAAATGGCATTAGAAGAACTATCAAACCCATAAAAAATGGCAGACCTCTGTCTCTCAGACCTCCTTGCTCCCTCCCTCAAACCCAACAAACCCATCAACAAAAACAACAAAACGATGAGACAAAGCACAAGAAGAAGGGGAAGATGAAAACAGAGCACAAGGCCGTGGCCGATGGAACTGGACGATAGTGCTATTGTCGAGCGTGGTGGGTCTGCTCACCGAAATTGGCGTCATCCTCTTCAACTACTCTGTATGTTTGATTTTTACCCATTACTCAATTGTCCATTTTTTCTTTTCTTGCTTGCTTGTTTGCAAAGTTTTGAGCTTTTATCTGAAATTTTACACAAATTGTAAATGTTCATGAAATACATTAGCATTGTAGTCTGCTAGTGATCTTTACATGTTTTTGTTATTATTTGTGAGGATGTTAAAGAATTGTCTCACATAGGAATGTGTGTTGTCCATCTGTTTGGCTTGAGTGCTGCAACACTTGAGGGGCGTGTGAGGATATGAAAAACTGGACGATGTCGGAAAGTTAAGGAACCTAGCATTAACTTATAAGGAGTCGGGCTACTCCCCCATTTCCAATTTGGGATGGATCCTCAACTTCCATCACTCATTACCCATTTTTTCTTTGCTTTTTTCTTGCTTGCTTATACATAAAGTTTTGAGCTTTTTCCGAGATTGTGATATGAATGGGAAGGTTCATGAGATACGTGATGTGTTCTGGGGTGGGATGCCACAATGGGGAGCTTCGTTCCAGCTTCTGGGGGTTTGATTGTTGCCATATTAAACTTGCTTTGAGATGCTCTCGAGGATGGTTGACAAGATAACAATGGCAATGAGCAAGGAGGAGAAAAAGGAGAGAATTTATTAGTGAAAATGGGAATGCCTGTTTGGGTTTTTGATGGTCTCAAAGCTGCATCAAGTCCTTTTTTCAAGGCAATTGCTGCTTGTGTCACACTTGGGACTGGGAACTCGTTAGGTCCCGAAGGTCCTAGCGTTGAGATTGGAACTTCTGTAGCCAAGGGTATTTGTGCTGTGTTTGATAAAAGTTCTCAAAGAAGGCTACCTCTTGTGGCTACCGGATCAGCTGCTGGAATTGCTTCTGGTTGGTATTCAGTTTTGTGTATATATGTGCTGCCATTATCAATACATGTTTGCCCTCATTGTAATTGTTGTCGTTCTGTTTTGACAGGGTTTAATGCTGCTGTTTCCGGTTGTTTCTTTGCCGTAGAGTCAGTCCAACGGCCATCACCACCTGATTCCTCTTCCATTTCGCTTGCGAATACCACTTCTATGGTCATACTTAGTGCTGTGATAGCTTCTGTAGTTTCAGAAGTTGGTCTTGGTTCTGAACCAGCCTTTAAGGTCTCATACTATGACTTCTGCTCACCTACTCGTACACTATCAATTATCTGTCAATTCTTGAAAATGATACATATAAAAACCTATGTACCGAGCGAACTAAAAATGGTTTTTTATTTTAATAATTTCTGCAATTGACTATGGCATCAGTACATAATCTATGAATATTTTCTTGTTCCTGGTAATGTGATTTGCCTTTACTGAATACAGTTTCTGAATTCTCTCATTATTTGGGTAGTTGATTTACTTTGCATATTCCAAATGGGTAATTTCATATATGATTGTGGTACAACACTAGTTTATTCATATAGTATGATTGTGTTACATTGCATATTCCTTTAGTATATCTAGAGGTAGATGTTCACGTTATTGTTTAAAGCTGCGGTTTTAATAATGAGATGTATTCAAGTTATTGTTTATGGGTGTCTTACGTGGCTTGGTTTTGTTAACCTTATCAAAGTGCACATCGTACATGTTGGTATTTGTTGACAATCTTCACAAGACCGTTCGCCTACCAAAATTTTTGTTCCCTATCGTGGGTGGCTTGGCTATCGGGCTGATGGCATTGGCATATCCTGAAATTCTTTATCGGGGTTTCGAGAATGTTGACATTTTGCTGGAATATCGACCACTTGAGAAAGGCCTCTCAGCTGATCTGTTGCTTCAGTTGGTAGTGGCCAAGATAGGTGCAACCTCATTGTGTCGAGCCTCTGGATTAGTTGGAGGCTACTATGCTCCATCACTTTTTATTGGTGCAGCAACAGGAATGGCATACGGTGTTGGAAATTTTGAATAGAAATTTCAATGTTCCACATTGGTCACTACCAAAAGGTTTCCTCACTTTATAAGGTTTTGTCCCTTATAGATAGTGATTGGAGTGATGACCATGGAGAATGAAATTGGGCTCACCCTTGAGGTTTGGTTTTGGGGTGTACTAATTAATTGATAATTAATATATAATTAATATATAAATTAATTTATAATTAATTATCAAAAGATGTGCTCTAATAATTAAATTATTTAATTAATTATTTTCGGATTTAATTAATTATTTTTAATTAATTTCGAATTTAATTAATTAATTATTTTTTACCAACGGACTCATCTTTTTGTCTGAAGTGTGGTGACAGAACGCAGAAAGCAAACACCCCTCTGAGAAGATGTCTTCCAACAGATGCATCCCTTCTCCATACCTGTTGCAAACAGGCATAATCATATTATATATACATCCATCTGCATGGCATTTAGAATACAGAAAATATCAAATTCTTCTTCTACATTCCTAAACCTTATTGAGAGAACCAAATAGAAATTCGTCAGAAGTCAGTTTTTCAATGCTGGAATTCTAACTTAGATGATTGTATCCTGGTGAGGCAGACGTCCGTAGAACTACAAGCACTGAGTAGGGACAAAATATCTATTTCAAGGACATTGCGGTACGCAAGCCTCGATCTTTAATTTGTCTATTCAATATTATTTCGCATTGTTCATACTCTGTTAATACCAATGTTTTAAAAGATGCGCCCCGAGGCGCGCCTAGACGGCTTTGGAGGCGGGGCGGGAGTGATAACGCCTCTGCCCAGTGGAAGTGGGCGAAAACTCGCCGAGGCGTGGTCGAGGCGAGACTAGGCGGCTAAGGCGCGCCTAAAGGCGGTTGGCGGCCATTCCCAGATCCATCCGCGACCCAAAATCGAAGTCGACTGCTCTGTTTTCAAGCTTTGCCATCTGGGTTTAGGGTTGCAGGCTGTGCGGCATCTTCACGAGGAAGACAACCGTGAAGAAGAAGAGGGATTTTTTGTGTTTTTTAAAGACTTGGTCCAAAACGACATCGTTTTGGCCAAGTCTTTAATTTTTTTTAAATGACTTGGCCCAAAACGACGTCGTTTTGGCCAAGTCTGTTTTTCTTTTATTTTTAAAACCCTAAGAGTCCCTATTTCCTCTATTTTTCTCAGCAGTCCTCTATTATTTAAGGTCCCGTAAGGCTTCGCCTCATGTATAGGTTGAGCTATCCCTCGGATGACTCACCCACGCCACACGCTTTTAATACATTGGTTAATACGTTTCTTCGCATTTATTATTTATTAGCATATATAAGTTTATCCCATATTGTTGACATATATATAACATACGGAAAATTCATCAGTTCTGCAGTTGCTCAGTCCAATCCTATACCTCCTCTTTCCGTCTTGGAAGTAGCATCACCGCAAGCATACGGCCTGGTACTGTTCTATGTCATTTTCATATCTAGAAGATAGATTACCTTGAAAATTGAAATGTCTGGCAATGTTCAACTAGTATGATATAATGTTTTTTTTTCCTATTTGCATTCTGTTTAGACTTCAGGCTCTTAGTATCAGAAGTTAGTTGTTTCATTAGTTAATTATTAATGTTTACAAGACAGAATGGGTCGCTTTTCCGATCCAAATCTATTTTTGATAATTTCTGAGAACAAAAATCACATTTGAATTATGAGTTTGCCTTATGTTATTATCCAGAAACCTATAGCCATTATCTTCGGGGCAAATACCTTTCTTTTTAGAAGTAGAATGTGTTTCCTGCAATTGTATTAATTCTAAATATCGAATGGTCTTTTGACAATTGGCGTGGAGTGTACATAATAATGTAATATCACTCTCCACGGTAAACTTGAAAAGTCTGAACTTTTCTCGGTGAATATATTATTTCTCTTTCTGGTATCTGTCTGCTAAATTCTGAAGGTATCCCAAAATCTGGATGGAGTTGACAATCGGAGAGTTTTCCATTTTAGGTTTGGAATGGGTGCTACTCTTGCAGGAGTCTGCCAGGTACCTCTTACGGCAGTTCTGCTGTTTTTTGAATTGACACAAGATTATCGTATTGTGCTGCCGCTACTTGGAGCTGTGGGGTTATCTTCGTGGATTACTTCTGGACAGACGAGGAGAAAAGTTATCGGGAAGACTAAGAAAATCAAACAGGGAAACACTAGTAGCATTGAACAACCTGAGGTGCTTTCCCCTACTGCAAATGGGATATCTTCAAGTGGTGCTTCAGCTGAAAGGACATCTAATGCCCGTGACCTGTGTGAAATTGAAATTTCACTCTGTATAGATGGTTCTGATACTGATACTGAACAGTCAGAAAAGAGAATAATTGTATCCGAAGCCATGAGGATGAAATACGTGACTGTTTTAATGGACACATTGCTTGCAGATGCGGTGAGTCTCATGCTTGCAGAAAAGCAGCCCTGTGCCATGATTCTCGATAATGATCATATTATAATTGGTTACTGACACTTTAAAGACATTCAAGAGTTCAGCAATAAATGTGCCAAATCAAGAAGATAGAAACCCAAGGTTATTCTAGTCTTTTTGTGTTGCTAAATTATTGCATTCACAGAACTGCTGCTGATTTTCCCCTCTTGTTGAATAACTGGTTGTGGTTGTACATGCTACAGGAGCTTATAGTATCTCAACTGTGTTCTTGGGACGGGGAAGTATGCCGAGTACCATGGACGGCTGCATCTACTATGACTCTCAGCTCAGAATAATGAACAGTAACTTGCCATGATAAGTCTTAACAAATCAATGCTAAAGAAATAATTTCAGTCAGATTATTATGTTTTGATGAATGTAGAAGATGGAAAAACGAATTAGTTCTGAGAAAATGATTGCTTGCAGAAACATACCTCTGGAAGCTCAGTCTCAGGTCTTTCCTGAAATTGGACATTGGGTGCATGCTGAAGCCTGGAGAGGTTTTCAAGAAGCTTTGACCGTATTTCTTCTAGTAACACGTGAGAATTCTTATTTTCCATATTACTCGGGGCAAACATGAAGAATATAATCTGGACCGAAATACTCATAATACTCGTGATGTGGCATTTTGTCCTCAACTTGTGCTCCAAGTGCTACTCCTGTCTGTATTACAAACAATATATCAAAAACATAAGAATTCCATAAAGACTCAAGACTAAACAAAAATTAGATGCACCAAATACAGATGCTGTGAAACTACGCATGTCACGTTTACAACAATGTATTAAAGAGTAGCCATCTGCCAGGCACTATTGTCATATTATGCAATCACAAAACATTAACATGCTATCTGCCAAGAGATTATAACTGGTGATAAAAACCATGCTATGTGGACAATCACATCACAGGTGAAACACTTTGGAAACGTTAAGAGGTAAAACAGAATATGAGAAGTAAACCTCGTAGCACCAACAACGAGCAACATTGCGAATGGTATAGCCACCGCCACCTAGAAGCAAGGGTGGGACATTGAAGGATCTAATATATCTAACCACTTGGGGTGAACTTTGATGGAAAGATTGAAGCAGCCCAGCCTGTCCCCAGATGAGGAATCAGCACCACACAGGAGAACCACAGCCCCAGGTTTAAAAATTTCCGTAACCTTCCCAATGATGGGCTTGAACAAGTAATGGTAGCTCTCATCATCAATCCCGTCATCCAATGGAACATTGAGTAATACTTCCCTGTAACCAATATCACGAATGTCCCCCGTGCCAGGGAAATTCTCGAAATTTTTGGGATGTCATACCGAATTGATCACGAACCATTTGTACGAGATTTGGTATTGCCTATTCAATGGTTTGGTAATCCTGAACCAAACCGGCACTATGTATTTATTTATTTTTTCATTGATATCATTTCCAACCCTGAACTTTGTGTAGCAGTTCACCAGAATTAAGAATTTGAATGATAATCTCAATTATGCGCGGAATTAATCCTACGCTTGGGTATCCTATAAGATGAATCAGGTCAGATACCCAAAGTTCTGGCAACGATGGAAGAAATTTATTCTACTTTTTTGAGTATCTTTGTTAGCCTAGAAACATGGTTAAGACCATCTCCAACCGAAATCCTCTAGTCCTTTAGGATATTAATATTTTAATAAACAATGCAGGGTCATATTTCTTACCATCTCCAACCAATGGCCAAAAGGCTATAGGGCTCATTTTATCCCTGTCACAAAAAATCGTCTCCAACCGAGGGCCAAAAGGCCGTAGGACCAAACATAATTTATTATTTAAATTTAAAAACTACGACAACTTAAATTTAAAAACTACAACTTATATTTAAAAACAACTAAAATTTAAAAACTACAACAACTTAAATCTAAAAACTACAACAACTTAAATTTAAAAACTACAACTTAAATTTAATATCTAAAATCATCATTATCTTCATCATCTGCCATTGTAGGAGTATAGTCGGAGGTAAACAATTGCCGACGGGTCATAATTTCTTTTTTTTTTTTTTTTTTTTTTTTGCTATCAAAATAGACCTTACTCATTGGAGTGTAATTCGAAGTGTTCCTTTCCATATTTTTATCATCCATCTGTTCTTGTATTTGTTTGGCCTATTCTTCATGCCTACGGTTCCTTTCTTCCATGGCAAAGGCATTTTGCTGCACCATTAATCACAATGAGGGCATCACTTCCTGTTGAGCGACATAATCATCATTTGCCTTGCCTTTTTCCTTCAACCTTCAGGCCTTGTTTCGTCCCATGACCCTAAGAATGGAACCTTCACCCGAAGACGGATTTTCAACCCTTATTTGTTGAATGGTAGGAGATCCATCTTCATCTATATTTACAGCTAAGGATGCAGTTCTGAACACCGGCGTAGGACCTACTCTATGTTGAGGTGGATCTTCAAATAACACACACCCTTTACAAATTTCCCAACAATCGTGAAACTGAAAGGGTTTCGAACTGCCCTCCATATACAATTCCTCCGCTTGGCGTATCTAGAAAATATAATTACAAAAATTAAAAGAAATTAATTTATAAAATTAAATGTAATATAATAAAATATTTAAAATAAATTGTGAAAACACTTACTTCGTCGTAGTAATTAGCGCCGCTTTCATATTTACTTGCTGTTGCTAACAGTGCTTGATGCCATTTGTTCAAACTTGGATGAAGATGTTTCTTCCATCTTGAAGAACAACTCTCGTGGTTTCAGATATTTAGTGGAGTAGTGCATTCGTAGAACTCTAAGTATTTTTAGTCCAAACACCTTCACTTGTTTGACAACCTCCCCTCAAATTATCTTCTGAGACCTATCTATAAGCCCTGCAAAGAGCTTCATCTTCGTTTCGGGTTCAAGCCCTACCTTTCATTGCAGATGAGGCTAGGCCTGGCAATTCTTAACATGACCCGATAATCCGACACGACACGACACGAAATTAACAGATGTTCAGGTCGACACGATAACGAATCGGGTCGTTATCGGGTAACCCAATAAGCACCTGTTAAGATAACGAGTTGGTTCGGGTATACACGTGGGTAACACAATACACGATTGTAGACATTGAAATTTCAGTGAAATAAATGTTGACAAATGTATTAAAATTACAACCTTCACTCATTTCACCTACAACTTCCACTTACTTCACCAACCTCACACTTATTTCACCTACATCACACACTCATTTCACCTACAACTTCCACTTACTTCACCTACCAACTCCACTCACTTCACCAAAAATGGATGGTGGTGATTCACTCTCTTAGCCTATAAATAGCCTTCTCCATCAAAAGGAAAGGGGAGGAATTTACATACACACCAAAACCTTGAAGCCTTGAAACTCTAAAGCTTTCAAGAAAATCCCGAAGGATCAAGAAAGCACTCTTCGTTCTTCATCAAATCCTCCTTCAAGATCAAGCCCCAACGACCCTTGAAGAACTTCCACCAACTCAAGATCAAGCCCCGACGGCCTCTTAAAGAAAGTGTTCATCGTTCATCTGTTCATCCTAAGATCAAGCCTCAACGCCCATTTGGATTAACAAAAAATCAACAAACCCATACACCCATTCTTCAAGATCAAGCCCAATGCCCCTTGAAGATCTATTCATCAACTATTCATCCCTAGATCAAGCCCCGATGGCCCTTTGGAACAACAGCTCATCCACAAACCTACACCTTACGAAGATAGAATCAAAGGATCAAATTACAAAGAGATTGTAACCCCAAAATCATTAATACAAAAAATATATTTTGTACACGTATTCTTGTTTCTTGTTTCAGGATTTTTTCGTGTTTACAAATTTGGCACGCCTAGTGGGACCTCTCTACCTCTCATCTCTATCCTCAAATCATCGAAAAACACAAATGGCATCAAGAAAGGATCAAGATGTTCTCGCAATCAAAGCGAAGAACAAGAACATCATCGCTGCAAGTGGTGATATTTCGGGCATCACAACCCGAAGTAAGGCAAGAGCTCTTTTTGCCGCGGCTTCCACCCCTGCATTAACTCTGTCAAAGGAACAAGAGCACTTGAGGCACGAGCCCGTGATCACCCTAGGCTCGCTAAGGGCGCCAAGAGGGGAGAACCCGAGGAAATACTCAGAGTCCCTACTCTCCGACGCTAATTCGAGCGGCAGTACAACCATGCAAGTCATGACCATTGGAGCAACTTCAATCGAGGACCAGCTAGCTCAGATGAATGAAGCAATCAGAAAGCTCACACAGACTGTGGAAGAGAAGGACTTGCAGATTGCCGCACTCGTCAACCAACTAGATGCGCGGCCCGACGTGAAAGTCGACCCAAATGTTGGCCTATTGAAGAAAGAAGTCGACGAAGAAGAGGAGCCTTCAGCGGAGAAAGTCGAAGAGAAGCTGAAGTTAGACCAAGCAACGGCGTTCATGGGATCTCTCTCTATCCAGCAGCTACAGAAGATGATCGCAAGCACTATCAAAACACAGTACGAAGGAAGCTCACATGACTTCGTACTGTACTCAAAGCCTTACTCCAAGAAGATTGATGCTTTGAAGATGCCAAGTGGTTATCAGCCCCCAAAATTCATGCAGTTCGATGGAAAAGGAAACCCGAAGCAACATATCGCCCATTTCATTGAAACTTGCAACAATGCTGGGATAAAGGGGGACTACCTCGTCAAACAATTCGTGCGTTCGCTGAAAAGTAACACTTTTGACTGGTACACCGACCTCGAACCCGAGTTTATCAACAGTTGGGACCAGCTAGAAAGGGAATTCCTCAACTGCTTCTATAGCACTCGCCGTACTGTAAGCATGCTAGAGCTAACCAATACGAAACAGTGGAAAAATGAACCTGTCGTCGACTACATCAATAGATGGCGCTCCTTAAGTTTGGATTGCAAAGATCGGCTTTCTGAAACCTCTACCATTGAGATGTGCGTTCAAGGCATGCACTGGGGGTTACATTACATCCTCTAAGGCATAAAACCAAGAATATTCGAAGAGCTGGCAACTCGTTCCCACGACATGGAGCTGAGTATCGCTAATCACGGAAAACATGAGCCGATTACTAACTTCAAGAAGGATAAAGTATTCGCCCCAAATGTAGACAAGACTGGGAAAAAGCCCGCTAAGGAAGCTTTCACTGTCAACACTACCCCCATCAAGACCTCCTCAGCGCCTATCAAGATCTCCTCCAAGAAGAAAGCGAAGGAGATAAAGAAAAGTGAGCCTTCTCGTACCCAAGACAGATACAAGAGCACTTTAAGAGAGTTGGAACAGAAAACGTACCCTTTTCCTGACTCTGACATGTCTGCCATGTTAGATAACTTGCTGGAAAAAAAGGTGATTGAGCTACCCGAATGCAAGCGTCCTGAAGAAATGAATCGCATAAACGTTCCTAGGTACTGCAAGTACCATCGTATTGTAAGCCATCCTGTTGGCAAATGCTTCGTTCTTAAAGAACTCATCATGAAGCTAGCACAACAAGGGTAAATTGAGCTCGACCTTGAGGACATGGCCGCAACGCATACCACTACAATTGTGTTTGGATCGTTCGATCCCGTGCCTCTCCAAGCGACACCTGACCATTCCCGTGAATGCTCAAGCTGCACGGTAGCTCCTACACAACCATCATTGGGGGAGGGAGCGACCAAGTTGCACATACCGATGATGAATAAGGATGGATATTGGTAACCTACAAAAAGACAAGGAAGCCAAGACCACGAGTCATACAGCCAAAGGTGGAACAAAGAAGAAATCACCACGGCCGCAACAATGGGAAGCCTAAAAAAAACATAAAGGATGATAAGACAACATATGCTAGAGAACCTATGGAGCAGGAGCCACGCATTCCCGTTTCCTTGCACGAGTACTTCCCGAATGACTTTTTCCAACAGTGCACTACCGTCGCCTGTCACATGGTTGAAGTAGAAATAGAAGAGCCCTAAAAAGGCAAAGCTATCACCACTGATGTAGAAAAGACCCTCATACCTGAAGAAGGTTTACCAACACACTTTAGCATCGAGGAAGCGCTACAATTGCCAAAAAAGATGCGAAGAGCACTAGCAGCAGCCTTGGCAAGTCCTGGCGACCACGAAGCACAAGAAAGTAATGACGAAGGCTCGAAGCTTCAGCCACATAAATGTGCCACATGTTGTGCCACCCATGACACAATTAACTTCACTGATGAAGACCTACTGCTGGGATTAAAGCCTCACAACCGTCCTCTCTTCGTCTCGAGGTACGTAAGGGAACACAAAGTCAACCGCATGCTTGTGGATGATGGGTCGGCCACAAACATCATGCCAAAATCAACAATGACCATAATCGGCATCAAGGTGAATGAACTATCCCTGAGCTGTTTGCTGATCCAGGGTTTTAACCAATAAGGACAAAAGGAAATGGGCATGATCCGAGTAGAGATAGCCACTGGTGAGCTCAAATCAAGCACTATATTCCACGTGATTGATGCAAGAACTTCCTACAGCTTGCTCCTAGGAAGACCTTGGATCCACGCAAATGGGGTAGTACCGTCCACCCTTCACCAATGCCTAAAATTTTATCGAGAATGAGTGAAGGTGATCCAATGTGACACCAAGCCATTCAGTGAAGCTGAATCACACTTTGCAGACGTCAAGTTCTACATGGACGAAGACATGGTACCCGAAGCTCTTCCGGAAGAGATCAAATCCATGGGCAAAGCAACACTTAAAAAGCAGGAGTGGCAAGCCATGCCTAAAAAGAAAAAAGAGCAAGTTGTGCCATTTTCAAGCAAAGACGATGACGAGTTTGCTAAACCTATAACAACCAAAGGGGGTAGGATGCCTTAAAAAGGATCGAACACACCCATATTCCAGTATATCCCGATGTCAAGAAGAAAAAATAGTCAATCTTCATTCGAAACTGGAATAAGAAAAGCCGACACACAGTGGCATAAGGATAATGTGAAGTTGCTTAAGACGAACGCAGTTTTGCCTCTGACACAGCTAGGGAGTGCTAAGGTCGCAAGACTACCACAAGGCTTCATAAAAGCTCTACCAAAGGAGGTGGAATCAAGCTTTCTTCCAACCAAAAGGACCGAGGAAGGTTTCGACCCAAACGCCTATAGACTCATGTCGAAGGCAGGGTACGACTTCGCTTCCTCTTCTACGGCTGGAAAGAAGGTTTTAAACACTGTCAATGATAAAGAACGTAACCTCACCAAAACTCAAAAGAAGTTGAAGGAGCATGGTTACGGAGTTGACAACAACAAAGCCGGACTTGGCTTCACACCAAATGCACCTGTGATGATTTCAAACAAAGCGAAAAATACTAGCGCTCAATACGTCAGTGTGAGCATTGAACAAGACCAAGAAGAGCTTAAACCTGCCCTTCGGACGTCGATCTTCGATAGGATGAACCGTTTAAGCCCCAGAATTTCAGTGCTTAATCGCATTGGTGGTCAAGACCGAACCTCTGTCTTCAAGAGGCTTAATGCGCCAACATCCCAAAGCTTTGTTTTTGAAAGGTTGTTAAAGCCTAAGAAACAAAGCAACACAACTATCTCTCATTTGCGACGATCAACTTCAGAAAGATTTGAAGATAATGAGAAGCCTTCTAGAAAGAGGAAGACAACACCAAAGGAAGAAAAACTCGATGGGTTAGCAGAAAAAGGCGACGTTCGAAGCTTAATTCCTTCAAGGATGAAGTGCCAAGCAATCTTAGAGGTTGACATAAATGGACCATTGAAAGTAAGAAAGCGTACTATCATCCACACCGGACAATCTTCATGCCAACAAGCTCGAGAAGACAGCATTGAAGAGGAGGTCCAAGATGTCTTCCACATCACGATTTAAGAAGGCAAAGAAGATGAAATCCCCGAGGAAGATGTCACTGCTGCACCACCACAGCTCGAAGATGGGGGGCAAGCCATGGTTGATGATCTCAAGGAACTCAACTTAGGTACAAGCGAGGAACCAAAGCCTATCTTCGTAAGTGCATTATTAAGTACGGATGAGATAGAAGAGTATTATCAGCTGTTGTTAGAGTACAAAGATGTCTTTGCTTGGACCTACAAAGAAATGCCCGGCCTGGACCCTATCATCGTTGTTTATCATCTTGCGGTCAAGCCTGGAACGCGACCGATAAAGCAAACTCAAAGACGCTATTGATCTAAGCTTATCCCACTAATCGAGGTCAAGATCAACAAGCTAATCGAAGCAGGCTTTATTCGAGAAGTGCAATACCCCAAGTGGATCTCCAACATCGTCATTGTCCTTAAGAAATCAGGACAAATACGTGTTTGTGTAGACTTTCAGGACCTCAACGATGCTTGCCCGAAGGATGACTTCCCCTTACCAATCATTGAAATCATGGTGGATACAACCACTGGCCATGAGGCATTATCATTCATGGATGGCTCTTCTGGGTACAATCAAATTCGCATGGCCCTCGAAGACGAGGAACTAACAGCTTTTTGCACTCCAAAAGGTATCTATTGCTACAAGGTGATGCCTTTTGGTCTAAAGAACGCTGGAGCTACGTATCAACGCGCAATGCAGAAAATCTTCAATGACATGCTACACAAAAACGTAGAATGTTACATAGATGATATGGTGGTTAAGACAAAGAAAAGATCAGACCACTTGAAGGATCTACGAATAGTGTTCGCAAGGCTGGGAAAATACAACCTCAAGATGAACCAGTTAAAGTGTGTATTTGGCGTCACCTCTAGAAAATTCCTCGGCTTCATCGTCAAACACCGTGGTATTGAAGTGGACCAATCAAAGATCAAGGCCGTTCAAAGCATGCCCAAGCCAAGAAACCTGCACAAGTTGAAAAGTCTACAAGGACGGCTAGCCTTCATCAGACGCTTCATCTCCAACCTCGTAGGGCGTTGTCAACCGTTTAGTTGCCTTATGAAGAAAGATGGTCTATTCGTATGGGACGAAGCATGCCATAATGCTTTTGAAAGCATAAAGAAATATTTGTCAAGTCCACCTGTCCTGGGGGCACCTGTGCCCGGGAAACCGCTCATATTGTATATTGCTGGTCAAGAAAGTTCAATCGGAGCACTCTTGGCACAAGAGAATGAATCCTAGAAAGAATGAGCACTTTACTACCTCAGTCGAACTCTCACCGACGCTGAGTTGAACTATTCCCCAATAGAAAAGATGTGCCTCGCTTTGGTGCTTGTCATTTAGAAGCTCAGACATTACATGCATGCTTACACCATCCACCTGGTTGCTAAAGCTGACCCTGTCAAATACGTCATGTCTAAGCCAGTCTTGACAGGGCGACTCGCTAAGTGGGCTTTGCTTCTTAATCAATATGAGATCATCTACATCCCAACTAAAGCCGTTAAGGGACAAGCGCTATTAGACTTCCTTGCCGATCATCCAATCCCGGCTGATTGGAAAATCTCAGACGACTTGCCTGATGAGGAGGTGTTCTACATCGACATCTTCCCGACATAGACGATGTTCTTCGACGGATCCGCATGAGCAGACGGAGCGGGGGCAAGAGTAGTATTCATGTCGCCACAAAGGAAAATACTACCTTACTCCTTCTAACTAAGTGAGCTATGCTCCAATAATGTTGCTGAATACCAAGCATTGATCATCGGGCTCCAAATGGCGATCAACATGGAAATCACAGCTCTTGAGGTGTATGGCGACTCCAAGCTCATAATCAATCAACTCTTAACTGAATATGAGGTGAGGAAAGATGATCTTGTCCCATATTTCTGGCTGGCGACTCAACTGCTACAAAAGTTCGAGGCTGTGACACTAGAACATGTGCCAAGAAAGAAAAATCAAATGGCAGACGTTCTCGCCAATCTAGCCTCGAGTATGACACTAGGAAAAGATGAAGCTGCAGACGTGCCAGTTTGCCAAAGATGGGTGATTCCGCTCGTTAATGAAATGTCACTAGATGATACAAATGTCATCTCAGTACTTCCAGTCGATGCTGAAGAGTGGAGACAGCCGCTGATCGACTACTTAGAGCACGGAAAGCTTCCAGATGATCTTAGACACCGTTCCGAAATACGTCGACGATCACCCCGCTTCCTTTACTACAAAGGAACACTCTACCGACGCTCTTTTGAATGAGTGCTCCTGAGATGCCTAAGTGAGGAAGAAGCCAATCAAGCCATGGAAGAAGCACATTCAGGTGTGTGTGGGGCGCATCAGTCTGGACCAAAGCTACATTTCCAGCTCAAAAGAATGGGTTACTACTGGCCAAGCATGGTGAAAGACTGCCTGGAACACGCCAAAAGGTGCCAAGCTTGCCAATTCCATGCCAACTTCATACATCAACCGCCTGAACCATTACACCCTACAATTGCTTCATGGTCGTTCGACGCATGAGGATTGGACGTTGTAGGACCAATTACGCCAAAGTCATCTGCAGAAGAAGCTTACATCCTAGCTGCAACAGATTACTTCTCCAAGTGGGCTAAAGCCATACCTTTAAGGGAAGTCATAAAGGAAACGGTCGTTCGTTTCATCAAGGAGCATATCATCCACCGATATGGTGTGCCTCGCTACATTATCATTGACAACGGAAAGCAGTTTTCCAACCGACTCGTGGACGAGCTTTGCGACAAATACAAGTTCAAGCAGCACAAGTCTTCCATGTATCATGCTCCGGCCAACGGCCTCGCGGAAGCATTCAACAAGACGCTGTGCAACCTCCTGAAAAAGGTAATCGGCCGAACGAAGAGAGACTGGCATGAAAGAATAAATGAAGCACTTTGGGCATATAGGACTACACATAGGACTCCCACCCAAGCTACGCCTTATTCTCTCGTATATGGCGTGGAAGCTATTCTATCGCTCGAAAGTCAAATCCCCTCACTAAGGAGGGCTATACAAGAAGGCTTGATTGATGAAGAAAATGCAAAGTTGCGCCTTCAAGAGTTGGAAGCGCTGGATGAAAGAAGGCTCGAAGCTCAACAACACTTGGAATGTTACCAAGCATGGTTATCCAAGGCATTCAACAAGAAAGTCCGCCCAAGGTCTTTCCAAGCCGGAGATCTCGTGCTGGCATTGCGTAGGCCTATCATCACAACTCACAAGACAAAAAGCAAGTTCACATCAAAGTGGGATGGACCCTACGTAATACAAGAGGTCTACACCAACGGCGCCTACTTAATCATGGTAGAAGACGGCTTGAAGATCGGCCCCATCAACGGTAGATTTTTGAAGTGCTACTACCCCTAAAGCAAACGCACCATGCTCCTGGCCCGCAAGAGCATAAACTGTGTACGGCAAAATCATCATCAAAATCACCATTAAAATCATCAAAATAAACAAAAAACAAAAAAAAAAAAACCATCACTCATTTGAACTACGTCATGACTTGGTCCCTCATCAACCAAGGGTACGTAGGCAACTTGAAACTTCAAAACTTCGAGTACATTCACATCATCAACAAAAAACATAAACACTTTGAAGAATAAAGAGCAAATTCAAGAATGCAAACATTTTATTTCTTTAAAGGAAAAAGTTTGATTACAAAAAAAAAAAAAAAAAAAAAAAAAAGAAAAAGCAGAAGACACTACTCTAAAACTACGGAGGCAATCTTCAAGCAAGTCTTCCAAAGTCTTCAAAGTCTTTACCTCGGTGAGAGAGACAAGATGGGCAATTCCATAGCCATGCCTTTCTCTTGTTCTAGGCGTGAAATCTCCTTTTGGCATTGAGAAAGTGTGGCTCCCTGCTCCCCGAGAACACTTTCAAGTTTTGATGCTTCGATGCCCAGCTGTTCTTGCTCTTGTATCAATATATCTAGACGTACCTGGACAGAAGCTAAAGAAGTCTCTGTGGCTTGATAATCTCCCGAACCAGCTTGTTGAGAAGACCGAACTTGGGTTAGTGATAAGTCTATTGCAGCAAGCTGGTGAGCTTTAACATCTGGGCTCAACTTCTTCGAGGAAATAGCACGCCAGGAAGAATACTCAGTTGAGGCGGCCATAAGTTCGGCAATCTTGATTTTCAAGGATGAAGAATCAACGTTAAGATTGTCAATTGCAGAAACAAGCTTCGACAAATCCTCCTTAAGCAACGCAAGGTCTTCCAACGGGCATTTTGAAATCCTCCCCTCAATATGGCTCTTGATATCCATTGCCGCACGAAGATTGATGCGATGAATAAGCTGCTCAGTACCACTAAGGTTTGGCCCTCTTAGAGAGATCTCAAAGCTAGCTGGCAAAGGTATAGAACGCATGACGGGATCTTGCATGCCTCCACCTACACACGGCAAACTTGGGAAACTTGACGGATTTGGGACAAGCTCTGTACCAGGTGGATCCCCAATCTCCCCGCCTGTAGGTAGGTCGCCTCCAAATAGCATCTCCGTATAAGAATAAATGCATGTGGTCGCCAAGTCAAAAGAACAAGAAGGCCCAACCTAAAGAAAACAAAGAAAGCTGTTAGAAACAAAAGCTAGAACAATGAAAGCAGAAGAAGTCATAAGAGAGAAGAAAATGCATACATCTTTCTCAAACGACACACTGCCATCGATTTGAGGGAGCCTAAACACTTCTTTCTTCTTATGACAAAAATTGACATCGATGTCGACCTGAGCGCCTTCAAGTCGTCGCTTGTTTAAAACTTGTTGACGCTGCCGCAAAACAAGTCCATCTTCGTGCGAATCAACTTCATCACCGGCCTCTTCAGATACATCCAGATGTTGAGAAGACAAGCGTGGGCATTGAGGGACTAAAACCACTGGTCTATCTTGCAAAGTAGCAGCACTCGCGCAATCAAAAGGTATCAGTTGAGTAGGAACCACAATGCATATACACGGCTTGCAAGGAGTTTAATTGGTTTTTTTCCTTCAGCTTGCCTGGCACATTTTGAACAAAACCAAATTGCCTGCTGAAACGATGAGGACTATACGGCTGAACAATGCATCGGTCTTCTTGCCGCAAAGAAACATACCCCGAGCGAAGACTTATAAGGTAAAATAAGTCCGAGAAGCGAAGATGCAAATCATCCATGATGCCTCGCCGCACCGAGCCAACTCTCGCCAGATGATCCATCTTCAAGCCTTCACAGCTTCTAAACAGTGCTTGCGCATGGGAATCATTGAGGCTCTTCGAAGAAAGCACACCAGAATACTTCATCATCAAAGGCCCCGACTTGTCTAGAGTTAAAGAAAAAAAATGAGTGTCGAAGTACTCACCCAACCAACCATACACATATTGGTAGGGAAGAACCGCAACACGATCTTCAGTGCTTGCCGAGTTCGAAAAAACACTCAAGCCGTTATAAATGTTGGCCAAGACCGGGATAGCAAGACTAAAAGATTCACCTGCAGCCATCTTGCTAGCAACTTTGAAAACCCCAGGACGAACAAAGTTGACGTTGACGGTTGGAAAAACAAACTTACAAAGCCAACAAGCTAAGAAAACAGCTAGGTAAGATTTTTCCACATGCTCTGATGCTATGCCAAGGTCCTCAAACGCTCTCAACTCGGCAGGGGAACGACGCTTAGCTAAACCAATAGCACCAGACGGATATGGGTATCCCTTTGGCTTAGTGGTTTTGTTGCAACCTCTTTTCTTCAAGGACTTCTTGTTGATGCGAGATTTACTTGACACTCAAATTAAACCCTCGTTTGACAATTGTAGTAGAATAGATAAGTGAGGGATCGTTCTAGACCGGGGATTAGGAGGGCTTGCTAAAACCTTCTAAATTGACTTAAAAACATAAAAACTAAATTAAAATACTCTTAACAAGACTACTATGACTCAGAAAGGCTTTGAAAAACTCAAATTGTCTAAAACAATCAAATTGACTCAAATAGAAGCTAGAACTTGATTTAGACGAATTTGCAATTGTTTATGACTCCAAAAGCTTAAAGATACAAAACTAAAACACATACGAATGATTAAGATTTAACAAAATAGGGGGGGGAAATTGTGGTTGGACGATATTAAATTAAAAAGACAGAATATAATTAAAGGCAAAATGTAAATATGAATGTGATAAAAATATGGATGATGGAATAGCCAAGGGGTTCTTCTCCACACATGTTACACTTGCAAAACAAAATTGATTCTCAGTTGGTCTTTCGATAAGTTGTGAAACTCAATGCTCCAAGTTAATTAGATCCACTTAGATTAACTTTCAGATTTCCCTAAATTCGTTGGATTGAATGGAATACGCATTACAACCAAATTATTCTTAATCAAAGTCCCTAACTATGGAATACGCATGATAGAGACATTCAACAAAGATCATTAAGTTCAACGGAAATCATAAACATCGACGAGGCATTAGTTACTATGGAATACGCATGAAACTTATGCCAAGAATTCGTTTAACGCGATTATAAGCAACCTCCACTACTTGTGAATATAAGTTCATAGCGATTAGGTGAAATTCACTTATATTCTAGCGTCATATTTATGCATGAAAATTAAGCTTGCAATCTCAATGAACATACATAAATAAATTATCAATCAAACAGTTAAACGAATTGAATCCACAACTTATGAAATTCCAACCAAACGTAATCAATTCAAATTGCAAATATAAACATAGTTTCGAATCACCCCCTAGCTAAAGGGGGTTTAGTTCCTCATAACTTTGAAATCAAAGAAACACCTAAACATTCCAACAACTCAAACTGAATTGTATGAACGTTTAGGAACTCTTCTCTTCCATTACAAAACAAAGAAAATTGAATTTAAACATTGAAATCAAAGAAACACCTAAACATTCCAACAACTCAAACTTGAATTGTATGAACGTTTAGGCACTATTCTCTTCTTCGTTGTTGTAGCACAAGGTCTAAGGTGAGCTTTGGGGATTATGTGAAGTGTTTTGGAGGGATGGGAAGTGGTTGGATAGTGGCTGCAATGAAGGAGAAAAACTGCACAGAAAATGGAAGGGGAATTGCGGCAATGGATGTGTATTTGTGTTGTGTGAAGTGTTGTGAATGGAAATATGAGATATGAATTGAATGGGTGAATGCAAGGGTATTTATAGGAGTAGTGGAGGGAACATATGGTTGTTTGTTTAAGATGCAAGTGGCTAATTAATGATGGAAAAGTATGTGATTTAAAGGATGCAAAGTGAATGAATCATGAATCATTGTGGATGAAAGGTGGAAGTGCATGTGTTGATGACTAGGTTAGTGGGTGGAAATCTGAAAATGGCATATAGGAATGGGAGCTCACGGTTTGAATGTGTAAAGTGTGTGTGAATGCATGTGAAGATGCAATAAATAATGCATGTAGGGTTAGGAAATAATGAAGAAATGCATGTGAGATGTTTGGAAAGGAAATGGGAACCCACGGCAATGAAGTTGTTTTGTGTTGTGAATTATGATGAATGCATGTGAGTTAAAGAGGGAGAATGTGGTGAAATGATGAAGTAGGAAGGTGGAAATGCATGTGAGATGTTTGGAAAGGAATAAAGAATGAATGGTGGAAATGTGAGTGAATGATGTGCATGTGTGAGAATGCATGTGGAATTAAGAGGAGTATGGAAGTGAAATAAATGAATGATATGTTAAGTGATAAGTGAATGATATGTGGTGAGTGATAAGTGAATGGTTTGATAAGTGATAAATGAATTAGTTTAAAGGGCTAGGGTTTAAGTACATAGAATGGGCCTAAAATAGGTTGGTTTGTATGGCATAATGTGTTTGATTGGGCTAGAGCCATTGTTTTGTGTCTTCAAGTGCATACAAGGCCTTCAAATTCGTCCATCCTCTTGGCTCCATGGATAAGCTATCCAATCCATGCCCAAAAATGCTCCAAATGGCCTCAAAATGCACTTTCTTGCTCCCTAGGCCCTTAGAACCTGAAAACACACAAAAGAAGCATAAAGGACTAAAATAACGAGAGAAACATAACGTAAATTCACGAGAACAAGCCATTTAAGTCGCATGAATATGCTCCTATCAAATACCCCCACACTTAGCTTTTGCTAGTCCTCGAGCAAAACAGAATAAAAACAAATAAACAAAACGACACTAAACACGTAAAACACAACCTAAACCTTCCAACAACCGTCTTAGGGATTTCCAATGCACATGACAAGTTAAAAATCATCATTCTCACAGATTTTAGTCATCTTCACATTTAAGTACATTCTTAATCATATTCACCATATACTAGTTCACAATTAAGCATTTAAAACCATGTTTTGAATGTAGTAACATGCCTTAGAGAATTTGCTCAATTCCTTTCAAGATATGCACTCAATTTTTACTCAGATTTTCTAACTACACACCCTAATCTAGTCATATGTGAGAAGATTGATGTAAACATGAAAACGACACTCACATATATGTATCACAAAGAACGCAAATTCTGGAGTTAATAATCAAGTTTAGATATGATCTCATGAATGGAATGCTACTACTTAGACGCGAGAACCAGTGACACCATAAGCTCATACCAAGTTCAAACTCCACAAATTGAAATACACAACACTCAAGATAGAAGTCAAGGGTTGTAACGGGGCTTGGGGTATGTGGATAAAGAAGGGATATGGAAAACAAAGGTTCTTAAAGAAATAGTGAGCAAAGCATTTTAATCAACTTAGAATTCACTTTTGAATGAAAACTCAACTTTTGAACAAAAAGGGAGAATTTAGACAATTTACGCCCAGAATTGGTGTTTTGGAACCTTTCTTCAATCACTTATTCTTTTCTCTCTTTTTTTCTTTTTTTTTTTTTTTTTTTTTTTTTTTTTTTTTTCTTCTTTTGAATCTCAAAACAAAAACACTTAAACATTCTCTCCCCCACACTTATTTTCTTTCATAATGTAACTCAAAAAGAATTCAATTAAGTCATGCTCACTATCTTTTAAGAACAAGGGTAAGGACGGTCATATTCTAGGTTAGGTGAAGATAAAGTGGGTAAACAAAGAACATGGGTTAACATGGCTCAACGGGGGTAAAACTTACAACATATACGAAATATGGGAAGCGAGGCTATTTGGCTATGGTGGCAACTACACAACTTCATCTTGATATATGTTATGCAAATCAATAACATGCTTTGAATGAAATGGGCATGAGTTCTAGCATTTGGAACTATATGATGAAACGCCTTCTAAGTAGTAACCAAGCAAAGAATAATGAGATCATGCAACGATTTTAGAAAACAAGAAATCACAGATTATACTCTCCAAAGAACGTTATAGGCTCAAGTCTCTCAGGGTTGTAGCATTTGTTTGAGTTCCTTCCTTCAGGCATGTTACAAAAACTAAATTTTCTTTTATGATTGCATGTGAAGTTATACATTATAACCATAACCAAGCATATACCAAGAGTAAATCAAACTTTTCTCTATGTTAATAACTCTTTTTAACAGTCATGCAATTACAAACCAAATCCTTATCATTGTGTTGGAAGGTATCCTAAGACACAAACACACACACACAAACAACTTTAAAACAACTCTTTTTGGGTTTTTCAAAACAATTTTTCAAATTTTTATGGGATTTTCGAATTTTTAAGACAAAACACACTAAAACAGTTTTAAAACAGTGAGAAACAACATGTGAAGTGATAGATGATAAAATCCAACGAATTTGCATCAAATATACTTAGTTACCCCCCCACACTTAAATCAAACATTGTCCTCAATGTTTTAAGCATAGATTCACACAAAGCATAAGTAAATACACAAAAAGCACTTAAACATACTAAACATGGCATAATGTAATTAACAAAGAGAAGAGTTTAGAGACGCAAATCTGGTTATAGAGTGTAAATTCCATCTTCTCTTTGTTGATTGCATTGAGGCTTGATCTTGATGATTCCACAGGCTTACTCTTGAATTGGTTTCTGCCCATCGTTGATTTTCCTTTGTGCTACTTCTTGAACTGGGCAGCAGGATGGTTCTTTTGGTCTCCCCCGAAGGTCTGAGCCTATCCCTTTTATCTGTTTCTTTGTTCAATCTTTCCAATTCGTATTGAAAAGGGTTGGAGGATAACTCAGCCTATGTTTGTCTCCACATGCTTCAATGTATCATTTGCACTTGCCTTACTCGCTCCCCTTTGCAGAAGTGGTCCCTTCTCCGGAAGTGTATCAACCGTTGAAGATGACTACTCGAGAGCAACGCTAGGTAAGCAATCAGGAATAGATTCCAGACAGTTGGCTCCAGAACGGAAGACTGACTCCAAGTGCCGGCTAATTGCTTGTTTTACTTTGCCATGCGAGTAAGAACAAGGACAAAGAAAAAGACAGGGAAAGAGCATGATATGAGATACTTTTGCTTTTGACCTTGATGATATGAGATACCTTTGCTTTTGAAGAAGCGGTGAATGAATCAGCACATGTATTTGTTGTGCTGATTCCTCCTGGGTCATCTGTACTCCAGGCATCTGGTATCATCTTTGGGGAAGAAGAAAGAATTGAGTATTTCGAAAGGCTTGGCTGGGAGTGCACCCTCAGAGGTGAGGGAGAGTTGGGCATTTGTTTCAGGTTTTCCCTGCCATAAAAGACGAAGGTCGACATATATAGAGATAATAGCAAGTGATGGTACTTTTTACCTTTGTCGACAAACGTTTTGATCCCGCAACTCTGGCTTTTTGAAATAGTGGCGCCTCTTCGATTTCTGAGCAGGCGCCCCTTCGATTTCTGAACGACGCCCCTTCGCTTGCTGAACGACACGTGGTAGTGCAGATGCGGCTCCTTTTGACAAAGCTGCACGCGTCTTCTGAAAAGCAGAGAAAGCGTCGCCGAACTTTGCGCTTGTCGGCTAAAGATGTGTAGTTGTGATGATGGCCTCCACGTGTTGTCTGAAAAGAAGAAATCTTTTGACAAAGTTGAACGCGCCTTCTGAAAAGCCGAGAAAGCGTCGCCTAAATTACGCCGGAAATTCCGGCTTTTTGAATTGGTGGACGCGTCGCCTTGGCTTTTTTATTGAGCTATCGATCACCACAACAAACACACTCTGAAGATTTCCCATTCTTGAAAATCGACTCCGGCCCTTTGAAATTTAACTCCATCCCTTCTCCTTGAACACTTTTGAAAAATGGCAAACTCATCGAACCTTAGCTTGGAATTGAGCCTTAGCAGTGATGCGGGCGTGCCGCGTCAAGGTAACGTATGGCGCCCTTCTTTCTTTTCTTCTAACGGTCCTCTCACAGGTGAAGACTCCGTGATGCAGGACGCCACAACAGCTACAATAGTAGCTAGGAACCTCCTCACTCCGAAAGATAGTAGGCTGCTGTCAGGACGGTCCGATGAGTTGGCCGTTCAAGAGTCCCTCGCACTTAGTGTTCAGTGTGCGAGTTCTGTGTCCAACATGGGCCAACGCCTGCTTGCCCGCTCCCGTCAGGTGGAATCATTGATGGCAGAGGTGGAAAGTCTCAAGCAGGAGATCCAGCAGCTGAAGTATGAGAATAGAAGTTTGCACGTGCTTGCAAACAACTATTCGACGGGCATGAAGAGGAAGCTTGATGAGCTGCAAGAGTCTGAAGGTCGGATTCACAGTGACCGTCAAAGGTTCTCGTCTTTCCTCCAGAGGCACCTTTTTCCTGGCTCATCCAGCGCTTGGCCAAGTATTGAGGCCTGGAATGCTCTATCTTCGATGCCTTCTGCTCCTACACCTTTCGCTCCGATGCCTTATGTTCCTACGCCTTCCGCTCCGATGCCTTCTGTTCCTACGCCTTCCGCTTCAAGAGTAAAGCCACGTAGTGGGGCCTCAAGCAAACACCCTTTGTGAAGCACCATCTTTCTTTGTTTAGCAGTGCCTATCAATAAATCAAACATTTTCTCAATGTTACAATCATAGACTCACACAATTAATAAACAAACAAACAATAACAATTAAACAACCTAACAAGGCAGAAACGAAATAGCAACAAAGAGAAGAGTTTTTTTTTTTAGTTTTTTTTTTTTTTTTTTTTTAAAACACACTAAAATACTCTAAAAACGCTTAAAACAGCAAGAAACAACATTCTAAGTGAAAGGTGAATAAATCCCACGAAATTCATGCAAATACAAATTGTTTACCCCCCCACACTTAAATCAAACTTTGTCCTCAATGTTTTAAGCATAAAGTCACAACAGAGCAAGCAAAAAAACAAATACGAGAAAGAACGCAAAGTAAAGGCAGTAAAGAAAAAGAAAGGAATAAAAATAAGTCTCTTAAAGGGGTTTCCAAGTTCTTCTCTATTCGGATGCATGGGTTGCCTCCCACGAAGCGCTTTCTTTTACGTCTTGCAGCCGGACGGTACCTCCGTTTAAGCTTGACTAGGTTCCACGGCATGGAGGGGTACCTCCTCCACGACATGCTCCTCAAACATCTCGTAATAGGGCTTCAATCGATGCCCATTCACTTTGAATTCTTGCTGCGTCTTTGAACTTTTGATTTGCACTGCACCATGAGGGAAAACATTAGTAACAACAAACGGGCCAATCCATTTAGAACGCAACTTACCAGGAAACAAACGTAGGCGAGAGTTGAAAAGTAACACTTTCTGCCCAACTGTGAAGGTCTTGGTTCGAATCATTTTATCATGGAATGCTTTGGTCTTGGCTTTGTACATCCGGGCATTCTCATAGGCTTCATTCTGAATCTCCTCAAGTTCATTTAATTGGAGCTTCCTATGAACTCCCGCTGCATCTATGTCCATGTTGAAAATCTTCACGGCCCAATGTGCCTTGTGCTCTAACTCTACGGGCAAATGACATGGCTTACCATAGACGAGCCGAAAAGGTGACATCCCAATGGGTGTTTTGTATGCCGTACGATATGCCCACAGTGCATCATCTAAACGTAAGCTCCAATCCCTCCTTGTTGGTCCAACGGTCTTCTCCAAAATTTGTTTGATTTCTCGGTTAGACACCTCGGCTTGGCCATTTGTTTGAGGATGGTAAGGTGTGGAGACCTTATGGTTGACATGGTACTTTCTTAGCAACGCCTCAATGGTCCGATTGCAAAAGTGAGACCCTCCATCACTTATGATTACTCTCGGCATTCCAAACCTAGCAAAAATGTTAGTTTTCACGAAATCTGCAACCACCTTAGAATCGTTAGTACGGGTGGCTTTTGCTTCCACCCATTTAGAAACATAATCAACGGCTAGCAAGATATAAGTGAAACCATAAGATGGAGGGAAAGGGCCCATGAAATCAATGCCCCAAACATCAAAAATTTCAACATTAAAGACAGGGGTTTGCGGCATTTGGTCCTTGGTACCTATGTTACCCATTCGTTGGCAACGATCACAAGACATACAAAAGGTTCTAGCATCCCTAAATATAGTCGGCCAATAAAAACCACACTCTAGAACCTTGAGGGCAGTGCGTTGTGTGCCAAAATGACCACCACATGCATATGTGTGACAAAAGCTTAGAATTGAGTGAAATTCAGAATCATGCACACATCTACGTACAATTCGATCTGAGCAATACTTCCACAAATAAGGGTCATCCCAAACATAGAAACGTGCATCATTTTTAAGCTTATCACGTTGGTGCTTGTTTAGTTCATTTGGAATTTGTTTAGCCACCAAGTAATTCACTAAATCTGCATACCATGGTTCACTTACCTCAATGGATAGCAGCTGCTCATCGGGAAAAGTTTCAGGGATAGGTACGGCATGTTCATGCTCCTCGTGGATCATTCGGCTTAAATGGTCAGCCACTATATTCTCGCTTCCTTTCTTATCCCGGATTTCAATATCAAATTCTTGAAGAAGAAGAATCCAACGGATAAGCCTCGGCTTTGCTTCCTTTTTCGTGAGCAAGTACCTCAAAGCTGCATGATCAGAATAAACGATTACTTTAGTACCAATTAAATATGAACGGAATTTATCTAAAGCAAAAACTACAGCTAGAAGTTCTTTTTCCGTCGTGGAGTAGTTCAATTGGGCATCATTGAGAGTCCGAGAGGCATAGTATATGACATGCGGCCGCTTGTCTCTTCTTTGTCCTAGAACAGCTCCTAATGCATAGTCGGATGCATCGCACATGAGCTCGAACGGAAGGCTCCAATCTGGAGGTACAATAATGGGGGCCGAGACTAGCTTCTCCTTGAGGTGGTTAAATGCCGAATTACACTCTTCATCAAACTTGAATGGCACATCTTTTTGAAGCAATCGGCAAAGAGGGTGGGACATCTTGGAGAAGTCCTTGATAAAACGCCTATAGAACCCTGCATGGCCAAGAAACGAACGTACCTCTCTAACCGAAGTAGGAGAGGGTAAGTGACGTACAAGGTCTATTTTCGATTTATCTACTGCAATTCCTTTTTCTGAAACAATATGTCCTAAAACTATACCTTGTTTCACCATAAAGTGACATTTCTCCCAATTCAAGACAAGGTTAGTTTCAACACATCGTTTCAAAATTAAGGTCAGATTATCCAAGCAATTATCAAATGAACTCCCAAATACACTGAAATCATCCATGAAAACCTCAATGATCTTTTCAACAAAATCGGAAAATATACTTACCATACACCTTTGGAAAGTGGCCGGTGCGTTGCATAAGCCAAATGGCATGCGACGATAAGCAAATGTTCCAAAGGGACATGTGAATGTGGTCTTCTCTTGATCATCCGGGGCTATCACAATTTGGTTATATCCAGAGTATCCATCAAGAAAACAGTAAAAAGCATGACCGGCTAACCTTTCGAGCATCTGGTCGATGAATGGCAAAGGAAAGTGATCTTTCCTAGTCATGGCATTTAGCTTCCGGTAATCGATACATACCCGCCATCCAGTCTGAATGCGTGTAGGCACGAGCTCATTCTCATCATTCTTGATAACAGTTACTCCGGACTTCTTGGGAACGACTTGAACTGGAGAGACCCAACGGCTATCGGAGATAGGGTAGATCACTCCGCAATCCAAAAGCTTGATTATTTCCTTCTTCACCACTTCCATCATTGGAGGGTTGAGACGGCGTTGAGCCTCTCGAGTTGGTTTAGCCCCCTCCTCAAGAAGTATACGGTGCATGCATGTGGTAGGGCTTATTCCTTTAATGTCGGCCAAAGTCCACCCTATGGCCATTTTGTGCTCTCGCAGCACCCTCACAAGCTTCTCCTCCTCCATTGCTGTGAGACTTGATGAAATGATGACGGGCAATGTTTCGCCTTCTCCCAAAAACACATACTTCAAATGGTCCGGCAACGGCTTAAGTTCAAGCGATGGTGCCTGAACAACAGAAGGTAGCATCTTAGTGGAAGCTGAATTTGAAAGTGAGAGTGGAACCTTACCATATTGTTGTGGCAATGACTCAAGGGCTGCCACAACCTCAATTATTTCTTCACTAGAACCCATTGCAAAGAATTCCTCCTCCTTGCCGTGGCCTTGCATTGGCCCAAATCCTTCATTTTTGCGCTCTATGGCCTTAGTGATGGTTGTTTCCAGGGCGTCCTCGTTCAATTCTTCAAGGTATACCTGCGCCAAAGAATCGATAACATCAATGGAAAAACAAGAATGGTCATCAACGGGATATCTCATAGTTTCAGAAATATTAAAATCAATCACTTCCCCATCGAATTCCATTGTCAAGGTGCCTTTGTATACATCAATCTTCGTTCGGGCCGTCTTCATGAATGGCCTACCAAGGAGAATCGGCAAAGATGTAGAATGGGCTGAATCCTCCATGTCTAGGACGTAGAAATCAGCCGGAAAAATTAAATGGTTCACCTGCACAAGCACATCTTCCAAAACTCCTTTTGGATACGCGTTAGAACGATCGGCCAATTGTATAATTACACCATCTTGTTTTAATTCACCCAAATTCATAGATGCATAAATAGAATAAGGCATGACATTTATGGATGCACCTAAATCAAGCATGGCATGTTCAAAACGATTATGTCCAATCACACAAGGAATCGTGAAACTACCGGGGTCTTTGCACTTGGTAGGCAGTTTACGTTGCAAAACAGCGGACACATTTTCGCTTACCTTCACTACCTCTTTGTTTGCCCTTCTTCTCTTTGTATTGCATAGGTCCTTGAGGAATTTAGCATACTTTGGAACCTGTTTGATTGCATCGAGAAGCGGTATGTTCACTTGCACCTTCCGGAACGTTTCAAGAATGTCCTTCTCGCTTTCTTCCTTTTTTTCTTGCATGAACCTGCGAGGAAAAGGTACATTGGGCAGATTAGGACGTGAAGTACATGAATTTGAACTTAAATTACCTGATTTGGCCGAGTTAGGGTGATCTGCCTCAGGTTGTGTCGTCTCTTCATCTACTTTCTGGGCAGATTTGGGATTGTTTGGCTCGGTCCCAACTTCTTTTCCACCCCTTAGGGTGATGGCCTTGGCGGATTCGAATCCTCCCTTTGGATTGACTGTGGTTGAGCTAGGAAGCTTTCCTTGCTCTCTAATCTGTCCAAGGAACTCAGAAATCTGCCCTATTTGTTTCTTCATATCCATCATCTCCTTCTCGTTATTTTCTATTCGGTTGTTTTGATTTTGCAACCCCTGCGAAATAGAGGTTAGTAATTGCATAGCTTGATTACTTTCCAAAGACGTACCTGAATGAGATGATGCCGAAGGTTGTTGGGATTGTTGGGGTGCATACGGCTTGGAATAAAAACCAGGGGGGTTTGGCCTAAATCCTCCTTGTTGGGCAGCTTGTTGTGGCTCCCTCCATTTGAAGTTTGGATGGTCCCTCCATCCGGCATTGTAAGTGTTCGAGTATGGGTTGTTTTGATTTTGTCCTTGGAAACCAATTGCATTGGCAGATTCCCACCCACCATTCTCGATTAGTTGAGGGCACTTGTCGGATGGATGCCCTTGAATTGAGCACACGCCACAAACTTGGTGTTCTTGTGCTTTTGGACCAATCACAACCTGAGAAACAAGAGAAGTAAGATTAGCAAGTTGTGATTGAATTTCAGAAATAGCACTCACCTCATTTACACTTTGTTGCCGTGGGGCTTCCCTTTGGCCCACTCCTTCATATTGTTGAGCGTTGAGCGCTCGGTTGGCTATGAGAATCTTGGCATCCCTTGGTGTTTTGTCCACCAATGCTCCTCCCGCTGATGCATCAACCATTTGACGTTCGATAGGAAGGAGACCCTCATAGAAATATTGAAGGAGAAGTTCCTCCTTCATTTGATGTTGAGGACATGATGCTACAAGGCCCTTGAAGCGCTCATAATAAGCCGGGAATGTCTCACCATGATTCTGTTGAATACCACTAATTTTCTTCCGTAGGAGAATCACTCTCGAAGTAGGGAAGAATTTCTCCAAGAAAGCACGCTTCATACTCTCCCACGAAGTCACAGTTCCCGGGGCTAGTTCGTAGAGCCAATCTTTGGCCTTGTCCATAAGTGAAAATGGAAAGGCCTTCATCTTCAATATACTCCCATCCACATTGACGGGGGTCATGCTCGAACAAACCACCTCGAACTCCTTCAAGTGTTTGTTGGGGTCTTCCATAGACAAGCCATGGAACTTCGGAATATGGTGTAACAAACTGGATTTGAGTTCAAATTCCTCAGTCTTCCCCTCTGCAGCCGTGGGGTATTGGATACAAAGAGGCAATGCATTATCCAAACCCGAGGCCGAAAGCTCCTTGATGGTTCTATTATCTGCTGCCATGGCTTGTTCTTCTTCAAAAATCTGATCCGTGGGCTTTTCTTCTACACCTACTTCGTCTTCTTCAAGCCCAGGTTATGGTGGAGGTTGTGGTGGCTCTTGTTGACTCCTCGTTCTCCTCAAAGTGCGTTCAAAATCACCGTCAAAGTCGGAGATGTTCTCTATAATAGGCCGAGAGCTACGAGTCATACACAGTACCTAAAAAAAAACAAGGAAACAAACAAACTAAGAATTTGAAATAAGAATGCACGAAAAAACAAAATATAAAAATAAAGACAAAGGATTAGCAAAGTTGCTAATCCCCGGCAACGGCGCCAAAATTTGATGCGAGATTTACTTGACACTCAAATTAAACCCTCGTTTGACAATTGTAGTAGAATAGATAAGTGAGGGATCGTTCTAGACCGGGGATTAGGAGGGCTTGCTAAAACCTTCTAAATTGACTTAAAAACATAAAAACTAAATTAAAATACTCTTAACAAGACTACTATGACTCAGAAAGGCTTTGAAAAACTCAAATTGTCTAAAACAATCAAATTGACTCAAATAGAAGCTAGAACTTGATTTAGACGAATTTGCAATTGTTTATGACTCCAAAAGCTTAAAGATACAAAACTAAAACACATACGAATGATTAAGATTTAACAAAATAGGGGGGGGGGAAATTGTGGTTGGACGATATTAAATTAAAAAGACAGAATATAATTAAAGGCAAAATGTAAATATGAATGTGATAAAAATATGGATGATGGAATAGCCAAGGGGTTCTTCTCCACACATGTTACACTTGCAAAACAAAATTGATTCTCAGTTGGTCTTTCGATAAGTTGTGAAACTCAATGCTCCAAGTTAATTAGATCCACTTAGATTAACTTTCAGATTTCCCTAAATTCGTTGGATTGAATGGAATACGCATTACAACCAAATTATTCTTAATCAAAGTCCCTAACTATGGAATACGCATGATAGAGACATTCAACAAAGATCATTAAGTTCAACGGAAATCATAAACATCGACGAGGCATTAGTTACTATGGAATACGCATGAAACTTATGCCAAGAATTCGTTTAACGCGATTATAAGCAACCTCCACTACTTGTGAATATAAGTTCATAGCGATTAGGTGAAATTCACTTATATTCTAGCGTCATATTTATGCATGAAAATTAAGCTTGCAATCTCAATGAACATACATAAATAAATTATCAATCAAACAGTTAAACGAATTGAATCCACAACTTATGAAATTCCAACCAAACGTAATCAATTCAAATTGCAAATATAAACATAGTTTCGAATCACCCCCTAGCTAAAGGGGGTTTAGTTCCTCATAACTTTGAAATCAAAGAAACACCTAAACATTCCAACAACTCAAACTGAATTGTATGAACGTTTAGGCACTCTTCTCTTCCATTACAAAACAAAGAAAATTGAATTTAAACATTGAAATCAAAGAAACACCTAAACATTCCAACAACTCAAACTTGAATTGTATGAACGTTTAGGCACTCTTCTCTTCTTCGTTGTTGTAGCACAAGGTCTAAGGTGAGCTTTGGGGATTATGTGAAGTGTTTTGGAGGGATGGGAAGTGGTTGGATAGTGGCTGCAATGAAGGAGAAAAACTGCACAGAAAATGGAAGGGGAATTGCGGCAATGGATGTGTATTTGTGTTGTGTGAAGTGTTGTGAATGGAAATATGAGATATGAATTGAATGGGTGAATGCAAGGGTATTTATAGGAGTAGTGGAGGGAACATATGGTTGTTTGTTTAAGATGCAAGTGGCTAATTAATGATGGAAAAGTATGTGATTTAAAGGATGCAAAGTGAATGAATCATGAATCATTGTGGATGAAAGGTGGAAGTGCATGTGTTGATGACTAGGTTAGTGGGTGGAAATCTGAAAATGGCATATAGGAATGGGAGCTCACGGTTTGAATGTGTAAAGTGTGTGTGAATGCATGTGAAGATGCAATAAATAATGCATGTAGGGTTAGGAAATAATGAAGAAATGCATGTGAGATGTTTGGAAAGGAAATGGGAACCCACGGCAATGAAGTTGTTTTGTGTTGTGAATTATGATGAATGCATGTGAGTTAAAGAGGGAGAATGTGGTGAAATGATGAAGTAGGAAGGTGGAAATGCATGTGAGATGTTTGGAAAGGAATAAAGAATGAATGGTGGAAATGTGAGTGAATGATGTGCATGTGTGAGAATGCATGTGGAATTAAGAGGAGTATGGAAGTGAAATAAATGAATGATATGTTAAGTGATAAGTGAATGATATGTGGTGAGTGATAAGTGAATGGTTTGATAAGTGATAAATGAATTAGTTTAAAGGGCTAGGGTTTAAGTACATAGAATGGGCCTAAAATAGGTTGGTTTGTATGGCATAATGTGTTTGATTGGGCTAGAGCCATTGTTTTGTGTCTTCAAGTGCATACAAGGCCTTCAAATTCGTCCATCCTCTTGGCTCCATGGATAAGCTATCCAATCCATGCCCAAAAATGCTCCAAATGGCCTCAAAATGCACTTTCTTGCTCCCTAGGCCCTTAGAACCTGAAAACACACAAAAGAAGCATAAAGGACTAAAATAACGAGAGAAACATAACGTAAATTCACGAGAACAAGCCATTTAAGTCGCATGAATATGCTCCTATCACTTGTACCTTGTGTCCTCCCAATACCAGAAGCGGATCCATGAAGAAATCTTCACGCCTGATTTACCTTGAGCATCTTGGGAAAGCTTGTGATATGCCCAAAACAAACAGCGACAACTTGTAGGCAATCCTTGACTACTACAGAGAGAAAGTTCCTCCGCACTAGGAACGACCTCGTCATAAAACTTACCTTGGATTGGCAAGCCCCCTATCTTGTGGAGATCCCAAAGTGAAATTGACATCTCTCCTTGAGCCGTATGAAGCGTGTTAGTCACTGAACACCAATGCTCGAAGAATGCATGAAGGACGGAATGATGGATATTGTTAAGTCATATTTTGCATGCATGTATATCTTTCTTATTTGGCGTTTTTGTATTGTTTTTGGATTAAACTAGTTGCGTTTTACATTGTTTTGTGTTAGTGTGCAGCCAAGTGTGTAATAAGATCAATTGGATGGCAAATGAAGGAATGTGGTGCAATTCGACCACATTGGATGGTTCTAAACAGAAAGTGGTGCAATTCGACCACTTTGGGTGATTCTAAACAAGACAAAAACATGCATTCACATGCATGTACACAATCTGATCCGTGCATTCCATTCCCCTTCTTCAAATCTGTTTGCAGACATTCCACATGTGTTTGGATTAAAGAAACCACATCTGTGCAGATCATGTCCTTGCTTTGCAGATTCCACTCACTTGTGGCAGCAAGAGCATGTGCTTCTTTGAATACATTAACATTTCCTTGGACATTGCACATGCCGTGAGTCTTCCATCTCAGAAACACAAATCATTTCCATCATTTATGCTCTGCCATTTGAGTTAAACAACTCCTAGATCCAATCTGATTGTTGGGGGATCACACACACTCCATGTTGCTCCATTACTCTCTCCCTTTCCCATCCGCAAGTTTTCTTCCTCATTCAGTCCATTTACACAGCCACAACCTTCCCCATTTCACCTATAAATACTCATTCATTCATCTCATTTTGGAGACAATTCATTCACAACAAAACTGCCTTGGGGCCGTGCCCTTCACAAAGTCCATCCATTACATTTCATTCACTCATCCATTTCAGAATGTAGACATCAAACTTCCCTTGTGCCGTGCTCTCCCTTACAATCCAAACACCATCCTTCCATTCCTCCACCACTTCCCAAACCATCCACACCATCAACCTATCCCTAGACCTTGTGCTACAACGAAGAGGAAGAGAAGAGTGCCTAAACGTTCATACAATTCAAGTTTGAGTTGTTGGAATGTTTAGGTGTTTCTTTGATTTCAAGGTTTAATTTCAATACTCTTTGTTTTGTAAGAATGAGGAATGGAAGATAAGAGGGCCTAAACGTTCAAACAATTCAAGTTTGAGTTGTTGGAATGTTTAGGTGTTTCTTTGATTCTCTTTGTTTGTACCATGAGGAACTTTCTCTTTCGATGTAATCTTGCAAGAGTGCCATGTAGTTAATTCAGAATTCTCATTTAATCTATCTATTTCTTGTTTCATTCTCCAATTTAATTGTGACTTAGTGTGTTGATTTTAGTGCTTGATCATCATTTGAATTAACCACAGGTTGTTTAGCCAAGATTAAAGCACACATCATGCATAATCTTGGTGGATATGTGAATGAATGAAGGGAATGTTTTGCAAACATCCTGCCAAGTGTTCCCTTTGGTTTTGTGAAAGTTTCTTATGCATTACATATTCTTGATTAGGAACCAAAGTTGCACATCACAATTAGGTTCATGATTAGGGACATTTGATCAAATCCACACATCATATGGCTGATCATATCTAAGTGAAACAAACTCAAGAAATAAGTAGATGGTTGAGTATAATCTGACTTAACAAGCATGGACTTGGTTTAGCAATGGTGAAATCGAATCTCTAGCTACATCTCTATTTGTGTTATCTCATTTCATTAGTTGTCGATTTATTCATTTTGTGTTTACTTTATTTCCTTATGCTTTAATTTACAATCTGTCATTTTAGTTAATTTCGTCCAAAACTAAATTCCCCTTTACTTTATTGTCCAATTTAGTTAGAAAGTGTCTTAGTTTATGTTTCTAAGTGTTTTGATTCATTTTGTTACACAAATTCGTCCAAATTTGTGTTTGTGCTCAAATCTGCCCAGAAAGTGGTTTTTAGGCAGATTTGAGTGTGTTTAGGCAGTTTTGAGTCTATTGAACTTGTTTTGAGTCCTTTGAGTCTTTGTGAACGTTTTTAACTTTGTTTTTACGTTTTTGAGTCAAATCCAAGTGATTAACAATCCCTCCTAATCCCCGGTCCAGAACGATCCCTACTTACATATATACTACAATTTGACGAAAAGAGGGTTTAATTTATGCGCGTATAATTCTCGCATCAAATTTTGGCGCCGTTGCCGGGGATTAGAAAATTTGCTAATTCCTTGGATTGTTCGTTTTTATTATGTATTTTAGTTTTAGTTTCTGATTTGTGTTTTGTTTTTTTTGTTCTAGGTACTAGTTTATGACTCGGAATTCTCATCCGATTCGTGAACATATCCTGGAGTGATTGGGTTCTTCGTCCGGCTGCAAGACATAAAAGAAAGCGCTACTTGGGAGGCAACCCAATGCACTGAAAAAATAAAAAAAATAAAAAAAAAAAAAAAATTTCATTTATTAAATAAAATACTAAACATGGAGAAAAGTGGAGCTTCACAAAGGTTGTTTACGTGAAGCCCCACTACGAGGCGCAGAAGCGGAAGGCATAGAAGCGGGAGGCATAGAAGCGGGAGGCATCGGAGCGGAAGCCATCGAAGCGGGAGGCATCGGAGCGGAAGCCATCGGAGCGGAAGCCATCGGAGCTAGAGCATTCCAGGCCTCAATACTTGGCCAAGCGCTGGATGACCCAGGAAAAATATGCCTCTGGAAGTAAGCCGCAAGCCTTTGACGGTCACTTTGACGGTCACTTTGCATACGACCATTGGATTCTTGCAGCTCATCAAGCTTCCTCTTCATGCCCGTCGAATAGTTGTTTGCAAGCACATGCAAACTTCTATTCTCGTACTTAAGAAGTTTGATTTCCTGCTTGAGACTTTCCACCTCTGCCATCAATGATTCCACCTGACGGGAGCGGGCAAGCAGGCGTTGGCCCATGTTGGACACAGAACTCGCACACTGAACACTAAGTGCGAGGGACTCTTGAACGGCCAACTCATCGGACCGTCCTGACAGCAGCCTGCTATCTTTTGGTGTGAGGAGGTTCCTAGCTACTATTGTAGCTGTTGTGGCGTCCTGCATCACGGAGTCTTCACCTGTAAGAAGACCGTTAGAAGATAAGAAAGAAGGGCGCCATACGTTACCTTGACGCGGCGCGCCCGTGTCACTGCTAAGGCTCAATTCCAAGCTAAGGTTCGATGGGTTTGCCATTTTTTTTTTTTAAGTGTTCAAAGAGAAGGGATGGAGTTAAATTTCAAAGGGACGGAGTCGATTTTCAAAGAATGGGAAATCTTCAGAGTGTGTTTGTTGGCGGAGATCGATAGCCCTATAAAAAGCCAAGGCGACGCGTCCACCGATTCAAGAAGCCGGAATTTCCGGCGTAATTTCGGCGACGCTTTCTCGGCTTTTCAGAAGGCGCGTTCAACTTTGTCAAAAGTTCACGTGGAGGTCATCATCGCAGCTACACTTTGGCCGACAAGCGTAAATTTCGGCGACGCTTTCTCTGCTTTTCAGAAAACGCGTGCGACTTTGTCAAAAGAGCTCTGACAGAGCCGCATCCGCACTACCACGTGTCGTTCAGAAAGCGAAGGGGTGCCTGTGCAGAAATCGAAGGGGCGTCCGTTCAGAAATCGAAGAGCCATTTTGCTCAGAAATTGAAGAGACGTTTGTCGACACGGGTACAAATACCACCACTTGATATTATCTCTATATATGTTGACCTTCGTCTCTTATGGCAAGGCAAACCTGAAGAAAATGTCCAACTCTTCCTCACCGCTGAGGGCGCACTCCCAGCGAAGCCTCTTGAAATACTCAATTTTTTCTCCCCCAAAGAAGATACCAGAAACCTAGAGTACAAATGAGGCAGAAGGAAACGGTCGATCGAAGCATGTGGAGACAACCACAACAAATACATGCGCTGCTTCATTCGCCATTTCTTCAAAAGCGAAGGTATCTCATATCATCAAGGTCTAAAGCAAAAGTATCTCATATCATGCTCTTTCCCTGTCCTTTCCTTTGTCCTTGTTATTACTCGCATGGTAAAGTAAAACAAAAGCAATCAAAGGCACTTGGAGTCAGTCTTCTGTTCTGGAACCGACTGCCTGGAATCCATTCCTGATTGCTTACCTAGCGTCGCTCTCGACCACTTCTGCAAGGGGAGCAAGCAAGGCAAGGAAAATGATACATTGAAGCATGTGGAGACAAACGTAGGCTGAGTTATTCTCCAACCCTTTTCAATACGAATTGGAAAGATTGAACAAAGAAACAGACCAAAGGAGTAAGCTCAGACCTTCGGGGGAGACCAAATGAAGCCTGCTGCCCAGTTCAAGAGTAGCACAAAGGAAAATCAACGATGGGAGCAGTGCAGTTCAAGAGTAAGCCTGTGGAACCACAAAGATCAAAGCCTCAATGCAATTACCAAGGAGAAGATGGAATGTACACTCCATAACCAGATTTGCGTCTCTAAACTCTTCTCTTTGTTTAATTACATTCTGCCATGTTTAGTATGTTTAGTTGCTTTTTGTGTGTTTACTTATGTTTTGTGTGAATCTATGCTTAAAACATTGAGGACAATGTTTGATTTAAGTGTGGGGGGGTAACTAATGATGTTAATGCAAATTCGTGGGATTTTATCACCCATAACTTTAAATGTTGTTCCTTGCTGTTTTAAGGTGTTTTTAAGATGTTTTAGAGTGTTTTATTATGTTTTGTTTTTATAACTCCGAAAATCACATAAAAATTTGAAAAATATGTTTTGAAAAGCCTAAAAAGAGTGTTTTGAGTCGTTTTTGTGAGTTTAGTGTCTTTTGGTACCTTCCAACACAATGATAAGGATTTGGTTTGGGGGTGTGGGATGGAAGGTTTGTGTTTTGTGTTTGTTTTATGTGTTAGTTTCGGTTAAGAGTGTTTTTGCATGCTAATACGAATGTATATGAGGACTATGTTTGAAAACAAACGATTAGGTTGCTATGGAAAAGAGTTGCATCTTGTTGTCATTTATAAAGCTATAACTCTTGAAATTATGATGATAGAGGTACCATACTCAAATTCTGGAAGAAGAATAGTGGAGACTACCCTAGTGAGTTATTTTGAGCCTATTTGCTTCTTTGAGAGGGTTTAAAGTGTTTCTACTCCTATCTCTTTCTTTCAATTTCACTTTAAATGATCTCATTACTTCTATTTTGATTGGATGCTAAGAATTACTCTCTTTGCAGATACCATGTGTTTAGTATCATTCGTGAATGAACTCAATGAGATGATGTTAGGCTATGCATGTTTAACTACTAAAAGGCTTAAATCCTACCCATTTGTGTGTTCCATTCACCCTCGTTGCAGCCAAACACTTTAGCCCAATTCTTTCATCACCCACACCAAATTTTAGCCCATTACAAGCCATACCTTATAGTTTGGGGAATACCAAGGTGATGAAGACTAAAAGTAAATTGAGCTTAGAACAAGATTGTGGCATGTACCGAGAGCACCTATGTTGAAGATTCTTCTAAAAAAAAAAAAAAGTTATAAAAAAAAAAGAAAAAAAGAAAAGAAGAGAATCAAATTGGATACAAGTTCCAAATCTCCTCATGATAAGACATAGGGCCTGGATGCCAAAAACAAAGAAGAAAGAAAACAAATGCAAGTGAAGAGCATGATCCTCAAGAACACTTTGGTAAGCCCCAAGCTCTAGTATTTCATATCACTTCTCTCGTAACCTATAACCTAAGCCTTACATTACAATCTTGAGAAAGACCTAGCTGATCATTGAGGATGTATTCATGGGTGATGGTAAGTGTGTGTGTTATCTATATTCTTAGCATTTGATTCATTTCATGAGATCTACTCAGAAATTGTGCTTTCATTTCAGATTTTATATGTGAGAATTTTGATTTCCTTTACATAATTTCACTCATATATGTTGTTGAGAAACTAAACCTTAAGATCTGAGTGAAAACTTGAGTGAAATCTGTGAGGAGTAGAGTTGAGGCGAAGTCTATCTTAAGCATTTGGGTATGGTGACCTTGAAGTTGTAAGACATGGAGAAATATCTTTATACGTTACAATTGATACGATTCTTTGAAGTGGAAAACTTTTGAGTTTGAATATATGACAGATTCTTCATTGGTTCTTATTAGTTTGTATAAAGCATGTTTTAACCAAGTTGTTTGCAGATTTTGTAAATGTTTGTGGGTGTCATCACTGTAAACCCTCAGGAGACACAACTCCTCCAACTAGGGACACCTAGGGGTTCAAAGGCTTGTTGCACATGCTCAGTGCAATCGTTTAGCCAGCGAAAGTGGTTTAGTTAGATGTTTGAGTTTTGTGTGTTTTAGTTTTAAGTTTGCTCGAGGACTAGCAAAAACCAGGTTTGGGGGTATTTGTTAAGTCATATTTTGCATGCATGTATATCTTTCTTATTTGGCGTTTTTGTATTGTTTTTGGATTAAACTAGTTGCGTTTTACATTGTTTTGTGTTAGTGTGCAGCCAAGTGTGTAATAAGATCAATTGGATGGCAAATGAAGGAATGTGGTGCAATTCGACCACATTGGATGGTTCTAAACAGAAAGTGGTGCAATTCGACCACTTTGGGTGATTCTAAACAAGACAAAAACATGCATTCACATGCATGTACACAATCTGATCCGTGCATTCCATTCCCCTTCTTCAAATCTGTTTGCAGACATTCCACATGTGTTTGGATTAAAGAAACCACATCTGTGCAGATCATGTCCTTGCTTTGCAGATTCCACTCACTTGTGGCAGCAAGAGCATGTGCTTCTTTGAATACATTAACATTTCCTTGGACATTGCACATGCCGTGAGTCTTCCATCTCAGAAACACAAATCATTTCCATCATTTATGCTCTGCCATTTGAGTTAAACAACTCCTAGATCCAATCTGATTGTTGGGGGATCACACACACTCCATGTTGCTCCATTACTCTCTCCCTTTCCCATCCGCAAGTTTTCTTCCTCATTCAGTCCATTTACACAGCCACAACCTTCCCCATTTCACCTATAAATACTCATTCATTCATCTCATTTTGGAGACAATTCATTCACAACAAAACTGCCTTGGGGCCGTGCCCTTCACAAAGTCCATCCATTACATTTCATTCACTCATCCATTTCAGAATGTAGACATCAAACTTCCCTTGTGCCGTGCTCTCCCTTACAATCCAAACACCATCCTTCCATTCCTCCACCACTTCCCAAACCATCCACACCATCAACCTATCCCTAGACCTTGTGCTACAACGAAGAGGAAGAGAAGAGTGCCTAAACGTTCATACAATTCAAGTTTGAGTTGTTGGAATGTTTAGGTGTTTCTTTGATTTCAAGGTTTAATTTCAATACTCTTTGTTTTGTAAGAATGAGGAATGGAAGATAAGAGGGCCTAAACGTTCAAACAATTCAAGTTTGAGTTGTTGGAATGTTTAGGTGTTTCTTTGATTCTCTTTGTTTGTACCATGAGGAACTTTCTCTTTCGATGTAATCTTGCAAGAGTGCCATGTAGTTAATTCAGAATTCTCATTTAATCTATCTATTTCTTGTTTCATTCTCCAATTTAATTGTGACTTAGTGTGTTGATTTTAGTGCTTGATCATCATTTGAATTAACCACAGGTTGTTTAGCCAAGATTAAAGCACACATCATGCATAATCTTGGTGGATATGTGAATGAATGAAGGGAATGTTTTGCAAACATCCTGCCAAGTGTTCCCTTTGGTTTTGTGAAAGTTTCTTATGCATTACATATTCTTGATTAGGAACCAAAGTTGCACATCACAATTAGGTTCATGATTAGGGACATTTGATCAAATCCACACATCATATGGCTGATCATATCTAAGTGAAACAAACTCAAGAAATAAGTAGATGGTTGAGTATAATCTGACTTAACAAGCATGGACTTGGTTTAGCAATGGTGAAATCGAATCTCTAGCTACATCTCTATTTGTGTTATCTCATTTCATTAGTTGTCGATTTATTCATTTTGTGTTTACTTTATTTCCTTATGCTTTAATTTACAATCTGTCATTTTAGTTAATTTCGTCCAAAACTAAATTCCCCTTTACTTTATTGTCCAATTTAGTTAGAAAGTGTCTTAGTTTATGTTTCTAAGTGTTTTGATTCATTTTGTTACACAAATTCGTCCAAATTTGTGTTTGTGCTCAAATCTGCCCAGAAAGTGGTTTTTAGGCAGATTTGAGTGTGTTTAGGCAGTTTTGAGTCTATTGAACTTGTTTTGAGTCCTTTGAGTCTTTGTGAACGTTTTTAACTTTGTTTTTACGTTTTTGAGTCAAATCCAAGTGATTAACAATCCCTCCTAATCCCCGGTCCAGAACGATCCCTACTTACATATATACTACAATTTGACGAAAAGAGGGTTTAATTTATGCGCGTATAATTCTCGCATCAGATATCATAACTGAACAAAGATGCGTACACGGCATGGTAAAGGCCCACGCTAGTAAGCACATGTTTAGATCGGCCCAAGACATCTTCAAGCCACTCCCAATAAGACTCAGCAAAAACAGCTTCTCCGGTAGTTAACAAGGCATCATTCCAAGCCATAGCTCCGCTGCGAATGTGATCACCAAGAAGCTTAAACGAAGTCGGATGATTGTCACGAGCATGTTGTGAATGATTCAAGATAAAAATCCTCAGTGTGCATGCCTTCTTCTCCGTATTTGATCGAACAAAGTCTGCCACCTCCCAAGATACTTCAGAAGACCACGACTTAATATGCATGAAGTTGTCTTTTGTAGGAAGAGCAAGCGCCTTAGGGCCAGTTAGTGGTGCGTAAATCTTCAGCGTTGTTCCCCTATCTTGCGAATCACTTTCCTTCGCAAGAATGGTGACGGTGTTGCTTTTAAAACACTTGAAAAATACCATGACCGCAACAAAGCAAAATCAGCCACAAAACTTGAGCAGCACAGCAAAGAGGGCAGCCACAAAATGATCCTTCAAGACACGCTACAGTGGCAAAGAAAACCAAAATGTCACGCAATCGCACTACGCAACCCCGCAACAATTACGCAAGCAGCTTCTTCCACCGCATGGCGATGTCACCACCAAAGGAAAATTGTGACCAAAAGGCATTACACAGCGAAGCCCCGCTGCAGTCTCTTGCACAACACCACACGGCAGCGCACCACCGAGGGAAAACTGTGATCAAAAGGCACTACACAGCAGAACCCCGTTGCAGTCTCTTGCACAAACACTAGGCAGCAGAAAACATATGTACACCCACAATCCTGCCCACTCTACCACCAGCTACCACACCTTTGGAAACTTCATAAGGGTCATAGCATCATGCTCTGCCTTCCCAAAAATAAAAAATAAAAAGAATCGTAGAATCACAACAAAGAAATCCATCAGTGGGGTACACACATTACATATTTTATACGCACAATGATGAGACAATCAACATATATATATATATGTATATATATATATATATATATATATATATATAAGGCGCGCACACACACATGGTGATGGGACATCTAACGTCCGTGCATATATATATATATATATATATATATATATATATATATATGCATGTCAAAATCAATATATGTATATGTATATGTATATATATATATATATATATATATGTATGTATGTACATATCAAAATCGTCTTCAGCTTAAGAGGAATAAACCTTACAGAGCAAAGGCTATGCGAAGAAATTTGCTAGGTGACTGCTTCCTCTTCTTCCCATCCACAGCACAAAGAACTGCAAAGGTTGAAGAAGTGGAAAGCAACTCGCCTTGGCAGTTCAAACCTACGCTCGCAACCGCCCTTTTTGGTTTAGCACCCAGTTCAACGGGCAACAGACGTGGAGAACGCAGTGTAGCGAGGAAGCAGTGCATGCAGTTATCGGCAGAACAGGATTGCAAGACAGGGCAGTCGGGATGCAAGAAAGCAAGCAATGCAGTGGATGTGCAGTGACGATTCGATCCCATATAAATATATATATATATATATATGTATATATATGTGTGTGTGTGTGTGTGCACATGAACCCAGGGAAGCGAATGAAATGCAACGACTGTGCAAATAATGTTGCAGTGACTGTGCAAATAGCAATCTGCATGCAGTGAAGAATGTAATGAGATGACTGTGCAAACAGAAATCCGCATGCAGTGAAGAATGTAATAAGATGACTACAAATAAATAAATAAAAAAATGGTCTGTATGCGGTGCAGCCAGGAACCCAGCGGTGCCAGTCTGTCATACTCATCATCAAAACGATGTACACGCACACAAAAAGAAATTGCAAGCTACTGTTAGCAAGTCAAGAAGGAAAAGGAAAAGAGGTGGTGGCGACAGAATTATTGCAAAGAAGAAAATAAGGGAAGGATGATGCACGGCACCACCTTGCAAAAGTGTGATTAAAAAAAAAAAAAAAAAAAAAAAAAGGAAATAACACATCTTGGTGAGATATATGTTTTATCTGTATTTAGCACAATACACTGAATAAAATAAAGCCCGTCTATTGATATCTCTAGAAATTACAAAGGCGCCAAAAAAATAATAATAATAATAATAGTTATTATTATTATTATAAAAAAAATTATTAAAAAAAAAATAAAAAAAAAGGGAGCCTTCACAAAGGTTGCTCATGTGATGCCCCACTACTTGGCAAAACTCCAAGAGCGGGAGGCATCGAAGATAGATTATTCAAGGCCTCAATACTTGGTTGAACGTTAGATGACGAAGGCAAAAGGTGCCTCTGGAAGAAAGCCACAAACCTTTGACGGTCACTTTGAATTCAACCTTCAGATTCTTGCAGCTGATCAAGCTTCCTCTTCATGTTTGTCGAATAATTATTTGCAAGCATGTGCAAATCTCTATTCTCGCGCTTAAGCTGTTTGATCTCTTGTCTAAGATTTTCCACCTCCGCCGTCAATGATTCAACTTGATGGGTTCGAGCAAGTAGGCGTTGGTCCATGTTGGACACATAGCCCACATACTGAACACTGAGAGCTAGGGACTCTTGAACGGCCAACTCATCGGACCGTCTTGAAAGCAGTCTATTATCTCTAGGAGTGAGGAGGTTCTTAGCTACTATCGTAGCCGTTGTTGCATCCTTCATCACAGAGTCTTCACCTGTAAGAGGGCTATTAGAAGATAAGAAAGACGGGCACCATATATTACCCTGACGCGACGCACCTGTATCACCGCTGAGACTCAAATCTAAGCAAATGTTCGATGGGTTAGCCATTTTCAAAGATGTTAAAAGAAAAGGGTGGGATGAAGTAAAATCTAAAAAAAAAAAAAAAAAAAATACACCGGAGACGATTTTCACGAGCAGGTAATCTTTAAAGTGTGCATGTTGGATGTGATCGATACCTCTATAAAAGGAGAGGCAACATAGCCACCAATTAAAAAAATTAAAAAAAAATTGAAGAGACGCCACTCTTCAAATCTTAAAAGCCGGATTTTCCTGCGTAAAGTTCGTTAACGCTCTTCAGACGCAATCTCAGCTTTTCAAATAACGCGTGCAACTTTGTCAAAGATCTCTGACAAAAGTTGAAAACGCGTGGAGGTCATTATCCCAACTACCACACTTTTGCCGACAAGCGTGGGTGACAAAGCCGCACCCGCACTACTACTTGCCATTAAAATCCCTATATATGTCAACATTCATGGCAAGACATGAAGGGAAATCTATGAGATTCATGTGGGATTTCTAGTGACTAGCATGCATATACAATTCAAAATTTATATACGAAAGCAACGGAAGCATGTCATACATTTTATCAAAGCTATAGTCATGCAAATCCCCTTCAAGATGCATAGGTTTATATAAGATGCATCAAAACAAAATTTATAAGAAGAACAAACTAGAGGTTTAGTTTTATACCTCTTGATCTAGTTCTTAGACCAAGGATGGACCACCTCCAAGATCTTTGCTCCTCAAACTCCTTGAGCCTAGCCTCCCTCCTTGCTTCCTCCACTTTGTATAGTAAGTGCTCCTAGGTTCTCTTCAAGTTTCCAAAGATATGAAAACCTCTAAAGATCCTCACCCACTTTGTAATGAGAAAGATGAAGGAATAACCAAAAGGGTGTATAGATGATTAGTTAAATCACCCCCTTGGTGGCCGGCCCTTTGTGTTCAAGAGAGAGAGCTTTTCTTTTTCTCTTTTGTTGTTTTAGAACACATCAAAACCCTAATGAATCTTTCACTATAATGTTCCTTTTATTACATAAAGAAACAAGTCAACAATTGACCTTCTCTCTCCCTCTCTTTGGCCGGCCATATGTGTTTGGTTTGGGCTTTGGGCTTTTAATTATTTCAAGTTATCCAATGCTTGAATAAAAGCCCAATGGGTTTTGGCCCAATGGGCCTAATTAAACCCGAACGTTTCTATAAGCCCAAAACGATCTTTATCGCTTTTATGATTTCTTTAGACTTTCTAAATTAATCAAAACACTTAATTAATCCAATTAATTATTTCCTTCATCCATTAGTTACTCACTACAATAGTGTATTGGTGAACAATCTTTTAGGTTCTAATTAGCAAGGCAGTGAGGTGATTGGCACCAATCCAATTGATTATCCAATCACTTAGTGAATTAAAACTTACTTTTAATTCACCTTCCTTTTGATGACTACATTTAATCATCTAGAAGAACTCACAAGCCATGAGTGACATCTAACCATATATCATGGCTACCCAAGCTAATGTAGAAGTTATTCGGAGAACCTATTCAGTTGGAATTACAATGTAATTCGATCCTTCTCTAAAACAATACTCTCAATCACATTACTAGGGTATGGATTTATAATGTCAAACCCCTAATGTGATTATTCCTTCTTATATGATTCATTTGAGACGTATAGGAACGCTTTCCCTTTTTACGCTCGATACTTCGGCCGAAGATTCCCGAATCATATCTTAGAGTATTCATCCTCTCTTATCGAGGATCAGAGATTCCTTGTTGCGCATTCACTTGCCTTCATGGCTAAGTGGCTTAACCCCAACGATGCCTTGGACACTCGCGAACGGAATGACTTTAACATAATCAAAGATTAAGTACTTAACCACAAGACAACGACGATGCCTCAGGTCAAAGGATTACTTACATTATTCCAACCATTAGAGTTACTTGCTTGACATGTGAGTAGACCTCCATGCAAGTACTCTCGTTCGATTGTGTTCAGTGAACTCATTCCCTTAATGAGCACCTACATACTTGTCTTAGTGTCGCTACACGAATGGGATGAGACTTTCCATCCTTCCAATTGAAGCGGACATAGTATGTACCGGTCTATGGATTGTCAGTATCCCTCCGACAATCCTATGACCAGGAACCTTTTTGAACATGATGGTTATGAGAAGAAGGTCTCTGTAATCTAACATCATTAGGTTACTTCTTCCATCGATCCATTGTCCATGGATTCACTATTTAGGACATATTTTGTTTATTGAGATAGTCCTAATTAGTATCTTTGCCTTCCGATGTATAAGAGTCATATATACATCAATTCATTGTCCTGAAAGGTTTCTTCCAAAGATTGACTTTCAGGGCATATTTCCAACAATCTCCCACTTGCACTAAAGTCAATCACTAGTGTATCTTATACATGCTAGTTGAGTGAGCTTATGCTCGTAGGTTAACTTGGTTATGTATTAGTCACCTTTTAATTTAAAAGGGATTTACTTATCAAATGTTTCTAAAACATTTTGATGATGTCTCTTTCTTGTGTTCGAATACTTTGATGAGACCTTGATTCCATGGCTTGAGCTATTGCCCCATTACGTCGTAGTATCCTACTCACGACCTTATGGTTTGGATTCAATCATTGGTTCTAAAAGAACCCCTTCCTTTCAAAACACCTTTTTGAAGCAGTTTCTAAAACAATACATCATTATATATTTCGTTTGTATACTTTATACAAACTTTGCTCCAACCTTGAGACCATTGTAGTACGATACTAACAATACATTCATATGATTAGTACTTCATCCATTATGAAGTTCCATTTGTTAAAATGGGTTATTTTCACTTTGGTTCGTAACCTAAGTGAATGCACGCTTCCAGAGTCCTACTCTGATGTTCCTTTCTTAAAGGCAATAATACTCTATCAGTTGCTTTGGTTCTGATCCTGGGATATAGAAATATCTTAAAGTGATAACCCATGGTTTTTTTCACTTTTGGATATCTACTCATAAGTCCATACATGTGTCCCTTTATGACACATTCATTATAAGGGATATGAAAATGATTTTCTATCATATAGGAAAATGCTTTCTTAAATCTTCATTTTATGATTTGAACCATGAGGTGACGAATTTGGATAGTCTTGTTGTTAAACTATATGTTGTGACTCATTTTGAAACTATTCCCTTTTGTTTCATCAACTTGTCCATATGCTTTGTTATTAGCTTGTTCTCATAAAAGAGAATGATGGACAACTTCCAACATATAACCATTTTATGCTAGGTTGACGAAACCAACATTCAAAGACTATTCTTTAGAATGTTACACAACATAGAATTTAACGTTTTGAAGAGCTTGAGTCTTTTAACAATTAAAATTACAAACTCTTAATAATACTATTATTATTTAGACAACTATAAACCAATCATATTCAAGTTTATATCCATTTTTACACCTCCCACTATTTCTCATGACTTTAATGAGAAATAATTTCATACATTCAAAAATGTATAAACGTGGAATATACGGGTAGAGGACATTGTGTAGTAGCTTTAAAACCTTTCAAGCTCATTTGTTTCAACCTTCATTAAGTTGATGCCTTGTTATTAAGTGATTAAAATCTTTAAACCTTTTATAGATTTAGACACTTCTTTCTTGGTTTTAATCACTAACACACTTAACATTTTAAAACAATTTTAAGAATGCCCAATTAGTTGTTCAAAACTACTAATTGAATCAAGAGTTACCTTGATTATTGTGGTTTAAGTGATAACCATATAAGAAACGTTTTTCTTATTACTTATATCATTTATCATGTGATATAAATCTTGTATCTCAACTAAGATACAACAAGACAATATTCAATTCATAACACTACTTTAAGGAAATAATATATTAGAAGGCATTCTTCACATTACATTAATATGATAATTCAAACATTCATAATGTTTAATACAAAAGACATTAGCTCTATACTTTTAGAGACTAATTAAAATACCTTCATACATTTAGGCAATATTAGTGATCATCCATCATATGAAGCCACACAATAAGTTCTTAACAAAATAAGAGAGTTTAAAGACAATCTTTAAATGCCTAACAAACTTCCGAAGTAGTAAGCAAAAACATAGTGATCGAACCCTTCTCCACTTTTCCTTTGCTTGTTGCTCTTCTACTTGGCTTCTCCATCTATATACAATTATACAAGTGATTAGCCTTTTATATCAAATATAAATATTTAGAAGATCTAACATTTAGAATTGAAGATAAGAACATAAACCATACCTTTTGGTTTGTCCTTAAGAGTTGCAAGGTAAAACCTGCAATTCCTCCTCCAATGCCCCTCCTTTCCACAGTGGTGGCAAGTCCCCTTGGGCTCCATTGCCTTTTTCTTTTTCTTCACTCCTCCTTTCGGCTTAGGAGTGGGAGACTTTATCTCCTTCCCCTTTCCTTTGCCATACGGCTTAGGATTGGAAGAGGATGGCTTGTTGTAGGCTACTGCAACAGTCCCTACAACGTTCTCTTTCATAGTCTTCTCAGCAGTTACTAACATATTTAGTAACTCAGAGAGAGTATGATCCATCTTATTCATGTTGTAGTTCATTACGAACTGCGAAAATGAATCAGGAAGAGAAGCCAATATAAAGTCCTGGGCTAATTCCCCGTCAAGTGGAGTACCTAGGTTCTCCAGTTGTTCTATGAATCCTATCATCTTCAGTACATGTTGATGCACTGGAGCCCCTTTGACCATCTTGGTCTTCACAAGTTCACAAACAGTGTTAAAGCGACGGTTGCGCGTCCCTTCACCATATAACTCCGTAAGATGGAGTATTATGGAAAATGCACTGTCCATGCCCTCGTGCTGTCTCTGTAGCTCCTCATTCATGGAAGCCAACAGATAGCACTTGGCTTGTGTGTCATCCTCAATGTGCTTGTCAAACTTAGCACGTTCATCCTCAGTGGCCGAAGGGCCAAGAGGTATGTGAGGTGGAGCTTTGTCTAGTACGTAAACAATCTTCTCCAATGTTAGGAGAATCTTGACATTACGATACCATGTTGGGAAATTATGCCCCTCTAGGCAATGTTTGTCGAGTATTTTCGCGAACGTGCTTCCAACCATATCTAAATACATAAACAATAAAATAAATTAGTACGATTGTTGATTAAGTCACACGATTCGGGTCTTTAAATCGAATGACACCACCCACCATTTTTGGCAAATTCCATATCCCTCAAGATGGAATCCGGGAGATTTCAAAGAAAGCTCCTAGCAGGTTATAGGAGGCTCACTATTACCAAGCCCACCTCACGATGATACGATGTCGGCTAGCAAAAATAATAATGAGAGGGTACACTTACCCATTCACAACAACCTCTTGTGATTACCTATCTTATTGGCCTCTAGAGAATAATGCCTCACGATGATACGATGTTGGCACCATTTCTTCTTAGTTAAGTTCTTACCCACCATGACGGTTTAGATAGGGGTCCAAGTATAACCTCACGATGATACGATGTTGGTTACACTCGTTGCCTATTTTCACCACATCAAATGTCTTTAAATAGATTCCTCCTGAATATAAGCATGCACTTTGCACTCCCCCATGATAGGGTGAAGGCGGTGTACAAGTCATAAACGATTGGAGCCCACCACGGTGGAAGGCCTACAAAGAAATGTTCAAAGCATCTCTCGCTTATCAACTTAATATTTTTTGTTGGTTGAGGGATTTTAAGGTCTCATCAATTTTATCTATTTAAACATATTCAAATAAATTGTCCTATTACAACTACTAGTCCAAAGTTAATGAAATTAGTAGCATATGATATCCCCACTATTCGTTTTCATAAAACAAATCAATATCAAAACATTTTTCAAAATATTGGAGATATATATAACTACTAATTGAAATCATTATAGTTTAGTAGCGTATGATACTCCCACTATTTGTTTTGAGAAAAACAAATCAATATCAAAAACGAATTTTTCAAATATTGGAAGTAACTACTACTACTACGGTTTTTGCATTCCCTTGAAATTGGACTTTATAGTCATCTTAGGCTCTTGGATGACCATGGACTTATTGGGTTATTGCAACAACGAGCCAACATTGTTGAATAAGATCTCGGGGAGGTTGTGTCATTTTAATTACGTGTTTTTCAATCCAATTAAAACATTTTCATTGAGCCATTAGAAATGAAAGACAATCATTCATTGCTTATTAGGGCGTTGGACCCATTTAATCTTTAATCTCATGTCAAAACCCTCTTTTAGTTATGTCTCCTTACCAATAGTTAAAGAAACTCTAGTCTAGCACTAGAGGGAATCAACTAACTAAAAGAGATTAAGAAGTAATAAGAATTACAAACCGATTTGTACAAATTCCTACAAATTACACATACTAAGAGGGAGAGATAGATTAATGTCGAAACGTGACAAGGTCCAATTGAAACAGTAATTAAAACACATTCCCAAGGTTCAAACAATTTGATTTTAGCGCCTTAACTCATAGCTCAATTATCGTTTAAGGCATAAGTCCATAGTCACCCATTTTCTAACTACTTAATCACATTAAATAATTAAATGGAATGCAACATAATCAATTAGATTTAGTGCATATGGGCATAATTAAATGATGAGTTTAAACTTTAAACAAAATTAAAATCAAACATTTCAATTTTTAAATAGTAGGGGTCTAAATGCAAATATGAAAAAGTTAGGGGTCAAACCATAAATACTAAAAGTAATACCAAACTTTTCATGATTACAAAAGGACCCTCAAGTGGGAAAACCACTTGAGTTGGCCGGCCAAATGAAGGGGGAAGTGGGTAGGTCTCACCCACCTTGCATTATTTCAACATAAAGAAGAAGAAAAATATATCTTGTTTGCCACTTAGTTTTGCTTTAAGGACTTTAAGGAAAAGGGTGATGGAAATATATATCTAGACAAGTCTAGGTATTAATTTAAATTTTGGTGTAGGCTATGGATGGTATGTACATCATCCATAACCACAAAACAATGCATGTAAAACCATTTTCACCAAAAACCAAACCATGAACACCAAGAACAAAACCATGAACATATTTTTCAAGATTTGTATGTTCTTGGTGATTTTTCAAACCCAAAAAACAAAAGTGACAAGATCACTACTTTCTAGCTTCAAAGTGTGTGTGTGAGGTTCAAAACAAAACACAAACACTATCAAAAAAATCCCCATTTAGCCGAACCCCCTTTAAGGAATAAAACCCCAAAATTTTTGTTTCTAAACCCTCTTTTCATTCATGCATCCAAAACATTTTTGCATACATATCTTTCTCAACTATTGATACACCTTTTTCAACATTTGAAAAGACAAAAGATAAACATATTTTGAATGAAAAACAATTTAAACTCAAACTTCATTCATGCATCAAAAACACTGTTCTTGCATATCCTTTTCAACTTTTGATTTACAATTTTTCAACACTTTGAAAAAAAAACAAAAGATAAACATATTTTGAATGAAGCAATAATATGACATACATAAAATTAAAACCCATATGCATAAAATCTAAAAGGACACATCATACATAAACCTTTGGCTCTGATACCACTTGAAGGGAAATCTATGAGATTCATGTGGGATTTCTAGTGACTAGCATGCATATACAATTCAAAATTTATATACGAAAGCAACGGAAGCATGTCATACATTTTATCAAAGCTATAGTCATGCAAATCCCCTTCAAGATGCATAGGTTTATATAAGATGCATCAAAACAAAATTTATAAGAAGAACAAACTAGAGGTTTAGTTTTATACCTCTTGATCTAGTTCTTAGACCAAGGATGGACCACCTCCAAGATCTTTGCTCCTCAAACTCCTTGAGCCTAGCCTCCCTCCTTGCTTCCTCCACTTTGTATAGTAAGTGCTCCTAGGTTCTCTTCAAGTTTCCAAAGATATGAAAACCTCTAAAGATCCTCACCCACTTTGTAATGAGAAAGATGAAGGAATAACCAAAAGGGTGTATAGATGATTAGTTAAATCACCCCCTTGGTGGCCGGCCCTTTGTGTTCAAGAGAGAGAGCTTTTCTTTTTCTCTTTTGTTGTTTTAGAACACATCAAAACCCTAATGAATCTTTCACTATAATGTTCCTTTTATTACATAAAGAAACAAGTCAACAATTGACCTTCTCTCTCCCTCTCTTTGGCCGGCCATATGTGTTTGGTTTGGGCTTTGGGCTTTTAATTATTTCAAGTTATCCAATGCTTGAATAAAAGCCCAATGGGTTTTGGCCCAATGGGCCTAATTAAACCCGAACGTTTCTATAAGCCCAAAACGATCTTTATCGCTTTTATGATTTCTTTAGACTTTCTAAATTAATCAAAACACTTAATTAATCCAATTAATTATTTCCTTCATCCATTAGTTACTCACTACAATAGTGTATTGGTGAACAAGCTTTTAGGTTCTAATTAGCAAGGCAGTGAGGTGATTGGCACCAATCCAATTGATTATCCAATCACTTAGTGAATTAAAACTTACTTTTAATTCACCTTCCTTTTGATGACTACATTTAATCATCTAGAAGAACTCACAAGCCATGAGTGACATCTAACCATATATCATGGCTACCCAAGCTAATGTAGAAGTTATTCGGAGAACCTATTCAGTTGGAATTACAATGTAATTCGATCCTTCTCTAAAACAATACTCTCAATCACATTACTAGGGTATGGATTTATAATGTCAAACCCCTAATGTGATTATTCCTTCTTATATGATTCATTTGAGACGTATAGGAACGCTTTCCCTTTTTACGCTCGATACTTCGGCCGAAGATTCCCGAATCATATCTTAGAGTATTCATCCTCTCTTATCGAGGATCAGAGATTCCTTGTTGCGCATTCACTTGCCTTCATGGCTAAGTGGCTTAACCCCAACGATGCCTTGGACACTCGCGAACGGAATGACTTTAACATAATCAAAGATTAAGTACTTAACCACAAGACAACGACGATGCCTCAGGTCAAAGGATTACTTACATTATTCCAACCATTAGAGTTACTTGCTTGACATGTGAGTAGACCTCCATGCAAGTACTCTCGTTCGATTGTGTTCAGTGAACTCATTCCCTTAATGAGCACCTACATACTTGTCTTAGTGTCGCTACACGAATGGGATGAGACTTTCCATCCTTCCAATTGAAGCGGACATAGTATGTACCGGTCTATGGATTGTCAGTATCCCTCCGACAATCCTATGACCAGGAACCTTTTTGAACGTGATGGTTATGAGAAGAAGGTCTCTGTAATCTAACATCATTAGGTTACTTCTTCCATCGATCCATTGTCCATGGATTCACTATTTAGGACATATTTTGTTTATTGAGATAGTCCTAATTAGTATCTTTGCCTTCCGATGTATAAGAGACATATATACATCAATTCATTGTCCTGAAAGGTTTCTTCCAAAGATTGACTTTCAGGGCATATTTCCAACAAGACATACATCCAAAAACGCATGACTCTTCTTTTCGGCTAAGAATGTAGCTGCAACCAAACCTCTCAATATGCTCAGTTTTCTTCTTCCCTTGAGAACACCTATTCAACCAAGTCTTCGAAAGCAAACGTATCTTATATCATTAGGGTCGAAAGCAAGAGTATCTCATAGCATGCCTTTTCCTCGTCCTTTCATTTGTTCTTGTTCTTCCTTGCAAGACAAAGAGAGAGAAAACGATCAGTCGACACTTAGAATCAAGTACTCATCTTCAACTGTTGATGTACCCCCAAATAAGATACCAGATGCCTGGAGTACAGATGAGGCAGGAGGAAACGGTAGATCGAAGCATGTGGAGACAAGTGCAACAAATATATGTGCTAATTCATCCGCTGCTTCTTCAAAAGCAAAAGTATCTCATATCATCAAGGGCGAAAGTAAAGGTATCTCATATCATGCTTTTTCCCTGTCTTTTCCTTTGCTCTTGCTCTTGCCTGCAAGATAAGGAGAAAGAAAGCAATCAGTCGGAACCCGAAATCAAACTTCCGATTTGGAACTGATTGCCCAGAACCTTTGCCTGATTGCTTACCTAGCGTTGCTCTCGAGTGCTCGTCTTCAACTGTCGGTGAGTCTCGAATTCCCTCAGCGCATACTGATAGGAGCATATTCATGCGACTTAAATGGCTTGTTCTCGTGTATTTACGTTATGTTTCTTTAGTTATTTTAGTTCTTTATGCTTCTTTTGTGTGTTTTCAGGATAATAAGACGTGTTTGACGAAAGGATGCATTGTGGAGCGTTTTGGGGTTTTTTTTGAGCACTATTGGGCTAAGGATGGATAGCTTATACTTGGAACCCAAGTGTTGGATGAAATTGAAGGCCTTGTATGCACTTGAGGACACAAAACAATGGCCCTAACCCAATCACATAAAACCTTGCCATGGGCTTAACACAAACACCATTCCTTGCCATGCAAGGGGGAGCAATTTGGGTCCATTTCATGCACTTAAACCCTAGCCCAATTACACACCAATTTCAGCCAAATGAACACAATCATTCTCTCCTTGCCGTGGCCCTTGCAAATCCATTCCATTTTCAGCCATTACACTTAATCATTGCACCACAAATCATCACCCACATGCATCTTCAAATAAATTAGCACATGCACATTCACCCATTGATTCCCATTCACCTTTGTGCCGTGACTTCCCCTTTGTTCCCACCAATCACATGCATTCCATACTGTTTTCCATCATTAATTCAGCCACCATTCACTCTTTATTTCACATGCATTCACACACACTTCACACAAACAACTCTCACATGCAAACACAAGCTTTAACCAACAACCAAAACAGCAAACACATGCATTTTACACAACACCAACATCATTGCCGTGGGATCCTTGTGCTTTCCAGCTTTCCTAGATGTTTTCCACCACATTCCAGCACATGCATGCTTAAACAAACAGCCATTTGCACCTCTATTTCTCCTATAAAAGCCCTTGCATTCACTCCCCATTCAATTCATATCTCATATTTCCATTCATACACTTCACACAACACAAATACCATTCCATTGCCGTGAGTCCCATTCCATTTTCTGTGCAGTTTTTCTCCTTCATTGCAGCCACCATCCAACCACTTCCCATCCCTCCAAAACACTTCACATAATCCCCAAAGCTCACTTAGACCTTGTGCTACAACAACGAGGAAGAAAAGAGTGCCTAAACGTTCATACAATTCAAGTTTGAGTTGTTGGAATTTTTAGGTGTTTCTTTGATTTCAAAGTTTAAATTTAATTCTCTTTGTTTTGTACGTATGAGAATGGAAGAGAAGAGTGCCTAAACGTTCATACAATTCAAGTTTGAGTTGTTGGAATGTTTAGGGGTTTCTTTGATTTCAAAGTTATGAGGAACTAAACCCCCTTTAGCTAGGGGGTGATTCGAAACTATGTTTATATTTGCAATATGAATTGATTACTTTTGGTTGGTATTTCATAAGTTGTGGATTCAATTCGTTTAACTGTTTGATTGATAAATTATTTATGTATGTTCATTAAGATTGCAAGCTTAATTTTCATGCATGAATATGACGCTAGAATATAAGTGAGTTTCACCTAATCGTTATGAACTTATATTCACAAGTAGTGGAGGTTGCTTATAAAACAATCGCGTTAAACGAATTCTTGGCATAAGTTTCATGCGTATTCCATAGTAACGAATGCCTCGTCGATGTTTATGATTTCCGTTGAACTTAATGATCTTTGTTGAATGTCTCTATCATGCGTATTCCATAGTTAGGGACTTTGATTAAGAATAATTTGGTTGTAATGCGTATTCCATTCAATCCAATGAATCTAGGGAAATCTGAAAGTTAATTTAAGCGAACCTAATTAACTTGGAGCATTGAGTTTCATAATTTATCGAAAGACCAACCGAAAATCAATCTTGTATTGCAAGTGTAACATGTGTGGAGAAGAACCCCTTGGCTATTCCATCATCCATATTTTCATCACATTCATATCTACGTTTATTCGTTTTACAATTTGCTTAGTTTATTAACTTGTTTTGTTATTTCAATTTTCGTCAAATCAAACTTCCCCCCCCTTATTTTGTTAAGTCTTAATCATTTGATTTGTCTTATTTTATGTTTTTAAAGTATTTGGAGTCTTTTGAACTTGTTTTGAGTCTTTTAAGTTTGTCTTAGTGTTTTAAAAGTTAGTTTTACTAATTTAAGTCAAGTGTTTAGCATCCCTAGTTAATCCCCGGTTAGAACGATCCCTACTTACATCATTACTACAATTGTCACAAATAGGGTTTAGTTTGTGTGCGTATAATGATCGCATCAAATTTTGGCGCCGTTGCCGGGGATTAGCAAAGTTGCTAATCCCTTGTCTTTATTTTTATATTTTGTTTTTCGTGCATTCTTATTTCAGATTCTTAGTTTGTTTGTTTCCTTGTTTTTTTTAGGTACTGTGTATGACTCGTAGCTCTCGTCCTATTATAGAGAACATCTCCGACTTTGACGGTGATTTTGAACGCACTTTGAGGAGAACGAGGAGTCAACAAGAGCCACCACAACCGCCACCACAACCTGGGCTTGAAGAAGACGAAGTAGGTGAAGAAGAAAAGCCCACGGATCAAATTTTTGAAGAAGAACAAGCCATGGCAGCAGATAATAGAACCATCAAGGAGCTTTCGGCCTCGGGTTTGGCCAATGCAGACCCTCTTTGCATTCAATACCCCGCGGCTGCCCAAGGCAAGACCGATGAATTTGAACTCAAATCCAGTTTGTTACACCATATTCCGAAGTTCCATGGCTTGTCTATGGAAGACCCCAACAAACACTTGAAGGAGTTCGAGGTGGTTTGTTCGAGCATGACCCCCGTCAATGTGGATGGGAGTATATTGAAGATGAAGGCCTTTCCATTTTCACTTATGGACAAGGCCAAAGATTGGCTCTACGAACTAGCCCCGGGAACTGTGACTTCGTGGGAGAGTATGAAGTGTGCTTTCTTGGAGAAATTCTTCCCTACTTCGAGAGTGATTCTCCTACGGAAGAAAATTAGTGGTATTCAACAGAATCATGGTGAGACATTCCCGGCTTATTATGAGCGCTTCAAGGGCCTTGTAGCTTCATGTCCTCAACATCAAATGAAGGAGGAACTTCTCCTTCAATATTTCTATGAGGGCCTCCTTCCTATCGAACGTCAAATGCTTGATGCATCAGCGGGAGGAGCATTGGTGGACAAAACACCAAGGGATGCCAAGATTCTCATAGCCAACCGAGCGCTCAACGCCCAACAATATGAAGGAGTGGGCCAAAGGGAAGCCCCACGGCAACAAAGTGTAAATGAGGTGAGTGCTATTTCTGAAATTCAATCACAACTTGCTAATCTTACTTCTCTTGTTTCTCAGGTTGTAATTGGTCCAAAAGCACAAGAACACCAAGTTTGTGGCGTGTGCTCAATTCAAGGGCATCCATCGGACAAGTGCCCTCAACTAATCGAGAATGGTGGATGGGAATCTGCCAATGCCATGGGCTATGGGAATCAAAACCAACCAAGGAACGATCCATATTCTAACACATATAATCCAGGTTGGAGAGACCATCCAAACTTCAAATGGAGGGAGCCACAACAAGCTGCCCAACAAGGAGGATTTAGGCCAAACCCCCCTGGTTTTTATTCCAAGCCGTATGCACCCCAACAATCCCAACAACCTTCGGCATCATCTCATTCAGGTACGTCTTTGGAAAGTAATCAAGCTATGCAATTACTAACCTCTATTTCGCAGGGGTTGCAAAATCAAAACAACCGGATAGAAAATAACGAGAAGGAGATGATGGATATGAAGAAACAAATAGGGCAGATTTCTGAGTTCCTTGGACAGATCAGAGAGCAAGGAAAGCTTCCTAGCTCAACCACAGTCAATCCAAAGGGAGGATTCGAATCCGCCAAGGCCATCACCCTAAGGGGTGGAAAAGAAGTTGGGACCGAGCCAAACAATCCCAAATCTGCCCAGAATGTAGATGAAGAGACGACACAACCTGAGGCAGATCACCCTAACTCGGCCAAATCAGGTAATTTAAGTTCAAATTCATGTACTTCACGTCCTAATCCGCCCAATGTACCTTTTCCTCGCAGGTTCATGCAAGAAAAAAAAGAAGAAAGCGAGAAGGACATTCTTGAAACGTTCCGGAAGGTGCAAGTGAACATACCGCTTCTCGATGCAATCAAACAGGTTCCAAAGTATGCTAAATTCCTCAAGGACCTATGCAATACAAGGAGAAGAAGGGCAAACAAAGAGGTAGTGAAGGTAAGCGAGAATGTGTCCGCTGTTTTGCAACGTAAACTGCCTACCAAGTGCAAAGACCCCGGTAGTTTCACGATTCCTTGTGTGATTGGACATAATCGTTTTGAACATGCCATGCTTGATTTAGGTGCATCCATAAATGTCATGCCTTATTCTATTTATGCATCTATGAATTTGGGTGAATTAAAACAAGATGGTGTAATTATACAATTGGCCGATCGTTCTAACGCGTATCCAAAAGGAGTTTTGGAAGATGTGCTTGTGCAGGTGAACCATTTAATTTTTCCGGCTGATTTCTACGTCCTAGACATGGAGGATTCAGCCCATTCTACATCTTTGCCGATTCTCCTTGGTAGGCCATTCATGAAGACGGCCCGAACGAAGATTGATGTATACAAAGGCACCTTGACAATGGAATTCGATGGGGAAGTGATTGATTTTAATATTTCTGAAACTATGAGATATCCCGTTGATGACCATTCTTGTTTTTCCATTGATGTTATCGATTCTTTGGCGCAGGTATACCTTGAAGAATTGAATGAGGACGCCCTGGAAACAACCATCACTAAGGCCATAGAGCGCAAAAATGAAGGATTTTGGTCAATGCAAGGCCATGGCAAGGAGGAGGAATTCTTTGCCATGGGTTCTAGTGAAGAAATAATTGAGGTTGTGGCAGCCCTTGAGTCATTGCCACAACAATATGGTAAGGTTCCACTCTCACTTTCAAATTCAGTTTCCACTAAGATGCTACCTTCTATTGTTCAGGCACCATCGCTTGAACTTAAGCCGTTGCCGGACCATTTGAAGTATGTGTTTTTGGGAGAAGGCGAAACATTGCCCGTCATCATTTCATCAAGTCTCACGGCAATGGAGGAGGAGAAGCTTGTGAGGGTGCTTCGAGAGCACAAAACGGCCATAGGGTGGACTTTGGCCGACATTAAAGGAATAAGCCCTACCACATGCATGCACCGTATACTTCTTGAGGAGGGGACTAAGCCATCCCGAGAGGCTCAACGCCGTCTCAACCCTCCGATGATGGAAGTGGTGAAGAAGGAAATAATCAAACTTTTGGATTGCGGAGTGATCTACCCTATCTCCGATAGCCATTGGGTCTCTCCAGTTCAAGTCGTTCCCAAGAAGTCCGGAGTAACTGTTATCAAGAATGATGAGAATGAGCTCGTGCCTACACGCATTCAGACTGGATGGCGAGTGTGTATCGATTACCGGAAGCTAAATGCCATGACCAGGAAAGATCACTTTCCTTTGCCATTCATCGACCAGATGCTCGAAAGGTTAGCCGGTCATGCTTTTTACTGTTTTCTTGATGGATACTCTGGATATAACCAAATTGTGATAGCCCCGGATGATCAAGAGAAGACCACATTCACATGTCCCTTTGGAACATTTGCTTATCGTCGCATGCCATTTGGCTTATGCAACGCACCGGCCACTTTCCAAAGGTGTATGGTAAGTATATTTTCCGATTTTGTTGAAGAGATCATTGAGGTTTTCATGGATGATTTCAGTGTATTTGGGAGTTCATTTGATAATTGCTTGGATAATCTGACCTTAATTTTGAAACGATGTGTTGAAACTAACCTTGTCTTGAATTGGGAGAAATGTCACTTTATGGTGAAACAGGGTATAGTTTTAGGACATATTGTTTCAGAAAAAGGAATTGAAGTAGATAAATCAAAAATAGACCTTGTACGTCACTTACCCTCTCCTACTTCGGTTAGAGAGGTACGTTCGTTTCTTGGCCATGCAGGGTTCTATAGGCGTTTTATCAAGGACTTCTCCAAGATGTCCAACCCTCTTTGCCGATTGCTTCAAAAAGATGTGCCATTCAAGTTTGATGGAGAGTGTAATTCGGCATTTAACCAACTCAAGGAGAAGCTAGTCTCGGCCCCCATTATTGTACCTCCAGATTGGAGCCTTCCTTTCGAGCTCATGTGCGATGCATCCGACTATGCATTAGGAGCTGTTCTAGGACAAAGAAGAGACAAGCGGCCGCATGTCATATACTATGCCTCTCGGACTCTCAATGATGCCCAATTGAACTACTCCACGACGGAAAAAGAACTTCTAGCTGTGGTTTTTGCTTTAGATAAATTCCGTTCATATTTAATTGGTACTAAAGTAATCGTTTATTCTGATCATGCAGCTTTGAGGTACTTGCTCACGAAAAAGGAAGCAAAGCCGAGGCTTATCCGTTGGATTCTTCTTCTTCAAGAATTTGATATTGAAATCCGGGATAAAAAAGGAAGCGAGAATGTAGTGGCTGACCATTTAAGCCGAATGATCCACGAGGAGCATGAACATGCCGTACCTATCCCTGAAACTTTTCCCGATGAGCAGCTGCTATCCATTGAGGTAAGTGAACCATGGTATGCAGATTTAGTGAATTACTTGGTGGCTAAACAATTTCCAAATGAACTAAACAAGCACCAACGTGATAAGCTTAAAAATGATGCACGTTTCTATGTTTGGGATGACCCGTATTTGTGGAAGTATTGCTCAGATCAAATTGTACGTAGATGTGTGCATGATTCTGAATTTCACTCAATTCTAAGCTTTTGTCACACATATGCATGTGGTGGTCATTTTGGCACACAACGCACTGCCCTCAAGGTTCTAGAGTGTGGTTTTTATTGGCCGACTATATTTAGGGATGCTAGAACCTTTTGTATGTCTTGTGATCGTTGCCAACGAATGGGTAACATAGGTACCAAGGACCAAATGCCGCAAACCCCTGTCTTTAATGTTGAAATTTTTGATGTTTGGGGCATTGATTTCATGGGCCCTTTCCCTCCATCTTATGGTTTCACTTATATCTTGCTAGCCGTTGATTATGTTTCTAAATGGGTGGAAGCAAAAGCTACCCGTACTAACGATTCTAAGGTGGTTGCAGATTTCGTGAAAACTAACATTTTTGCTAGGTTTGGAATGCCGAGAGTAATCATAAGTGATGGAGGGTCTCACTTTTGCAATCGGACCATTGAGGCGTTGCTAAGAAAGTACCATGTCAACCATAAGGTCTCCACACCTTACCATCCTCAAACAAATGGCCAAGCCGAGGTGTCTAACCGAGAAATCAAACAAATTTTGGAGAAGACCGTTGGACCAACAAGGAGGGATTGGAGCTTACGTTTAGATGATGCACTGTGGGCATATCGTACGGCATACAAAACACCCATTGGGATGTCACCTTTTCGGCTCGTCTATGGTAAGCCATGTCATTTGCCCGTAGAGTTAGAGCACAAGGCACATTGGGCCGTGAAGATTTTCAACATGGACATAGATGCAGCGGGAGTTCATAGGAAGCTCCAATTGAATGAACTTGAGGAGATTCGGAATGAAGCCTATGAGAATGCCCGGATGTACAAAGCCAAGACCAAAGCATTCCATGATAAAATGATTCGAACCAAGACCTTCACAGTTGGGCAGAAAGTGTTACTTTTTAACTCTCGCCTACGTTTGTTTCCTGGTAAGTTGCGTTCTAAATGGATTGGCCCGTTTGTTGTTACTAACGTTTTACCTTATGGTGCAGTGCAAATCAAAAGTTCAAGGACGCAGCAAGAATTCAAAGTGAATGGGCATCGGTTGAAGCCCTATTACGAGATGTTTGAGGAGCATGTCGTGGAGGAGGTACCCCTCCATGCCGTGGAACCTAGTCAAGCTTAAACGGAGGTACCGTCCGGCTGCAAGACGTAAAAGAAAGCGCTTCGTGGGAGGCAACCCATGCATCCGAATAGAGAAGAACTTGGAAACCCCTTTAAGAGACTTATTTTTATTCCTTTCTTTTTCTTTACTGCCTTTACTTTGCTTTCTTTCTCGTATTTGTTTATTTGCTTGCTCTGTTGTGACTTTCTGCTTAAAACATTGAGGACAAAGTTTGATTTAAGTGTGGGGGGGTAAACAATTTGTATTTGCATGAATTTCGTGGGATTTATTCACCTTTCACTTAGAATGTTGTTTCTTGCTGTTTTAAGAATTTTTAGAGTGTTTTAGTGTGTTTTATAGTGTCTTGGTATAAAACTCCGAAAATATAAAAAAAAAAAAAAAAAAAAAAAAAAAAAATCTTTTGAAAAAACCCAAAAATATGTGTTTTTAGAGTCATTTGAGTCATTTTGTTGCTATTTCGTTTCTGCCTTGTTAGGTTGTTTAGTTGTTATTGTTTGTTTGTTTATTAATTGTGTGAGTTTATGATTGTAACATTGAGAAAATGTTTGATTTATTGATAGGCACTGCTAAACAAAGAAAGATGGTGCTTCACAAAGGTTGTTTGCTTGAGGCCCCACTACGTGGCTTTACTCTTGAAGCGGAAGGCGTAGGAACAGAAGGCGTCGGAGCGGAAGGCGTCGGAGCGGAAGGCATCGGAGCGGAAGGCATCGGAGCGGGAGCATTCCAGGCCCCAATACTTGGCCAAACGCTGGACGAGCCAGGAAAAATGTGCCTCTGGAAGTAAGCCGAAAGCCTTTGACGGTCACTTTGACGGTCACTTTGCATTCGAACATTGGATTCTTGCAGCTCATCAAGCTTCCTCTTCATGCCCGTCGAATAGTTGTTTGCAAGCACATGCAAACTTCTATTCTCATACTTCAGTTGCTTGATCTCTTGCTTGAGACTTTCCACCTCTGCCATCAATGATTCCACCTGACGGGAGCGGGCAAGCAGGCGTTGGCCCATATTGGACACAGAGCTCGCACACTGAACACTAAGTGCGAGGGACTCTTGAACGGCCAACTCATCGGACCGTCCTGACAGCAGCCTACTATCTTTTGGAGTGAGGAGGTTCCTAGCTACTATTGTAGCTTTTGTGGCGTCCTGCATCACGGAGTCTTCACCTGTGAGAGGACCGTTAGAAGAAAAGAAAGAAGGGCGCCATACGTTACCTTGACGCGGCGCGCCCGCATCACTGCTAAGGCTCAATTCCAAGCTAAGGTTCGATGAGTTTGCCATTTTTCAAAAGTGTTCAAAGAGAAGGGATGGAGTTAAATTTCAAAGGGTCGGAGTCGATTTTCAAGAATGGGAAGTCTTTAGAGTGTGTTTGTTGTGGTGATCGATAGCTCTATAAAAAGCCAAGGCGACGCGTCCACCGATTCAAGAAGCCGGAATTTCCGGCGTAATTTAGGCGTTGCTTTCTCGGCTTTTCAGAAGACGCACGTGGAGGCCATCATCGCAACTACACCTCTTTAGCCGACAAGCGCAAAGTTCGGCGACGCTTTCTCTGCTTTTCTGAAAACGCGTGCAGCTTTGTCAAAAGGAGCCGCATCTGCACTACCACGTGTCGTTCAGAAAGCGAAGGGGCGTCGTTCAGAAATCGAAGGGGCGCCTGCTCAGAAATCGAAGAGGCGTATTCAAAAATCGAAGAGGCGCCACTATTTCAAAAAGACGGATTTGCGGGATCAAAACGTTTGTCGACAAGGGTAAAAAGTACCACCACTTGCTATTATCTCTATATATGTCGACCTTCATTTTGTTTTTGGCAAGGTAAAACCTGAAGAAAATGCCCAACTCTCTCTCACCTCTGAGGGCGCACTCCCAGCAAAGCCTTTTGAATTACTCAAAATTTTCTTCTTCCCCAAAGATGATACCAGACGCCTGGAGTAAAGATGACCCAGGAGGAAATGCAAGTGCTGATTCATGCACCGCTTCTTCAAAAGCAAAGGTATCTCATATCATAAAGGTCAAAAGCAAAAGTATCTCATATCATGCTCTTTCCCTGTCTTTTTCTTTGTCCTTGTTCTTACTCGCATGGCAAAGTGAAAGAAGCAATCAGCCGGCACTTGGAGTCAGTTTTCCGATCTGGAGCCAACTGCCTGGAACCTATTCCTGATTGCTTACCTAGCGTTGCTCTCGAGTAGTCATCTTCAACGGTTGATACACTTCCAGAGAAGGGACCACTCTTGCAAAGATTGAACAAAGAAACAGATAAAGGGGGAAAGCTCAGACCTTCGGGGGAGACCAAAAGAACCATCCTGCTGCCCAGTTCAAGAAGTAGCACAAAGGAAAATCAACGATGGGCAGAAACCAGTTCAAGAGTAAGCCTGTGGAACCACCAAGATAAAGCCTCAATGCAATTATCAAGGAGAAGATGGAATTTACACTCTATAACCAGATTTGCGTCTCTAAACTCTTCTCTTTGTTAATTACATTCTGCCATGTTTAGTATGTTTAAGTGCTTTTTGTGTATTTACTTATGCTTTGTGTGAATCTATGCTTAAAACATTGAGGACAATGTTTGATTTAAGTGTGGGGGGGTAACTAAGTATGTTGATGCAAATTCGTTGAATTTTATCACCCATAACTTCAAGTGTTGTTCCTTGTTGTTTTAAATGTTTTTAAGGTGTTTTTAAACTGTTTTATAGTGTCTTGGTATAAAACTCCGAAAATCACATAAAAATTTGAAAATTTTTTTTTTTTTAAAAGCCTAAAAAGAGTGTTTTGAGTTGTTTTTGTGTCTTAGGGTACCTTCCAACACAATGATAAGGATTTGGTTTGTAATTGCATGACTGTTAAAGAGAGTTATTAACATGGAGAAAAGTTTGATTTACTCTTGGTATATGTTTGGTTATGGTTATAATGTATGACTTCACATGCAATCATAAAAGAAAAATTCGTTTTTGTAACATGCTTGAAGGAAGGAACTCAAATAAACGCTACAACCCTGAGAGACTTGAGCCTATAACGTTCTTTGGAGAGTTATTTTCTGTGATTCTGTGTTTTCTAAAGTTGTTGCATGATCTCATTATTCCTTGCTTGGTTGCTACTTAGGATGCAATTGTATCATGATAGAACTAAATGCCAGAACTTATATCCGTTTCATTCAAAGCATGACATTGAATTGCATAACATATATCAAGATGAAGTTGTGTAGTTGCCACCATAACCAAATAGCCTTACTTCCCATATTTCGTATTTGTTGTAAGTTTTAACCCCGTTGAGCCGCGTTTAGCCTATTTTCTTTGCTAACCACATCACCCCTTACCTAGCCTAGAGTAGGACCATCCGTACCCTTTGTTCTTAAAAGATAGTGAGCATGACTTAATTGAATTCCTTTTTATTAATATGTTGCAGAAAATAAGTGTGGGGGAAGGGATTTTTGTGTGTATGTATGTGCCTAAGTCTTAAAGGAGGCACGAAAAAAAAAAAAAAAAAAAAAAAAAAAAAAAAAAAAAAAAAAAAAAAAAAAAAAAGTGAAAATAAGTGAGAATGGACTCACAAGTGTGATTGTTGATGAAAGGGCCCAAAAAGTTTGAATATGGCCCTAAGTTTTGTGACTTCCCCTTGGGTGTTCAAAGTTAACTTCTGCGTTCTAAAGGGAATTCTAAGTGCCTAATTCAATACTTTGCTCACTATTGCTTTAAGAACGTTTATGTACTCTACCTTTCTTTGTTAAACCATTACCCTTAGCCCCGTTACATCCCTCAACTTCTATCTTGAGTGTTATGTGTTTCAATTTGCGGAGTTTGAAATTGATATGAGCTTATGGAATCACTGGTTCTCATTCTAAGTAGTAGCATTCCATTCATGAGATCATATTCATGTCATTATTGTAAATCCAGAAAATGCTTTCTTTGTTATAACATATGTGAGATACTAGTCTTTCATGTTTACATCAATCTTCTCACATATACCTAGTGTAGGGAGTGTAGTCAGAAAATCTGTGTGAAAAACGAGTGCATATCTTGTAAGGATTTGAGCAAATTCTCTAAGGCATGTTACTACATTCAAAACATGGTTTTAAATGCTTAATTGTGAAATAGTATGTGGTGACTATGATTAAGAATGTACTTAAGTGTGAAGATAACTAAAATCTGTGAGAATGATGATTTTTAACATGTCATGTGCATTGGAAATCCCTAAGTCGGTTGTTGGAAGGTTTAGGTTGTGTTTTACGTGTTTAGTGTCGTTTTGTTTATTTGTTTTTATTCTGTTTTGCTCGAGGACTAGCAAAAGCTAAGTGTGGGGGTATTTGATAGGAGCATATTCATGCGACTTAAATGGCTTGTTCTCGTGTATTTACGTTATGTTTCTTTAGTTATTTTAGTTCTTTATGCTTCTTTTGTGTGTTTTCAGGATAATAAGACGTGTTTGACGAAAGGATGCATTGTGGAGCGTTTTGGGGTTTTTTTTGAGCACTATTGGGCTAAGGATGGATAGCTTATACTTGGAACCCAAGTGTTGGATGAAATTGAAGGCCTTGTATGCACTTGAGGACACAAAACAATGGCCCTAACCCAATCACATAAAACCTTGCCATGGGCTTAACACAAACACCATTCCTTGCCATGCAAGGGGGAGCAATTTGGGTCCATTTCATGCACTTAAACCCTAGCCCAATTACACACCAATTTCAGCCAAATGAACACAATCATTCTCTCCTTGCCGTGGCCCTTGCAAATCCATTCCATTTTCAGCCATTACACTTAATCATTGCACCACAAATCATCACCCACATGCATCTTCAAATAAATTAGCACATGCACATTCACCCATTGATTCCCATTCACCTTTGTGCCGTGACTTCCCCTTTGTTCCCACCAATCACATGCATTCCATACTGTTTTCCATCATTAATTCAGCCACCATTCACTCTTTATTTCACATGCATTCACACACACTTCACACAAACAACTCTCACATGCAAACACAAGCTTTAACCAACAACCAAAACAGCAAACACATGCATTTTACACAACACCAACATCATTGCCGTGGGATCCTTGTGCTTTCCAGCTTTCCTAGATGTTTTCCACCACATTCCAGCACATGCATGCTTAAACAAACAGCCATTTGCACCTCTATTTCTCCTATAAAAGCCCTTGCATTCACTCCCCATTCAATTCATATCTCATATTTCCATTCATACACTTCACACAACACAAATACCATTCCATTGCCGTGAGTCCCATTCCATTTTCTGTGCAGTTTTTCTCCTTCATTGCAGCCACCATCCAACCACTTCCCATCCCTCCAAAACACTTCACATAATCCCCAAAGCTCACTTAGACCTTGTGCTACAACAACGAGGAAGAAAAGAGTGCCTAAACGTTCATACAATTCAAGTTTGAGTTGTTGGAATTTTTAGGTGTTTCTTTGATTTCAAAGTTTAAATTTAATTCTCTTTGTTTTGTACGTATGAGAATGGAAGAGAAGAGTGCCTAAACGTTCATACAATTCAAGTTTGAGTTGTTGGAATGTTTAGGGGTTTCTTTGATTTCAAAGTTATGAGGAACTAAACCCCCTTTAGCTAGGGGGTGATTCGAAACTATGTTTATATTTGCAATATGAATTGATTACTTTTGGTTGGTATTTCATAAGTTGTGGATTCAATTCGTTTAACTGTTTGATTGATAAATTATTTATGTATGTTCATTAAGATTGCAAGCTTAATTTTCATGCATGAATATGACGCTAGAATATAAGTGAGTTTCACCTAATCGTTATGAACTTATATTCACAAGTAGTGGAGGTTGCTTATAAAACAATCGCGTTAAACGAATTCTTGGCATAAGTTTCATGCGTATTCCATAGTAACGAATGCCTCGTCGATGTTTATGATTTCCGTTGAACTTAATGATCTTTGTTGAATGTCTCTATCATGCGTATTCCATAGTTAGGGACTTTGATTAAGAATAATTTGGTTGTAATGCGTATTCCATTCAATCCAATGAATCTAGGGAAATCTGAAAGTTAATTTAAGCGAACCTAATTAACTTGGAGCATTGAGTTTCATAATTTATCGAAAGACCAACCGAAAATCAATCTTGTATTGCAAGTGTAACATGTGTGGAGAAGAACCCCTTGGCTATTCCATCATCCATATTTTCATCACATTCATATCTACGTTTATTCGTTTTACAATTTGCTTAGTTTATTAACTTGTTTTGTTATTTCAATTTTCGTCAAATCAAACTTCCCCCCCCCTTATTTTGTTAAGTCTTAATCATTTGATTTGTCTTATTTTATGTTTTTAAAGTATTTGGAGTCTTTTGAACTTGTTTTGAGTCTTTTAAGTTTGTCTTAGTGTTTTAAAAGTTAGTTTTACTAATTTAAGTCAAGTGTTTAGCATCCCTAGTTAATCCCCGGTTAGAACGATCCCTACTTACATCATTACTACAATTGTCACAAATAGGGTTTAGTTTGTGTGCGTATAATGATCGCATCACATACTTCAGGATAGGTGACGGAATGTCGACTCTTTACACTGAAGCTACCAAGCATGGATGAATCGTTGAGAAGTGATGCTCTAAAATACCATTTAAAGGCAAAGGGTTGCGCACCACCTCAGCTATGTAAAAAGAAACAAGCAGAAAAGAATGCAGTACAAGGAGCTAGAACAAATTGCTGTAGCGCGACGCCTTCCCCTGCAGAACCGCATAATCCAGACAGAGGAGTTTAAGTCAAATCCAAGCTCGACATCATTGTTCTAATCAAAGAGCTCGAGAAGCCTCAACAACCCTCCGCTGGCACCATCGCCAAAGAGCAAAGCCTCACCGCGCGACGCCATTAAATCGCCAATACTTCTCCAAAAGCAAAAGTATCTCATATCATGCTTTCTCCATGTCATTTCCTTTGTCCTTGTTCTTCCCTGCAGGGCAAGGAGAAAGAGAGCAATCAACCAGCACTTGGAATCAGTCTTCCGATTTGGAACCGACTGCCTGGAATCTATTCCCTGATTGCTTACCTAGCGTTGCTCTCGAGTAGTCGTCTTCAACGGTTGATACACTTCCAGAGAAGATACCACATCTGCCTGAATAACAACTAAGACGAGTGACAATGAAACTGTAAACACGAAAAGTTCCTGAAACAAGAAACAAGAATACCGTGTACAAAATATCTTTTTGTGTTTAATGATTTTGGGGTTACAATCTCTTTGTAATTTGATCCTCTGATTCTATCTTCGTAGGGTGTAGGTTTGTGGATGAGCTGTTGATCCAAAGGGCCGTCGGGGCTTGATCTAGGGATGAACAGTTGATGAACGGATCTTCGAGGGCTTTTGAGCTTGATCTTGAATACTGGGTGTATGGATTTCTTCAAGGGGGCCGTCGGAGCTTGATCTTGAGGGTTGATGGATGAGCGGATCTTCAAGGGCTTTTGGGCCTAATCTTGAAGACTGAGTGTATGGATTTCTTCAAGAGGCCGTCGGGGCTTGATCTTGAGGGTTGATGGATGAGCGGATCTTCAAGGGCTTTTGGGCCTAATCTTGAAGACTGATTGGATGTGTGGATTTGTTGAGGTTGTTGATCCAAAGGGCCGTTGGGGCTTGATCTTAGGACGAACGGATGATGAACACTTTCTTCAAGGGGCCGTCGGGGCTTGATCTTGAGTCGGCGGAAGTTCTTCAAGGGCCGTTGGGGCTTGACCTTGAAGGAGGGTTTGACGAAGAACGAAGAGTGTTTTCTTGATCCTTCGGGATTTGCTTGAGAGCTTTAGAGTTTCAAGGCTTCAAGGTTTTGGTGTGATGTAAATTCCCTTCTTTCTTTCTTTCTTCCTTTCTTTCTTTCTTTCTTCCTTTCTTTCTCTTTTTCTTCCTTTCTTTCTTTCCCTAAATGAATGCCTTGGCTTCCTATTTATAGAATTTCAAAACTTGATTTTTGGATTTAAATAATCAGATGAAATAAATCATTTCTGCCAAGTAATGACACGTGTCCTATTTGATGACTTTTCCAATTTATTTCGATTTTTCATTGAGTCACACGCTACATGTAAAATTTATGTGACACGTGAGTGTTGAAATTTTAATTATTGGTCAACATTCATTTCACCGAAATTTCGATGTCCACAAATGCCCCCACTTCAAGGCGCGTCGTAGACATGTGCTTGTCACGTGTAGAAGATGCGTTTTGAAGTCCCTTAATGTAGATGTCAACCCAAGGGCCGTCGAGGCTTGATCTTGAATTGAGCTGGAAATTTCTTCAAGGGCCATCGAGGCTTGATCTTGAGTTCGACTGGAAGATTTTCTGGTTTCCTCCAATCGTTGATTTTCCACAAGCTTAATCTTGAACTGGGCTGGAAGATTCTTTTGGTCTCCTCCGAAGGTCTGAACTTACTCCTTTTATCTGGAGTTGAATTTGATTCAAGGGTGGTGAACACTTGATTTTGAATCGGACTTGTGATTTCTTCAAGGGCCATTGAGGCTTGATCTTGAACTGGGCTGGAGGATTCTTCTGGTCTCCTCCGCTCGTTGATTTTCCTTTGTGCTACTCTTGAACTGGGCAGCAGGATTCTTTTGGTCTCCCCCCGAAGGTCTACGAGCGGTTTCAGGATATGGCAGGCAAGTACGAAGTGGAGGTGCTGACCTGTTTCTTTGTTCAATCTTTCCAATTCGTATTGAATACGAATCGGAAAGATTGAAGTTTCCTTGTCCCTTCTCTGGCAGTGTATCAACCGTTGAAGATGACTACTCGAGAGCAATACTAGGTAAGCAATCAGGAATAGGTTCCAAGTAGTCGGTTCCAGATCGGAAGACTGACTCCAAGTGCCGGCTGATTGCTTCTTTCACTTTGCCATGCGAGTAAGAACAAGGACAAAGGAAAAGACAGGGAAAAAGCATGATATGAGATACCTTTACTTTCGAAGAAGCAGCAAATGAATCAACACATATATTTGTTGTGCTTGTCTCCACATGCTTCGATGTATCATTTTCACTTGCCTTACTTGCTCCCCTTTGCAGAAGTGGTATTTCCTTATGCAGGTTTAGCATCTTCTCTTGTAGTATTTGTCCTCCGATGCAGGAGTTGAATGCAACCTTTGCATTTAAATGGTGCTTCACTTCTTGGTGGCAACTGGTTTGAGTGGAGGTTCCGACATATTGCTTTCTCTGTCCTTGTCTTGGCAGGTGAGAACAAGGGTAAAGGAAAAGATAGGGAAAAAGCATGATATGAGATACCTTTGCTTTCGCCCTTGATGATATGAGATACCTTTGCTTTTGAAGAAGCGGTGAATGAATCAGCACATGCTTCAATCTATCGTTTCCTCCTGGGTCATCTGTACTCCAGGCATCTGGTATCTTCAAAGGTTGAATAGGTTTTCTCAAAGGAAGAAGAAGAATTGTGTATTTCGAGAGGCTTTGCTGGGAGTGCGCCCTCAGAGGTGAGGAAGAGTTGGGCATTTTCTTCAGGTCTGCCTTGCCATAAAAGACGAAGGTCGACACATATAGGGATTTCTTAATAGCAAGTGGTGGTACCGTTCTTTTACCCTTGTCGACAAACGTCTCTTCGATATCTGAACGACGCCTCTTCGATTTCTGAACGAGCGCCACTTTTGACAAAGTTGCACGCGTTTTCTGAAAAGCAGAGAAAGCGTCGCCGAACTTTGCGCTTGTCGGCTAAAGACGTGTAGTTGCGATGATGGCCTCCACGTGTTCTCGACTTTGTCAGATATCTTTTGACAAAGTTGAACGCATTTTCTGAAAAGCCACGAACGCGTCGCCGAACTTCACGCAGGAAAATCCGGATTTTTGAATCGGTGGTCGTGTCGCTTGGCTTTTTACAGAGGTATCGATCACTCCAACATACACACTCTGAAAATTGCCCATTCTTGAAAATCGTCTCCGGCCTTTTGAGAATTATCTTCATCCACCCATTCTCTCTGAACACCTTTGAAAAAAATGACTAACTCATCGAACCTTTGCTTAGATTTGAGTCTCAGCAGCGATCCGGTTGCACCCGGTCAAGGTAATGTATGGCGCCCTTCTTTTTTATCTTCTAACGGTCCTCTTACAGGTGAAGACTCCGTGATGCAGGACGCCACAACAGCTACAATAGTAGCTAGGAACCTCCTCACTCCAAAAGATAGTAGGCTGCTGTTAGGACGGTCCGATGAGTTGGCCGTTCAAGAGTCCCTCGCTCTCAGCGTTCAGTGTGCAGGCTCTGTGTCCAACATGGGCCAACGCCTACTTGCTCGCTCCCGTCAGGTTGAATCGTTGATGGCAGAGGTGGAAAGTCTCAAGCAAGAGATCAAGCAGCTGAAGTATGAGAATAGAAGTTTGCACGTGCTTACAAACAACTATTCGACGGGCATGAAGAGGAAGCTTGATGAGCTGCAAGAATCTGAAGGTCGGATTCAAAGTGACCGTCAAAGGTTTTCGTCTTTCCTCCAGAGGCACCTTTTTCCTGGGTCATCTAGCGTTCCACCCAGTATTGAGGCCTGGAATGCTCTAGCTTCAATGCCTCCCGCTCCGATGCCTTCCGCTTCTAGAGTTTTGCCAAGTAATGGGGCTTCACGTGAACATCCTTTGTGAAAGCTCCATCTTTTTTTTTTTTTTTTTTTTTTTTTTTTTTTTTTTTTTTTTTGTACACACTTGTAATTTCTTGGAGATTAATGGACATACTTTATTTTATTCAGTGTATTGTGTTAAATACAAATAAAACATATACATCACTAAGTTTTTTTTTTTCTCCTTCGGTGGCGCTGATCCACCAAAGTTTTTTTTTTTTTTTTTTTTTTTTTTTCTCCTTCGGTGGTGCTGATCCACCAAAGTTTAGTTTTTTTTTTTTTTTTTTTTTTTTTTTTTTTTTTTTTTTTTTCCTTCGGTGGTGCTGATCCACCAAAGTTTTTTTTTTTTTTTATTTTTTTATTTTATGTTGGAAAGTGGCCAACTTGGCTATGCTTTCAGCTAGACAATAATTGCAAATGCTTTTGGCTATAAAAAATTATAAAGGAAGAAAAGGAGAAACATTTTCCTTGTTTTAGGGAGGAAAAACAGGAAAGTGTTTTTGTTTTTTTCTTCCACATCCGTTGGTTTAAATAGCCTTTGAAGCAAAGGAAAAAAAAAGTGAAGATAGCTCATTTCGGTTTTGGAGAAAATAGAGAAGAAGAGAGAGCTCAATACTCTGCTGAGAAAAAGAAAAAAAAAACTGCAAATAGAGAAGAGAAGCTGCTGCTTCATTTGGTTAGTAATCATCTACCAAAGTAGTTGTTTTTTGTAATAGCTTTGAGCTATATGTATAGAGAAGAAATTATTCATTATATTTCTTCCTCTATTTGTTTCTTTGGTGTGTGAGAGCTTTTGGGTGTATTGGGTTATTTGGGCTGTGAGATTACCAACACTTTGTAAACTCCCATTTGGTTGATAGTGGATTATTGGGTGAGCTCCTACTGCTCCAAGGACGTACTCCAGTTACACTGACTGTGGAGGAACCTCGTTAAAATTTTTGTGTCTTTTATATTTTGTTCTTGCATTTTTTTTTTTTTTTTTTTTTTTTTTGTGTTTTTTTTTTTTTTTTTTTATTATATATATATATATATATATTTTTATTAAATTTTTTTTTATATGGTGATCTGCAAGGCTGAGGCTGCCAAATCGACGAAGAACCCAGGAACGCGTAAATTGGTGGTGTAGAAAGAGTGGTGTTGTGCAAAGATTGCAAAGGGATTTTTGCTGTGTAATGCCTTTTGGTCACAGTCTTCCCTTGGTAGTGACGTTGCCGTGCCTCTTGCCGCTGCTTGGAGCTTGTTGCAGTGTGTCACTTTTACCGTGTGGGGTTATGCAAAAGACTGCAGCGAGTTTATGCTGTGTAGTGCCTTTTGATCATAATTTTCCTCGGTGGTGACGTTGTTGTGCCTCTTGTTGCTGCTTGCTGCACCGTCATCGCTGCACACCATTGCACTGTCTGTTGTCCTGCTGTTCAAGTTTTGTGGCTGTTTTTTTTTTTTTTTTTTTTTTTTTTTTTTGCGGTCATGGTATTTTTCAAATGTTTTAAGAGCAATACCATTACCATTCTTGCGAAGGAAAATGATTCGCAAGATAGGGGAACAACTCTGAAGATTTACGCCCCACTGACTGGCCTTAAGGCGCTTGCTCTTCCTACAAAAGACAACTCCATGCATATTAAGTCGTGGTCTTCTGAAGTATCTTGGAAGGTGGCAAACTTTGTTCGATCAAATACGAAGAGGGAGGCGTGCACACCGGGGATTCTTATCTTGAACCCTTCACACCATGCTCATGACAGTCATCCGGCTTCGTTTAAGCTTCTCGGAGATCACATCCGCAGCGGAGCTATGGCTTGGAATGATGCCTTGTCGACTACCGGAGAAGCTGTTTTTGATGAGTCTTATTGGGAGTGGCTTGAAGATGTCTTGGGCCGATCTAAACATGTGCTTACTAGCATGGGCCTTTACCATGCCGTGTACGCATCTTTGTTTAGTTATGATCTCCATCATTCTGTCCTTCATGTGTTCTTCGAGCATTGGTGTTCAGCGACTAACACGCTTCATACAGCTCAAGGAGAGATGTCAATTTCACTTTGGGATCTCCACAAGATAGGGGGATTGCCAATCCAAGGTAAGTTTTATGACGAGGTCGTTCCTAGTGCGGAGGAACTTTCTCTCTGCAATACCCGAGGATTGCCTGCGAGTTGTCGCTGTTTATTTTGGGCATATCACAAGCTTTTCCAAGATGCTCGAAGTAAATCAGGCGTGAAGATTTCTTCATGGATCCGCTTCTGGTATTGGGAGGACACAAGGTACAAGAAGTCCTCGAAGAGAAGAAGTTGCAACAAATCCACTAAGCCAAAGGGAGACTCATATCCATCTGGTGCCATTGGTTCAGCTAGGCGCCGTTCCCCTGCCGAGTTGAGAGCGTTTGAGGACCTTGGCATAGCATCAGAGCATGTGGAAGAATCTTACCTAGCTGCTTTCTTAGCTTGTTGGCTTTGTAAGTTTGTTTTTCCAATCGGCGACGTCAACTTTGTTCGTCCTGGGGTTTTCAAAGTTGCTAGCAAGATGGCTGCAGGTGAATCTTTCAGTCTTGTTATCCCGGTTTTGGCCAATATTTATAATGGCTTGAGTGTTGTTTCGAACTCAGCAAATACTGAAGATCGTGCCGCGGTTCTTCCCTACCATTATGTGTATGGTTGGTTGGGTGAGTACTTCGGTACTCATTTTTTTTCTTCAACTCTAAACAAGTCAGGGCCTTTGATGACGAAGCATTCTGGCGTGCTTTCTTCGAAGAGCCTCGATGATTCCCAGGCACAAGCACTGTTTAGAAGCTGCGAAGGCTTGAAGATGGACTATCTGGCGAGAGTTGGCTCGGTGCGGCGAGGCATCATGGACGATTCGCATCTTCGCTTCTCAGACTTATCTTACCTTGTAAGTCTTCGCTCAGGGTATGTTTCTTTGCGGCAAGAAGATCGATGCATTGTTCAGCCGTATAGTCCCCACCGTTTCAGCAGGCAATTTGGTTTTGTCCAACATGTGCCAGGCAAGCTGAAGGAAAAAAACCAATTAGACTCCTTGCAAGCCGTGTATATGCATTGGGAGTCTTGTACCCGTGCATGTACAAATGCTTCTATCACCTTGCCGGCAAAAGACGAGTTCAAGAGTAGTCCAGTAACCCGTGCTTACATAAGTTGGTGGTCAAAGGTATATTATGAGAATTCGGGGATGGCAAGTGGTACCAATTCTTCTCATTCACACCTCAATGTATTGAAGGAGGGGTGTTCTGTGGTTCCTACACAACTGATATCTTTTGATTGCGCGAGTGCTGCTACTTTGCAAGATAGACCAGTGGTTTTAGTCCCTCAATGCCCACGCTTGTCTTCTCAACATCTGGATGTATCTGAAGAGGCCGGTGATGAAGTTGATTCGCACGAAGATGGACTTGTTTTGCGGCAGGGTCAACAAGTTTTAAACAAGCGACGTCTTGAAGGCGCTCAGGCTGATAGCGATGTCAATTTTCGTCATAAGAAGAAAGAAGTGTTTAGGCTCCCTCAACTCGATGGTAGTGTGTCGTTTGAGAAAGACGTATGCATCTTCTTCTCTCTTATGACTTCTTCTGCTTTCATTGTTCTAGCTTTTGTTTCTAACAGCTTTCTTTGTTTTCTTTAGGTTGGGCCTTCTTGTTCTTTTGACTTGGCGACCACAGGTATTTATTCTTATACGGAGATGCTATTTGGAGGCGACCTACCCACAGGCGAGGAGATTGGGGATCCACCTGGTACAGAGCTTATCCCAAGTTCGTCAAGTTTCCCAAGTTTGCCGTGTGTAGGTGGAGGCATGCAAGATCCCGTCATGCATTCTACACCTTTGCCAGCTAGCTCTGAGATCTCTCTGAGAGGGCCAAACCTTAGTGGTACTGAGCAGCTTATTCATCGCATCAATCTTCGTGCGGCAATGGATATCAAGAGCCATATTGAGGGGAGGATTTTGAAATGCCCGTCGGAGGACCTTGCGTTGCTTAAAGAGGACTTGTCGAAACTTATTTCTGCAATTGACAATCTTAACATTGATTCTTCATCCTTGAAGATCAAGATTGCCGAAATTATGGCCGCCTCAACTGAGTATTCTTCCTTGCGTGTTATTTCCTCGAAGAAGTTGAGTCCAGATGTTAGAGCTCACCAACTTGCTGCAATAGACTTGTCACTAACCCAAGCCCGGTCTTCTCAGCAAGCTGCTTCGGGAGATTATCAATCTACAGAGACTTCTTTAGCTTCTGTCCGGGTACATCTAGATACGTTGATGCGAGAACAAGAACAGCTTGGCATCGAGGCATCAAAACTTGAAAGTGTTCTCGGGGAGCAGGGAGCTACACTTTCTCAATGCCAAGAGGAGATTTCACGCCTAGAACAAGAGAAAGACATGGCTATGGAGTTGCCCATCCTGTCTCTCACTGAGGTAGAGACTTTGAAGGCTTTGGAAGGCTTGCTTGAAGACCGCCTCCTTAGTTTTAGGGACATAGTTTTCAAGTAGTGTCTTCCGCCCTTTTTCTTTTGTAATCAGACTTTTTCCTTCAAAGAAATAAAATGTTTGCATTCTTGAATTTGCTCTTTATTCTTCAAAGCGTTTTTTTTTTTTTTTTTTTTTTTTTTTTTTTTTTTTTTTTGAGATGTGACTGTACTTGAAGTTTTGAAGTTTCAAGTTGCCTACGTACCCTTGGTTGAGGAGGGATCAAGTCATGACGTAGTTCAAATGAGTGATGGTTTTTTATGATGATTTTGCCGTACACAGTTTATGCTCTTGCGGGCCAGGAGCGTGGCGCGTTTGCTTTAGGGGTAGTAGCGCTTCAAAAATCTGCCGTTGATGGGGCCGATCTTCAACCCGTCTTCTGCCGTGATTAAGTAGGCGCCATTGGTGTAAATCTCTTGTATTACGTAGGGTCCATCCCATTTTGATGTGAACTTGCTTTTTGTCTTATGGGTTGTAATGATAGGCCTACGCAATGCCAGCACGAGATCTCCGGCTTGGAAAGACCTTGGGCGGACTTTCTTGTTGAATGCCTTGGCTAACCGTGCTTGGTAGCATTCCAAGTGTTGTTGAGCTTCGAGCCTTCTCTCATCCAGCGCTTCCAACTCCTGAAGGCGCAACTTTGCATTTTCTTCATCAGTCAAGCCTTCTTGTATAGCCATCCTTAGTGAGGGGATTTGACTTTCAAGCGGTAGAACAGCTTCTACGCCATATACGAGAGAATAAGGTGTAGCTTGGGTAGGAGTCCTATGTGTAGTCCTATATGCCCAAAGTGCTTCACTTATTCTTTCATGCCAGTCTCTCTTTGTTCGGCCGATTACCTTTTTCAGGAGGTTGCACAGCGTCTTGTTGAATGCTTCTGCGAGGCCGTTGGCCGGAGCATGATACATGGAAGACTTGTGCTGCTTGAAATTGTATTTGTCGCAAAGCTCATCCACGAGTCGGTTGGAAAACTGCTTTCCATTGTCCGTGATAATGTAGCGAGGCACCCCATATCGGTGGATGATATGCTCCTTGATGAAACGAACAACAGTTTCCTTTTTTACTTCCCTTAAAGGTATGGCTTCAGCCCACTTGGAGAAGTAATCTGTTGCAGCTAGGATGTAAGCTTCCCCTGCAGATGACTTTGGCGTAATTGGTCCTACAACGTCCAATCCCCATGCGTCGAACGGCCATGAAGCAACTGTAGGGTGTAATGGTTCAGGCGGTTGATGTATGAAGTTGGCGTGGAATTGGCAGGCTTGGCACCTTTTGGCGTGTTCCAGGCAGTCCTTCACCATGCTCGGCCAGTAGTAACCCATTCTTTTAAGCTGGAAATGTAGCTTTGGTCCAGATTGATGTGCCCCACACACACCTGAATGTGCTTCTTCCATGGCTTGATTAACTTCTTCCTCACCTAGGCATCTCAGGAGCAGTCCTTTAAAAGAGCGTCGGTAGAGTGTTCCTTTGTAGTAAAGGAAGCGAGGTGCTCGTCGACGTATTTCGGAACGGTGTCTAAGATCATCGGGAAGCTTTCCGTGCTCTAAGTAGTCGATCAGCGGCTGTCTCCACTCTTCAGTATCGACTGGAAGTACTGAGATGACATTTGTATCATCTAGTGACATTTCATTAACGAGCGGAATCACCCATCTTTGGCAAACTGGCACGTCTGCAACTTCATCTTTTCCTAGTGTCATACTTGAGGCTAGATTGGCGAGAGCGTCTGCCATTTGATTTTCCTTTCTTGGCACATGTTCTAGTGTCACAGCTTCGAACCTTTGTAGCAGTTGGGTCGCTAGCCGGAAGTATGGGACGAGATCATCTTTCCTCACCTCATATTCAGTTAAGAGTTGATTGATTATGAGCTTGGAATCGCCATATACCTCAAGAGCTGTGATTTCCATGTTGATCGCCATTTGGAGCCCGATGATCAATGCTTGGTACTCAGCAACATTGTTGGAGCATAGCTCATTCAGTTGGAAGGAGTAAGGTAGTATGTGCCTTTGTGGTGACATAAATACTACTCCTGCCCCCGCTCCGTCTGCTCGTGCGGATCCGTCGAAGAACATCGTCCATGTCGGGAAGATGTCGATGTAGAACACCTCCTCGTCAGGCAAGTCGTCTGAGATTTTCCAATCAGCCGGGATTGGATGATCGGCAAGGAAGTCTGCTAGCGCTTGTCCCTTGACGGCTTTAGCTGAGACGTAGATGATCTCATATTGATTAAGAAGCAAAGCCCATTTAGCGAGTCGCCCTGTCAAGACTGGCTTAGTCATAACGTATTTGACAGGGTCGGCTTTAGCAACCAAGTGGATGGTGTAAGCATGCATGTAATGTCTGAGTTTCTGAATGGCAAACACCAAAGCGAGGCACATCTTTTCTATTGGGGAATAGTTCAACTCAGCGCCGGTGAGAGTTCGACTGAGGTAGTAAAGTGCTCCTTCTCTTTGGGATTCATTCTCTTGCGCCAAGAGTGCTCCGATTGAACTTTCCTGAGCAGCAATATACAATATGAGTGGTTTCCCGGGCACAGGTGCCCCCAGGACAGGTGGACTTGACAAATATTTCTTTATGCTTTCAAAAGCATTATGGCATGCTTTGTCCCACACGAATGGAACATCTTTCTTCATAAGGCGACTAAACGGTTGACAACGCCCTGCGAGGTTGGAGATGAAGCGTCTGATGAAGGCTAGCCGTCCTTGTAGACTTTTCAGCTCGTGCAGGTTTCTTGGCTCGGGCATGCTTTGAATAGCCTTGATCTTTGATTGGTCTACTTCAATACCACGGTGCTTGACGATGAAGCCGAGGAATTTTCCAGAGGTGACGCCAAACGCACACTTTAACGGGTTCATCTTGAGGTTGTATTTTCGCAGCCTTTCGAACACTATTCGCAGATCCTTCAAGTGTTCTGATCTTTTCTTCGTCTTAACCACCACATCATCTACGTAACATTCTACGTTTTTGTGTAGCATGTCATTGAAGATTTTCTGCATTGCGCGTTGATACGTAGCTCCAGCGTTCTTTAGACCAAAGGGCATTACCTTGTAGCAGTAGATACCTTTTGGAGTACGAAAGGCTGTTAGTTCCTCGTCTTCGAGGGCCATGCGAATTTGATTGTATCCAGAAGAGCCATCCATGAATGATAATGCCTCATGGCCAGTGGTTGCATCCACCATGATTTCAATGATTGGCAAGGGGAAGTCATCCTTTGGGCAAGCATCGTTGAGGTCCCGGAAGTCTACGCAAACACGTATTTGTCCTGATTTTTTAAGGACAATGACGATGTTGGAGATCCACTTGGGGTATTGCACTTCTCGAATAAAGCCTGCTTCGATTAGCTTGTCGATCTCGACCTCGATTTGTGGGATAAGCTCAGATCGATAGCGTCTTTGAGTTTGCTTTATCGGCCGTGTTCCAGGCCTGACCGCAAGATGATGAACAGCGATGATAGGGTCCAGGCCGGGCATTTCTTTGTAGGTCCAGGCAAAGACGTCTTTGTACTCTAACAACAGCTGATAATACTCCTCTATCTCGTCTGTACTTAATAATGCACTTACGAAGATAGGCTTTGGTTCCTTGCTTGTACCTAAGTTGAGTTCCTTGAGATCATCAATTGTGGCTTGTCCCCCATCTTCGAGCTGTGGTGGTGCAGCAGTGACATCTTCCTCGGGGATTTCGTCTTCTTTACCTTCTTGAACCGTGACGTGGAAAACATCTTGGATCTCCTCTTCGGTGCTGTCTTCTCGGGCTTGTCGGCATAAGGATTGTCTGGTGTTCTGGGAGAGGCGTTCCTCGCAATCTTCATAGGAAGGAGCCTTGACCGGGTAATTGAAGAAGTCTTCTGGGAAGAGGTCGCACATTGTGATGGGGATGGACGATCTTTGTGTCGAAATTTCATTATCTCCAATACTTTCACATTGTTCTGGAGGTTGACAGGAGCTGTTTTGCCCCCTTTTCGACTAATAAACTTGTGGACAAGATGGTTGCTGCTTGTCCAATTTCTTCGAAGCGATCTTCGAAATGCATTCCTCACAATCTTCATAACAAGGAGCCTTGATCGAGAAATTGAAGACATCTTCGAGGAAGAAAAGATCCCGCATGAACGATCTTTGTGTTGTAATTTCATCATCCTCAACATTTTCATGTAGCTTTGAAGGTTGACGGTAGCTGCTTTGCCCCCTTTCCGATTGGTGAACTTGTGGACAAGACATATGTTTCTCGTGCAGCTTCTTCGGAGTGACCTGAATCCATCCTTCATCTTCACTTGACTTGACTGACATGGTTTTGGAACATGCCCCCAACGATTGAGGTGAAGACTTTGAGTCGAAAGAGCCAGAAGTGACATATTTCTTAGGGATTTCATCTTCAGTGCCGTTCTCTTGGGTTTGTTGGCATGAAGATTTGCCAGTGTGGACGATGATGCGCCTCCTTACCTTTAGTGGTCCTTTTGTGTCAACCTCTAGGATTGCTTGGCGCTTCATCCTTGAAGGAATCAAGCTTCGAACGTCGTCCTTTTCTCCTAACCCATTGAGCTTTTCTTCCTTTAGTGTTGTCTTCCTTTTTCCAAAAGGCTTCCCATTATCTTCAAACCTTTCTGAAGCTGATCGTCGCAGAGGAGAGATAACTGTGTTGCTTTGTTTCTTAGGCTTTAACAACCTTTCAAAAACAGAGCTTTGGGATGTCGGCGCGTTAAGCCTCTTGAAGACAGAGGTTCGGTCTTGACCACCAATGCGATTAAGCACTGAAGTTCTGGAGCTTGACTGGCTCATCCTATCGAAGACCGACGTCCGAGGGGAGGGTTTAGGCTCTTCTTGGTCTTGTTCAATGCTCATGCTGACATATTGAGTGCTAGTGTTTTTCGCTTGGCTTGAAATCATCACAGGTGCATTTGGTGTGAAACCAAGTCCGGCTTTGTTGTTGTCAACTCCGTAACCATGCTCCTTCAACTTCTTTTGAGTTTTGGTGAGGTTACGTTCTTCGTCATTGACAGTGTTTGAAACCTTCTTTCCAGCCATCGCAGAAGAAGCGAAGTCGTACCCGGCTTTTGACATGAGTTTGTAGGCGTTAGGGTCAAAACCTTCCTCGGTCCTCTTGGTTGGAAGAAAGCTTGATTCCACCTTCTTTGGTAGAGCTTTTATGAAGCCTTGTGGTAGTCTTGCAGCCTTAGCACCCCCTAGCTGTGTCAGAGGCAAAACTGCATTCGTCTTGAGCAACTTCACGTTATCTGTGTGCCACTGTGTGTCGACTTTTCTAGTTTCGAATGGAGATTGACCATTCTTTCTTCTTGACATCGGGATATACCGGAATATGGGTGCGTTCGGTCCTTCTGACGGCATCCTACTCCCTTTGGTTGTTGCAGGTTTAGCAAACTCGTCATCATCTTTGCTTGAAGATGGCCCGGCCTGCTCTTTTTGTTTTTTAGGCATGGCTTGCCACTCCTGCTTGTTAGGTGCTGCTCTGCCCGTGGATTTGATCTCTTCCGGAAGGGCTTCGGGTACCGTCTCTTCATCCATGTAGAACTTGGCATCTGCAAAGTGTGATTCGGCTTCGGTGAATGGCTTGGTATCACCTTGGATCACCTTCACTCCTTCTCGGTAAAATTTTAGGCATTGGTGAAGGGTGGACGGCACTACCCCATTTGCGTGGATCCAAGGTCTTCCTAAGAGCAAGCTATAGGAAGTTCTTGCATCAATCACGTGGAATATCGTGCTTGATTTGAGCTCTCCCATGGTCATCTCTACTCGGATCATACCTATCGCCCTTTGTCCTCCTTGGTTAAAACCCTGGATCAGCAGACGGCTCAGGGATAGTTCATTCACCTTGATGCCGATTATGGTCATTGTTGATTTTGGCATGATGTTTATGGCTGACCCACCATCCACAAGCATGCGGTTGACTTTGTATTCCTTTATGTACCCGGAGATGAAGAGAGGACGGTTGTGAGGCTTTGATCCCAACAGTAGGTCTTCGTCAGTGAAGTTAATTACGTCATGGGTGGCACAACATGTGGCACATTCATGTGGCTGAAGCTTCGAGCCTTTGTCGTTACTTTCTTGCACTTCGTGGTCGTCGGGACCTGCCAAGACTGCTGCTAGTGCTCTTCGCATCTTTTTTGGCAATGGTAGCGCTTCCTCGATGCTAAAGTGTGTTGGCAGACCTTCTCCAGGTGTAAGAGTCTTTTCTACCTCAGTGGCAATAGCTTTGCCTTTTGAGGGCTCTTCTATTTCTACTTCAACCATATGACAGGCCACGGTAGTGCACTGTTGGAAAAAGTCATTCGGGAAGTACTCATGCAAGGAAACGGGAATGCGTGGCTCCTGCTCCATAGGTTCCCTAGCATATGTTGTTTTATTATGCTTTATGTTTCTTTTAGGCTTCGCATTGTTGCGGCCGTGGTGATTTCTTCTTTGTTCCACCTTTGGCTGTATGACTTGTGGTCTTGGTTTCCTTGTTTTTTTGTAGGTTACCAATATCCATCCTTCTTCATCATCAGCATGTGTATCTTGGTCGCTTCTCTCCAGTGATGGTTGTGTAGGAGGTGCCGTGCAACTTAAGCATTCACGGGAACGGTCAGGTGTCATTTGGAGAGGCACAGGATTAAACGATCCAAACGCAATTGTAGTGGTATGCGTTGCGGCCGTGTCCTCAAGGTCGAGCTCAATTTGCCCTTGTTGTGCTAGCTTCATGATGAGTTCTTTGAGAACGAAGCACTTGCCAACAGGATGGCTCACAATACGATGATACTTGCAGTACCTAGGATCGTTTGTGCGATTCATTTCTTCAGGACGCTTGCATTCGGGTAGCTCAATCACCTTTTTTTCCAGCAAGTCATCTAACATGGCAGCCATGTCAGAGTCAGGAAAAGGGTACGTTTTCTGTTCCAACTCTCTCAAGGTGCTCTTGTATCTGTCTTGGGTGCGAGAAGGCTCACTTGTCTTTATCTCCTTCGCTTTCTTCTTGGAGGAGATCTTGATGGGCGCTGAGGAGGTCTTGATGGGCGTTGAGGAGGTCTTGATGGGCGCTGAAGAGGTCTTGATGGGGGTAGTGTTGACGGTGAAAGCTTCCTTAGCGGGCTTCTTCCCGGTCTTGTCTACATTTGGGGCGAATACTTTCTCCTTATTGAAGTTAGTAATTGGCTCCTTTTTCCCATGATTAGCGATACTCAGCTCCATGTCGTGGGAACGAGTTGCTAGCTCTTCGAATGTTCTTGGTTTTATGCCTTGGAGGATGTAATGTAACCCCCAGTGCATGCCTTGAACGCACATCTCAATGGCAGAGGTTTCAGAAAGCCGATCTTTGCAATCCAGACTTAAGGAGCGCCATCTATTTATGTAGTTGACGACAGGTTCATCTCTCCACTGTTTCGTACTGGTCAGCTCTAGCATGCTTACAGTACGACGAGTGCTGTAGAAACGGTTGAGGAATTCCCTTTCTAGCTGGTCCCAACTGTTGATAGACTCAGGTTCGAGGTCAGTGTACCAGTCAAAAGCGTTACTTTTCAGCGAACGCACGAACTGTTTGACGAGGTAGTCTCCCTCTGTCCCAGCATTGTTGCAAGTTTCAATGAAATGGGCGACATGTTGCTTCGGGTTGCCTTTTCCATCGAACTGCATGAATTTTGGGGGCTGATAACCCCTTGGCATCTTCAAAGCGTCAATCTTCTTGGAGTAAGGCTTTGAGTACAGTACGGAGTCATGCGAGCTTCCTTCGTACTGTGTCTTGACAGTGCTTGCGATCATCTCCTGTAGCTGCTGGATAGAGAGAGATCCCATGAATGCCGTTTCTTGGTCTAGCTTTGGCTTCTCTTCAACTTTCTCCACTGGTGGCTCCTCTTCTTCGTCGTCTTCTTTCTTTAATAGGCCAATATTTGGGTCGACTTTCACGTCGGGCAGCGCATCTAGTTGGTTGACAAGTGCGGCAATCTGCAAGTCCTTCTCCTCCACAGTCCGTGTGAGCTTTGCGATTGCTTCATTCATCTGAGCTAGCTGCTCCTCGATTGAAGTTGCTCCAGTGGTCATAACTTGCATGGTTGTACTGCCGCTCGAATCAGCGTCGGAGAGTAGGGACTCTGAGTATTTCCTCGGGCTTTCCCCCCTTGATGCCTTTAGCGAGGCTAGGGTGATCACAGGCTCGTACCTCAGGTGCTCTTGTTCCTTTGACAGAGTCAATGCAGGGGCGGAAGCCGCGGCAAAAAGAGCTCTTGCCTTACTTCGGGTTACGATGCCCGAAATATCACCACTTGCGGCGATGATGTTCTTGTTCTTTGCTTTGATTGCAGGAACAGCTTGATCCTTTCTTGATGCCATTTGCGTTTTTCGATGAATGGAGGATAGAGATGAGAGGTAGAGATGGTCCCACTGGGCGTGCCAAATTTGTAAACACGAAAAGTTCCTGAAACAAGAAACAAGAATACCGTGTACAAAATATCTTTTTGTGTTTAATGATTTTGGGGTTACAATCTCTTTGTAATTTGATCCTCTGATTCTATCTTCGTAGGGTGTAGGTTTGTGGATGAGCTGTTGATCCAAAGGGCCGTCGGGGCTTGATCTAGGGATGAACAGTTGATGAACGGATCTTCGAGGGCTTTTGAGCTTGATCTTGAATACTGGGTGTATGGATTTCTTCAAGGGGGCCGTCGGAGCTTGATCTTGAGGGTTGATGGATGAGCGGATCTTCAAGGGCTTTTGGGCCTAATCTTGAAGACTGAGTGTATGGATTTCTTCAAGAGGCCGTCGGGGCTTGATCTTGAGGGTTGATGGATGAGCGGATCTTCAAGGGCTTTTGGGCCTAATCTTGAAGACTGATTGGATGTGTGGATTTGTTGAGGTTGTTGATCCAAAGGGCCGTTGGGGCTTGATCTTAGGACGAACGGATGATGAACACTTTCTTCAAGGGGCCGTCGGGGCTTGATCTTGAGTCGGCGGAAGTTCTTCAAGGGCCGTTGGGGCTTGACCTTGAAGGAGGGTTTGACGAAGAACGAAGAGTGTTTTCTTGATCCTTCGGGATTTGCTTGAGAGCTTTAGAGTTTCAAGGCTTCAAGGTTTTGGTGTGATGTAAATTCCCTTCTTTCTTTCTTTCTTCCTTTCTTTCTTTCTTTCTTCCTTTCTTTCTCTTTTTCTTCCTTTCTTTCTTTCCCTAAATGAATGCCTTGGCTTCCTATTTATAGAATTTCAAAACTTGATTTTTGGATTTAAATAATCAGATGAAATAAATCATTTCTGCCAAGTAATGACACGTGTCCTATTTGATGACTTTTCCAATTTATTTCGATTTTTCATTGAGTCACACGCTACATGTAAAATTTATGTGACACGTGAGTGTTGAAATTTTAATTATTGGTCAACATTCATTTCACCGAAATTTCGATGTCCACAGAAACATCAATCTTGTGGATCGTCAGCAAACGTAACAACTGCACATGCTGATTCATCCCCTAACCCTCTTCAATATGAATTGGAAAGATTGAACAAAGAAACAGGCCATCACCTCCACCTCGTGCTTGTCTGCCATGTGTCTGAATTCTGAAACCGCTCATGGTCCTATTTTCACTCAAGATCAAGCCTCGATGGCCCTTGAATAAATCACAAGTCCGATTCAAAATCAAGTGTTCACCACCCTTGAATCAAATTCAACTCCATATTAAAGGAGTAAGTCCAGACCTTCGGAGGAGACCAAAAAACCCTCCAGCCCAGTTCAAGATTAAGCCTGTGGAAAATCAACGATTGGAGGAAACCAAAAAATCTTTCAGTCGAATTCAAGATCAAGCCTCAACGGCCCTTAGATCGACATCTACATTAAGGGACTTCAAAACGCATCTTCTACACGTGACAAGCACATGTATACGACGCGCCTTGAAGTGGGGGCGTTTGTAGACATTGAAATTCAGTGAAATAAATGTTGACCAATGTATTAAAATTACAACCTTCACTCATTTCACCTACAACTTCCACTTACTTCACCAACCTCACACTTATTTCACCTACATCACACACTCATTTCACCTACAACTTCCACTTACTTCACCTACCAACTCCACTCACTTCACCAAAAATGGATGGTGGTGATTCACTCTCTTGGCCTATAAATAGCCTTCTCCATCAAAAGGAAAAGGGAGGAATTTACATACACACCAAAACCTTGAAGCCTTGAAACTCTAAAGCTCTCAAGAAAATCTCGAATGATCAAGAAATGACTCTTCGTTCTTCGTCAAATCCTCCTTCAAGATCAAGTCCCAATGGCCCTTGAAGAACTTCCACCAACTCAAGATCAAGCCCCGACGGCCCCTTGAAGAAAGTGCTTATCGTTCATCATCTGTTCATCCTAAGATCAAGCCACAACGCCCCTTTGGATTAACAAAAAATCAACAAACTCATACACCCATTCTTCAGGATCAAGCCCAACGCCCCTTGAAGATCCATTAATCAACTGTTCATCCCTAGATCAAGCCCCAACTGCCCTTTGGATCAACAACTCATCTACAAACCTACACCCTACAAAGATAGAATCAGAGGATCAAATTACAAAGAGATTGTAACCCCAAAATCATTAATACAAAAAATATATTTTGTACACGTATTCTTGTTTCTTGTTTCAGGAATTTTTCGTGTTTACAACGATAAGAAAAATATTAATTTTATAATTTTATAACCCTAAAAAAATATTATAATAATTATATATATTAATTTAACAATTTTATACCCCTAAAAACAATAATAATTACATATATATTAAATTAAATATTAAAAATTGGTGACCACTGGATCGACTTAAATATACATACCATTCAATTTCTTAAGTGTTATACGTACAAAATAAATAAATTTAAATCTACTTAATAAATATATATATATATATATATATATTATATTAATTTAACAATTTTATACCCCTAAAAACTATAATAATTACATATATATATATATATATTATATTAAATATTAAAAATTGGTGACCTCTGGATCGGCTTAAATATACATACCATTCAATTTCTTAAGTGTTATACATACAAAATAAATAAATTTAAATCTACTTGATAAATATATATATACACACACACACAACATCGAACTTGATGGGATACAAATTCGATGAAACTAATTTGAACGATCCAACTGTCAAACTTGTTTGTATATGCATCCAGATCGCATCAACAAAAATTCGCAAAAAACAAACGTTCAAAGATCAAGTAACGGGACAAAACTTTTCGACGGTTATCAACGAAAAATCACAATTTAACGATTATTTTAACTCCAATTTTGATGATTTTTTACAGCTACACTCCTTAACCCTATATGAATACAATAAATGAACTTGATCTTCAATTTAAAATATTTACACTAGTGGATACCACAAAATCTTATGTTATACTTAATGAAAGTATGAATAACTCTTAAGTGTTAGTAAATCTATTATTTTGATGGGATACGCATTCTACGAAACTAGTTTCAACGATCCAACCATCAAACTTGTTTGTATATACTTCAGGATCGCATACGCCAAAAATTGCAGAAAATAAACATTCAGATATCAAGTAACGGGACAAAACTTTTCGACGGTTATCAATGAAAAATCATGATTTAACGGTTATTTTAACTCCGATTTTGATGATTTTTTATAGCTACACTCCTTGACTCTAAATGAACACAATGAATGAACTCGATCTTCAATTTAAAATATTTACACTAGTGGATACCACAAAATCTTATGTTATAATTAATGAAAGTATGAATAAACTCTAAGTGTTAGTGAATCTATTGTTTTGATAGGATACACATTTTACGAAACTAGTTTCAACGATCCAATTGTCAAACATGTTTGCATATGCTTCGAGATCGCATACGCCAAAATTTTCAAAAAACAAACATTCAGAGATCAAGTAACGGGACAAAACTTTTCGATGGTTATCAACAAAAAATCACAATTTAACGGTTATTTTAACTCTAATTTTGATGATTTTTTACAATTACACTCCTTGACCCTATATGAATATAATGAACGAACTCAATCTTCAATTTAAAATATTTACACTAGTGGATAACACAAAATCTTATGTTATACTTAATGAAAGTATGAATAACTTTTAAGTGTTAGTGAATTTATCGTTTTGATGGGATACGCATTCTAGGAAACTAATTTCAACGATCCAACCGTCAAACTTGTTTGTATATGCTTCGAGATTGCATACGCTAAAAATCACAAAAAACAAACATTCAAAGATCAAGTAACAGGACAAAATTTTTCGACGGTTATTAACAAAAAATCACGATCTAACTGTTATTTTAACTTCGATTTTGATGATTTTTTTATAGCTACACTCCTTGACTCTATATGAATACAATGAATGAACTTGATCTTCAATTTAAAATATTTACTAGTGGATACCACAAAATCTTATGTTATACTTAATGAAAGTATGAATAAACTCTTAAGTGTTAGTGAATCTATTGTTTTGATGGGATATGCATTCTACGAAACTAGCTTCAACAATCCAACCGTCAAACATGTTTATATATGCTTTGAGATCGCATACGCCAAAAATTTCAAAAAACAAACATTTAGAGATCAATAAATGGGACAAAACGTTTCGACGGTTATTAACAAAAAATCACGATTTAACGGTTATTTTAACTCCGATTTTGATGATTTTTTACAGCTACACTCCTTGACCCTATACGAATACATTGAATTAACTCGATCTTCAATTTAAAATATTTACACTAGTGGATACCACAAAATCTTATGTTATACTTGATGAAAGTACGAATAAACTCTTAAGTGTTAGTGAATCTATCGTTTTGATGGGATACGCATTCTACAAAATTAATTTCAACGATCCAACCGTCAAATATGTTTGTATATACTTCGAGATCGCATACGCCAAAAATTGCAAAAAACAAACATTCAGAAATCAAGTAACGGGGTAAAAGTTTTCGACGGTTATCATTGAAAAATCACAATTTAACGGTTATTTTAACTCCGATTTTGATGATTTTTTTACAGCCACACTCCTTGAACCTATGTGAATACAATGAATGAACTCGATCTTCAATTTAAAATATTTACACTAGTGGATATTACAAAATCTTGTGTTATACTTAATGAAAATATGAATAAACTCTTAAGTGTTAGTGAATCTATTTTTTGATGGGATACGCATTCTATGAAATTAATTTCAACGATCCAACCATCAAACTTGTTTGTATATGCTTCGAGATTGTATACGCTAAAAATCGCAAAAAACAAACATTCAGATGGTTATCAATGAAAAATCACGATTTAACGGTTATTTTAACTCTCATTTTGATGATTTTTTACAGGTACACTCCTTGATCCTATATAAATACAATGAAAGAACTCGATCTTCAATTTAAAATATTTACACTAGTGGATACTACAAAATCTTATGTTATACTTAATGAAAGTATGAATAAACTCTTAAGTGTTAGTGAATCTATTGTTTTGATGGGATACACATTCTATGATACTAGTTTCAACGATCCAACCGTCAAAAATGTTTGTATATACTTCGAGATCGTATACGCCAAAAATTGCAAAAAACAAACATTCAGAGATCAAGTAATGGGACAAAACTTTTCGACGGTTATCAACGAAAAATCATGATTTAACGGTTATTTTAACTCTGATTTTGATGCTTTTTTACAGCTACACTCCTTGACCCTATATGAATACAATGAATGAATTTGATCTTCAATTTAAAATATTTACCCTAGTGGATACCGCAAAATCTTATGTTATACTTAATGAAAGTATAAATAAAGTCCAAGTGTTAGTGAATCTATCGTTTTGATGGGATACGCATTCTATGAAAATAATTTCAACGATTAAATCAAACTTGTTTGTATATGCTTGAAGATCGAATACACCAAAAATCGCAAAAAACAAACATTCAGAGATCAAGTAACGGGACAAAACTTTTCAACGGTTATCAACAAAAAATCACGATTTAACGATTGTTTTAACTCTGATTTTGATGATTTTTTATAGCTACAGTCATTGACTCTATATGAATACAATGAATGAATTCGATCTTCAATTTAAAATATTTACACTAGTGGATACCACAAAATCTTATGTCATGATGATCGATGAAAATTGAGGATTTTGTAAAAGGAATAACATGCAAGCTTTGAGTTCCATTGGCAAGGTTTAAACTTTTGAGAAAGGATTCACAACCTTGAAAACAAAAACTCTTTCATTTTGCATATCCTTGCACATTTAATATTTTGTAATAGACTAGTAGTGTATGGATGTTTGTTTATTAGGCTCTTATTTTCAAGTGTAGATGTAGTACTTAAACGACAAATGTGTTTTAATGTTTTGAAGTGATATTTATGTGGCAATGTGTGGTATGTGCAAATTTAAGAAAAAAATACATTTTTCTTAATGGGTCATAACGGGTCGGGTCAATTTACCCGTTGGGTAAAGTGACCCGACCTGTTAAGGACCCGTTAAGATAACGGATGTGACACGACACGACCCGTTAAAATAACAGGTATTACACGAAAACGACATGAACACGACAGACACGACCCGTTTGCCAGGCCTAAATGAGGCCATTTGAAAATTATTGAAAAAATTGAAGGAAAGATTATTGGAAGAGGGAAGAAAATATGACAATTGAAATGGTGTAAGAATGGTGAAAAATTTGTGATAAATGGTGTAGGAATGGCTTAGGTATTTATAGGAAAAATTGAGGATTTTTTAAATTTTTTAAAACAAAATTTTGGCCCAAAAAAAAAAAAAAAAAAAATCAAACACAACTGTAACTGACGTTAGTTAGTCGTTGGAGTTCAAATTTTAGCCCGACCCGGGGCTGGCTAGCCGGTTCATTTGGGCTGACTAGTTGGCCCTTTGGCCTTTTTTTGTCCAGTGGGGCCACGAGCCCTTTGGCTTAACCCTCGGTTAGAGACGGTTTTCGAGCTATTTTCGGCTCTTTGACCCTCTGGACCATTCAGTTAGAGATGGTCTAAGCTTTGCATTGTTAGCCTAGAAACATGGTTAAGCTTTGCAGGCTTGCTTGCTTGTTGCTTTGGAGTTAGAGTTCAATTGTTTAAACTTAAGATCTATATTTTAAAGCGAAGGGAAAATATGGTGTATAGTCTTTTACATTGAAGTTGAAACAGAGTCTGAGACTAGGGTAGATAATTTTGTGTTCTGTGTATTATGTATGTTCTGTGTTTTGTATGTGTGTGTGTGTGCGTTGCTTATTCATGGAGTTTGACTGGTGATTTTTCCCTTAATCTTGAACTTTTCCACCTTCAGTCCGAGACCCAGTCTCTACATCCGTTGATATATTATTGTTGTTGGCATGTCATCCTTTATTTTTCTCAACAACTGTGTAGTCTCTCTTCTTTTATTTTTCTCTACATCTATTCATGAATTGGTATTTTAGTTGGTATGAAAGTTTAGATTGGTATAAGGTAAAAAATTCAAATTTCAATTGATATGAAATTGGGCTAACAAAATTTTAGGCCTAAGTCCAAATTTCAATCCACTAGCCAAAAATCTCAAGTTTCAGCCCAAAAACCTAAAACCCAAAACCCAAAATTCAATCCCGAAATATAGAAAACATTTGGAGAATTCCGAAATTTGAGAATACCGAAATTTTGGATCAGGGTCGATCTTCAGATTCTTGTCTCAAAAATGATTGGTTCGGGATTCGGCATCCCATATCAAACCAGCCTTAATCATGACTTTCTTACTTTGGCCAAGGCACATATATTCAGGCAAAATTCTGGACTTTCTTATGGTCATTTTCGTTAACTCTGTCAGAATGAATTCCTTCAAAATTAGTTATATTAGAATGATCATTGCTTTAATTAGGTTATAGTTGAGGGACTGTTGCTCCAATTGGGTTAAGTTGAGAGACCATTTCTCCAGTTGGGTTAAAATTGAGGGATCATTGTTACAATTTTTCTCATTTGATTTGCCCATCGATTCAGCCTCATGTGCGTGGCACATGACTCATTTTGATGGAAGTTCTAACGGAGTTGAAGAAAATGACCATAGCTGTATGTTTTGAGGAGTTAAGGGACCAATGATCATAAATTTTTAATTGAGAGACCATTACTCCAATTGAGTTAAAGTTGAAGGATCATTGCTACAATTTCCTATTTAACAAAAAATCGTCGTATAACTTTGTTTAATGAAAATGATTTAAATTTTAATGAAAAAGACTTAAATGTTAATATAAAAACAAACTTTTAATATAATAAAACCAAAATATAAAAAAGTAATTAAAAACTAACACGCACATGATTTTTTAAACTGAACGGTACTACATTATTTCTGAAATTGAAAACTATTTCTGAAAATTGAACATTATTTCTGAAAACTGAGTATTAATTATTTCTGAAATTAAGCACGAGTACTACATTATCTCTGAAATTAAATATGGGTACTACACAATTTTTGAAACTGGACACGAACACTAAAATTATTTCTAAAACTAAACACATGCTTATTTTTGAAACTAAACACAATTAGCGTCCATTAAATAAACGTATAAGGCAGATAGAATGGGGCAGGAAATGTTGTTAAAGAGGCCGGAATATTGGGCATTAATGAAACGTGAGGGGTGTTGGTGATGTGGCAAAATCTGAAGCTTTAAATCAGCTTGGCATGAAATGAACGGCTGAGAAAGTAAGAGGTGATGGAAAGAGATGGGAAAAGGAGGGGAGACAATTATTTCTAAAATGAAACACGAGTACTACATTATCTATTCTAAAGTTGAGGAGAGGGCAATTTGAATTCAAGATTTCAGTTTATTTACTATATTGCCACTGGGTTTTTACATTTGAGCCTTTCACAAAAAATGTGCAGGTTTGGTTTGTTGCCGTTTAGGCCCGATGTGGGCTGTCATGTGGGTTGGGGATAGGATTCACTGAAAGCATTAAAATTACTCTTTTGCCTATTTTCAATCCACATCGAACGGACGGGGGAGGGGCTATAGAACTTGGGGGTAATTTAGTAATTGTGCATTTAAGGGGATGTGATTGGCGTGACGATATCGAGGGATGGTTCTGAGTAGAGATGGAAATTTTTACCAAATTACCTTACCAACCGCCTTACCAACCATACCATACCAAATTATTATCAAAAATTTGTACCAATTGGTAATGGTACGGTATTTGTACCGTAGCATACTGTTTCGATACGGTACTGGTGTCCAAAACCAGTACCGGTGGTATACCATACTTACCAATATTATTAATATTATATTAGGTATTTATTCATATAATTATTTGAGGACAAAATTAATAATAATTATTATAGAAGTGTAAAAAATGTAAAATATATATATACAATCACTCATAGTGGCAAGCTTTACAACTTTCGTAAAGATGTCAGCTTCAAAATCCAACGCTATAATCCATAAACCTTAAATTTATATTTAACCGTCGATTGTCATTTACGCTTTATTCTTCTTATTGAATTTCATTTTTAAAATTTTCTTTTTTGAAAACATGATCATATGGCGAATGTAAGAAGATGAACAGTTCAGATCTTTGATATCACGTTTCAATATTTACGGTTAATTGAAATATGAGTTGATGTCATATAGTTTTAGAAACTTTATAAACATCAAGCAATATTTTTACTAACCGTAAAACTCTGAACATAATATCAACGATCCAAACCGTTCATCTTCCTGCATCCTCTAATAGATCATGTTTTCAAAAAAGAAAATCCGAAAAAAAACAAAATTTGATGAGAAAAATGAAGCGTAAATGTAAACAACAATCAACGGTTAAATTTTGATCTATGATTTATATGATTATAATGGCGAATTTCAAAGTTAGCTCTTCACGAAAGTTGTAAAGCTTGTCATTATGAGCGTTTATATATTTTTTCTATATTTTTTACACTTCTACAGTAATAAAATTTTTTTAGATTTTGTGCAAATTAAGTGGCGTAAAACAAAGTAACAATTACCATTGACATACCATACCAACCAAACTATTTGGTATACCGATATTCAGTATACCCAAAGTTTGATAAGGTAATAATAATAGATTTTGCTGTACCAAATATTTGGTATGGTAATTGGTTCGAGATTTTGATACGGGAATGTACCAAAACCATCCTAGTTCTGAGAGGTTGACGGGACGTGTTGCAGAAAGAGAGAGGGAGTAGGCGTAAGTATTCCAGAGAGAGAAAGAGACAGGGTTGAGTGGTGATGCTGAATTTGGGGTATGGGAGAAGTGGGAATTGCAGAGGGAGGGAGGGATAGGGTTTGCTCCGCCTAGGATTGTTCGTGTAAGATTTCGACAGCGTTGTCCCTCTTCTGAGGTCCTCCCCAAGGAAGCCGTCAATCGGCTCCTCGCTCAAGGTCCTCCCCATATCTATCTCTGTCCTTACTTTCTCTCCAAAATTTGTACCCTTTGGGTTTAGGTTTCATCAGATGGCGTTTGTACACTACAAACGCCATCTGATGAAACCAGAGATATGCTACTATTTTGGAAGAGAATAGATAAAGAGATGGTATCCTTCCCTTCTCCTCTGGAAATGCATTGAGTACAAGAAGTATATGCATGAAAATATAAAAATGCATGTCTTTTTATCCTATTGATCTTAAATTTAGTCCTCTCTAATGATGTGTAGTAGGCCTCAAATTCATATCTTGAAATATTCATGTCTAAAGTTCTGTAGATCTTCTGTTTTGGGTTTTTTTTTCCTTCCTATTTTAGGCCAAATAAAAAAAATAGTATGAAGTCTGGATAGTCTTTAGAATTTTGGTGATATTGAGAGTTGATGAAGTAGGTGATGAAGGAGGAGGGGATGGAGAAGGTGAAGGTACTGATCGAGAAGGTTATGAAATTGGTGAATATAAGTCTGAAGGCACTGTTACCCTTGCTAATTTGCACCATTGATATATAATAATTTTCATCAGAAGCAATACGTCGAACTACTACTTCGTCAGAATGAGCAGTGGAAACAATCGAGTTTATTTAATTATGATTTTCCTTATTAATTTGACCATGAAAATTGTCAATTATTTTCTAAATATTGGATGAATTGAGCAGTTTGTGTTACCCCTGTTAGTCATTTTCATGGTCATTATTTAATTGCGGACATTACACTAAACGTGTTCAATCGGTTTCATAATTTCTGATAAGAGCCCATTGAACACATCAACTTATTATATTTATATATTGAGCCTTGTCATGTAGAGATACGATTTTGCAAGGAAGCTAGGTGCCTTCTAAACTTATTGGACGTGAAGATTTGTATGATCAAATTTATGATTAATGTAATTGGAATTTATTAAATTTTTCATGATTTTATAGAATTTTTCGTTTAAATTTGTGGGTTTTTTTGTTTAAATTTGTGGGTTTTTTCATTTAAATTGTGGGTTTTGGAGAATTCTTAGTCAAATTTATGGGTTCTTTTGATGCAAATTTATGTGAGATTAATCAACTGCAATGTCGGATATGATAATACGTGGACATGTTCATATGTTTTCCAATGTTGTTATATACTCTCCTATCAACTCTGAATGTTGAATTAGTCAACTATTAATGTCAGATTAATCAAAGTTGGGCATCAGTTCATATGTTTTTCAATGTTTTATAAAAACGACGCAATTTTCAAGTGGAGTGATTGCATAAAACGAGAAACAAGGTAGCTTAAAAGGCAGATAGGAAGGGGCAAGAAATGCAGTTAAAGAGGCTGAAATATTGGGCATTAATGAAGCGTGAAGGGTGTTGGCAACGTGGCAAAATCTGAAGCTTTAAATCAGCTTAGCATGAAATGAACGGTTGAGAAAATAGGAGGTGATAGAAGGGGATGGAAAAAGGAGGGGAGACAATTATTTTTGAAATGAAACACGAGTACTACATTGTAATATCCTGAAAAATTAACATATGTAAATTAATTATTTATGTTTATGAATATGTGGAGGAAATAGGAAAATAAATCAATAAATGGTTAAGGAAATTCAGTGGGAAAAATGTGAAAATCAGTTCTTGGATTTGAATATTTAAATAAGTATTTTGTGGTCATATTTGTAATTACGACGTAATTACAATTACGGTAGATATTTGTTCGATAAAGTAAAAAGACAAAAATGCTCCTAGTTGGCTTAACGTAAATATACGATGACGTATTTTATCCTCATATATTTTATCGTAATTCTTAATAAATTTGAATAGAGCTCGGTCCTACGAGTGTGTAGGCAAAAACTGTTCGTGAAACAGAGTTACATCGAAGGAGTTATTAACGATTGAAGTTGAGGACAAAATGGTCGATTTATCATTTTTGGAAAGCTCCAGATTTTTGAAGCAAAATTTAGAATGCCACGTGTGTGGCTGTGATGAAGAGGGAAGGAGAGAAAGGAGAGGGGTGCATCGGCCAATCAGGGAGAAAAGAAATGAGAGAAATGAAGGAAGAGAGGAGGAAGAAAACCGGATCCTTCATTGACCCGCCGACCCGACCCAGTCGGATCTTCTGATCCTGGCCACCGTTGACGACGTGACCCGTGTTAAAATGATCTTTACTTTAAAAACGTCGTCTAGGCGTTCCCTGTTGCTCCGATCTCCCATATGCCTAGGACGTTGTCTGGGCCAAGAGCCATAGTTAGTTGCTGTTTCCATTTGGTCGTTTTTCTTGTTGTTGATACCGGCAAGACCCAGCCATACGATGTTTGTTGGTTGGTAGTGAGAAGACTCTTAGTACCTGCATACACAAAAGGGGCACTGAACCCAGTTGTTCTCTCTCCCATTTACACCCGAAAAACTGAAGAAAATGGGTTAATATTGAGAAGAACCGCACGACAGCAATTTTGGCTTCGATTCACCAAAACTCGAAGCTAACTCCTACCATTATCATTACCACCACCACCAATAGTCTCTCCTCAATGTCAAGAACAAAGCTCAAGCAATGGTTGAGGCGTTGGAGTGTCTTTTGAGGTTGAATCGAGAACACCTATTTATAGGGTTCCGACGGGCCAAGGCTGATTTCAGGTGTTTCCCAACCGAATCGAATTTTGGCCCAGGTATGAAAGTTTTTCCTTTCATTGAACTTCACTTGCCTATAAAATTTGGTAATTTTTAGAGTTAGTTGGAAAATTGGGTTTCCGTTCGCCGTAAACCACCACCTGCGGCGGCGCGTGGCCAGTGGGCCGATGCTGCCAATTTCGATTATTAAACCCAATGTTGGTTATTTCGGTTATTTGCATATTATTGGAAATGGTTCGGAAAATAAAATGTGAACTACGAAAGACTTGATCCCGCTAAAAGGTACGTAGGCAATCTAACAGGGTTAGATGCAGCCTTAAATAGTTGAGAATTATATTTGGTTGAGTATTGATTTAAGGAAAGAAATTTGATGAATAAGATGAAATTAAATCTTATGTTTTTAGTAAGTAAATTTTGGTTGTAGATTTTGTGAGTAATTAAGGAATTTTAAATAAAGAATGGTGTTTAAGGGTAGTAATATAAGTAAGAATTTAAATTGGGCCTATCACCAAAAATTTTCCCGAACAAGTAACTTTTCAAGGCGAGACGTTACATACATTATCCATTCTAAAGTTGAGGAGGGGTGGCACTGTGGCTTAGCTACAGTGCAATTTGAATTGAAGATTTCAGTTTATTTACTACATTGCCATTGGGTTTTACATTTGGTCCTTCACAAAAAATGGGCAGGTTCGGTTTGTCGCGTGGGTTGGGGATAGGATTCATTGAAAGCATTAAAACAAGGGAGTTTTAACGAAAGGTCCGCGTTACTGTTCACTTTAACGAAAAACCACATTTTTACACTAAAAAATCAAACATGGTACTATTCACTTTACCCTTTATTTTGTCCTTATTGTTAAAACTCAAAGTTTTTAAGGTCTTTTCATTAGTTTTCCTTTAAAACTACTCTTTTGCCTATTTTCAATCCAGATCGAACGGATCGGGCTATAGAACTTAGGGGTAATTTTGTAATTGTGCATTTAAAGGGATGTGGTTGGTGTGATGACATCGAGGGGATGGTTCTGAGTAGTGGTGGAAAAAATTCCCAAAAATCTCAAACCAAACCGAAAAAATACAGATCCCTAACCAAAAATGTCCCAAACCGATTTTCCCAAAATTTTCGGTATGCTATCCCAAAAAAACACCGAAATTTCAGTATGGAAATCGGGATTGTCTTCCCAATATTTCGATTTTCCCATACCAAACCGAAAATATATATTTTTAATTATTTTATACATATATATATATATATTTACACAGATAATAATATATATTATTTTTTTAATTATAGTTAGAGTTAATTTGAACTGTTGGATTGTTTCAAATTAATCTATGCCGTCCATTCCTTGTTAGGCTTTCTCCTTGTCGAGGACTCGAGTGTCGTTTCGAACTTTTGATTTCATTTCTCACTCACTCAATTTCTTAGCTCAGCACCTAGCCACCGAGTGAGCCTTCTCCTTCTCATCTCTGTCTCAAATCCAACTTCAGCCAGCCAGTCACCGGCCCACCACCACACGGATCATCCACCGCTGTCTCTCTTCGACGGTGGACCCTTCCTTCACGACACAGAACCACAACCACTACTAGTCTCTCTCTCGCGATTCTCTCTCGAGATTCTCTCTCTCAGATTCAGACACAGGTAAATAAATATGGGAATTACTTTAGGGTTTGTGAAATTTAATTTACGAATTCTTGATTAAGGTTTGTAATTTTAGGGTTTTTGAAATTTAAATTTTGAATTCTAGATTAGGGTATGTTTGGTTTCACATATTCTATTTAATAAATATAATGGTTCTTGGGTTTTTGCAGATTGGTCAAGGTCCGAAGGAACTGGGCTCTTTTGCTTTGCTTCTGCAGCTTCTGTGCTGGAGTTTTATTTACCAACATATAAGTTTCTCAAATGAAGTAATCAGGAACTTATGGATTAGAACTTATGTTCGATGTCTGTTCTTTTAACCTAGTCGTAATATATTTTGTTCATTGCTTGAGATAAAGTAATCAGGAAACATTGACATATGCATATGGATTAGAATTGTTTGTCTCCCACGTTTGTGATGCCAACGGGCTAGACTGGAAAAAGTGACCTGAACTTTCAGAATGTTGTACAAGATGTTGGCAGAGTAGTCAAATACTATATGGTTTGTACTTATTGGTCCTTTTGAACCTTCTGTATTTAAACCTCTTGAGTTATAAGTGGTTGCTTGTCTCCAAACGTTTAAAATTTGAAGTCTATGGGTCGATTATGTTGGGGATGGAAGAAGACTACACTAATACAATAAAGTGTCATTCCTTTAGTAGGTGGCGCTTTGCTGCTTTCACAATCCTTACAAAGTTGCATTTCCTGTGGGATATTGCATTTCAGAACAATTATTTTCTTTGATTGGCTCCTTCTGTATGTTATGTCAGTTCCTATGGAGTTCATATAATGCAAACCGCACAGCCAAATATTATAGCCCAAAAACTCAAAAATATTTCGGAATTCCCGATTGTCCCAAAATACCAAAGCTATTTTGGGATTGCCAAAAATTTAGTTTGCATCGATCTTTATATTGGAAATACCGAAAATTTCGGTTTGGGAATCGTCCGAACCGCCCCTAGTTCTGAGAGGTTGACGGGACGTGTTGCCGATAGAGAGAGGGAGTAGGTGTAGGTATTCCAGAGAGAGAAAGAGACAGGGTTGAGTGGTGATGCTGAATTTGGGGTATGGGAGAAGTGGGAATTGCAGAGAGAGGGAGGGAGGGATGGGGTTGGTTTTGAAAGATTTGCTCCACCTAGGATTGTTCCTCTAAGATTTCGACAGCGTTGTCCCTCTCCCGAGTCCCCCCAACGAAGCCGTCATTCGCCTCCTCGCTCAAGGTCCTCCCCATATCTATCTCAGTCCGTACTTTCTCTCTAAAATTTGTACCATTTGGGTTTAGGTTTCATCAGATGGCGTTTGTCAGTGTTTATACTAAACTGACGACTCTTTTATCCTTTGTTGGTGAAATTGAAGGTCAGTAGCTCTCTTAAATTGATGAGGGGCTACAATTCGTGCAAAGAAAAAGCCAGAGATATGCTACTATTTTGGAAGAGAATAGATAAAGAGATGGTATCCTTCCCTTCTCCTCTAGAAAGGCATTGAGTACAAGAAGTATATGCATGAAAATATAAAAATGCATGTCTTTTTATCCTATTGATCTTAAATTTAGTCCTCTCTAATGATGTGTAGTAGGCCTCAAATTCATATCTTCAAAAATTCATGTCTAAAGTTCTGTACATCTTCTGTTTTGGGTTTTTTTTTTTTTCCTGTTTTAGGTGATGAAGGAAGGGGGGGGGGGGGGGGGGGGGGGGGGGGGGGGGAGGAGGTTGGGGATGGAGAAGGTGAAGGTACTGACGGAGAAGTTGAAGTACTAATCGAGAAGGTTATGAAATTGGTGAATATAAGTCTGACGGCACTATTACCTTGGCCCAATTTGCACCACTGATATATAATAATTTTCTTCAGAAGCAATATGTCGAACTACTGCTACTTCGTCAGAATGAGCAGTTGAAACAATCGAGTTTATTTAATTATGATTTTCCTTATTAATTTGACCATGAAAATTGTCAATTATTTTCTAAATGTTGGATGATTTTATATAATTTTTCGTTTAAATTTGTGGGTTTTTTTCATTTAAATTGTGGGTTTTGGAGAATTCTTAGTCAAATTTATGGGTTCTTTTGATGCAAATTTATGTGAGATTAATCAACTGCAATGTCGGATATGATAATACGTGGACATGTTCATATGTTTTCCAATGTTGTTATATACTCTCCTATCAACTCTGAATGTTGAATTAGTCAACTATTAATGTCAGATTAATCTAAGTTGGGCATCAGTTCATATGTTTTTCAATGTTTTATAAAAACGACGCAATTTTCACTTGGTTTTGAGTATGTGTAGAATAGTGGGAGATTCATTTGTAAAAATTCCTCAATGATCATTTGAATATAAATTCTGAATACTACACTGCCGTTTTGCTTAAAGCAAATATGTAAAGACTACTTGAGAAACTAACAGTATACAAAATCTGACTGATTTTATTTGTTTCTGTCTTTTTCTGGGTTTGTCTGCTATGGCTATTATGAGTTTCTGGTTTTCTTCATGTTTCAGGCAGTTGCTTCTTTAGGGACTCATGACATAGCATTAGAGATGGGAAAGAAGGTGATATGTCAAAGGTAATTTTCGTTATCCGTTCAATTTTGATGGTGGCCCTTATCTTAGTTGTGTTTATTTTGTATGTTGTATATATCCATGTACATATGCATATGTGTGTGTGTAGCTTGATCATCTAACAAAAAACATGCTAAACTATATAGAAAATGAAAATGATATGTATTAGTGTGTAAAGATGTTGCCTTTCTATTATTTTGTAGTACACTACTTTTATTGTGCTAGGCACTATTCTCTATCATTCAGAAGTAATTTGCACACAACAATTTAGAACATTTTATGTGTAAATTTCCAAAATCATGGCACTATTGATGGTTGCTCTCTAAGTGGGCAAATTAGGTGCAAAAAAAAAAAAAAAATCTGAGCTGTGAATTTTTTTCTTGGTGTACTTGATGACATTACTAGGTTCACAGTGTTTTGAAGTTGGATGATTTCTTAACTGCAGTCTTGAAGTGCAGGAACTGTGGAACCTGCAATGGTTGGCAGGCATTGCGGGGTACCATATGCAGATGATTAGGGAGGGTGCAATACCAAGTCAAGAATTACACCTTGAGAAGGTAAACTTTCCTTCATTTAGATTTTGACCTCTCTGTCTGGAAAATAAGGTTTGTGATTTTGGTATGCATATGTGGTTCTTGGTTTTTAGAACGAAAGTTACTTTTGTTTTGAAATTGCAATTTGAGTTGTTGTCTGTGTCTGTGTGTTCTGTGAATTTGTTTTGAGAACAAAAGTTACATTGGTTTTGAGATGGCATGCTTGATTAATTCAAAAGTAGGAAAAAATAGGATTTTTAGTTGGTTTGTATAATCTTTTATACAAAGTCTTAAAATGCATGCTTGATTCATTCAAAAGTAGGAAAAAAATGGGATTTTTGCAGTGAATTTGTCCTGTTTTGGTTCAATGGTTTGAGCAATATGGACAAAAGTTGCGTTGGTTCTCAAATGGCATGCCTTGATTCAATCAAAAGTAGAAAAAATTGGGATTTTTGCCGTAAATTTGTTCTGTTTTGGTTCAATGGTTTAAGCACAAAACAAAGCTGCCTATTTGGTTGAATAGTTTAGGGAAAAAACAACACTGCCCTATTAAAATGCCACGCTTGAATGCTCCTCTGTGTGTGTTACGTGTTTTGTCTGCGTGTGTGTGTGTTTTGTGTTTTATTTGGCATCTACTTCCATTAGATTTCAATCTTTAGACTAAATAAAACAAAGAACATGAATAGATTATTAATGGATTTACTATGTATGGGAATTTCAGGAATTTGGATTGTTCGAGGGAGAAGTTGGTCCCTTGGCATTTTGAGGTGTATAGTTATATGCCCTTGGCATTTTAATGCAATTGGAAATGCATTACAGAATCAGAACCCGCAGCAGCGTATGGGCAATTTTCTATTTATCTTTGAAATTGAATACAGGTGCTACACAATTTTGAAACTGAACATAAACATTAAAATTATTTTTAAAACTGAACACGATTATTTTTAAAACTAAACAGAATTAGGGTGCATTGATTATTTCTGAGACTATGTATGGTATGACAAGTTATCGGCGGGAACGAGCGCGTAGTTCTCTTGCTCACAGATCAATGCCACCGTCAACACCGTACTACACACCTCGGGCATAAATCTGCTACTCTGGCTTTGTCACACCACTCACCACTGACATTACAGTTATTCTATCCGTCTCTCTCATACCTGACTGCATTTGTCATTTTCTTTTGTGGCTTCTAGATATCTTCCTCCTCAATTACCAACCGCTCGTTTGCCTCGACAACACCAAAAGCCAATCCAACGGTCCGGTGCATTAATATCTTCCCTCTATACAACACCTTTTCCATTAAATACTATCCTTTTATAACAACTCCAATGGTGGGCTAAAAGCTAAATTACACTCTAAAATTTCCCTCCAAACCCACTCCAACCCAAGAGGAAATTTTAGACTAAATGCTAAATGCTAAACCAAGGCCAAATCCCCCCAAAATTTAACCCAGAAATCGGAGTGGACTTCACCCAATATTTATCGGAATTTAAATTTTTTTAGATTAAAATGTTCATAAAATTAATTTACGATAGTCTACATATTTATTTTTTTTTTAAATTTAATTTAACAAAAAAATTAGTCTAAGTTCATTTTTTAATAATCTCAGGCCAAAATTTTAGATTAGAATAGTTGGAGCAGAAAAATTATTTCTGGGCTAAAAGCTAAATTTTCCGAATTAAAATATTTGACTTTTAGCCCAACCATTAGAGATGGTCTTAGGAAATTATTATTTTCCATGGATTTTCCTGAGGCATGTGTGTGCATCCTTGATGAGACTTTTGCCCAAACGCTACACGGAGATAAAACAGACAAATTAAACTCCAGCGACTATTTGTCCAAAATAAAAAATAAAAAATTCCAATGACTAAACCAAATGAATAAATCCATAATCTTCCAAGAAACGACGTCGTGCATATATAAAACAACTGCAGAATAATTATACATAGAGCTACTGTCTGTGAGATAATTTGGTTAAATTTCAAAGTTTCGAAATCCTTTTTATTAGTTTTCTTTAACTATTAAGATTCGTTAAGTTTGATTTGACTATAATATGATAGAGAGATTGATAGTTGTAACGATTGTATAATATCTTCTGATAAAATCAAAAAAATTAAGTCTGTGATTCTAAAGATTTTTCATTAATAATTTAATGAGTTGATTTGTCAGTTGTGCTCAGAACTACATATTCCAAATCTTGTGCAATCTCCATTGGTGAACAAGTATATTCTCAGCCTCTACGATTTTGTAGTGTGGAATTGAAATATTTTCTTTTGGAAATTATAGAAATGTCCTTAGTCAAAACTGATTGGAAATTGTTTGGAAATTTCTTGAAGAAATTGGTGGCATACTAATTCAAAGCCGTGTGTGCAAAGCGCGTGAAGCGAGGGCCCCATCCCATGTGCCCTTTTCATGCTTTAGAGCATCCCCAGCGTGGGGTTTTGCTCGGGGGTCGGGCTCCAAAACAATGGCCCGAGGGCCGGTGGAGATGCTCCAGCGTGCGGGAGGCCGAAGGCAGGGGGAGGCCCGAGGGCCAGGCCCGTGAGGGATTGCCAGGCCTTGAGCCCGAGGTGGGGCTGACGCAAGGCTGACGCCAGGGTGGCGTCAGCGCATTATTTTATTTTTTTTGTGTCAGGCGCGTGCACCCTACCCGCGCGTGGGGGCGCGTCGCCGACACAAAAAAAATTAAAAAAAGCAATTGTCAGTTACCGTTGGGAACTTAATGTGGACCGTTAGATCCTAACGGTCACTTAATGTGGACCGTTAGATCTCAACGGTAAAAAAAAAAAAAAGTCAGATTTAATATCCACCGTTCGATCTGAGATCAACGGTGGATATTAAAATGCTTTATAAATTAAAAAATAAATGAAAAAATAGTTTTAAAATTTTGAAAAGTTACCGTTGTGACACGTGGCACAATCTGGAGCGTTGGAATTCAAATTTTTTTATATCTAACGGCAGAGATTAATTAATTGAATAAAAATTGTAAAAAATTCAAAAAAATATCTGAAAAATCTGAAAAAAATTGTAAAAAAAATTGTTTTTACTTTTCTATAAATACCTTCTCATTATCATCTACCTTACACAACAATTTCATATTTTCTCAACTACTTTCAATCACATTCCTTTCTTTGTCTCAAAGTTTGAATCCATTTTTTTTCAACAAAATGACCACTGGTGCAGGTACGAATTGGTCGCTTATTGAAGATGTTGCGTTGTGTACTAGCTGGGTTGAAGTTACTCATAGTTCGCTTACGGGTAATGAGATGCAGTTGCGAGAAATGTGGAGTCTTATTCATACCAATTTTCTTGAGAAAATTGGTGGGAAAAGAACCAAAGAATCGATGTCCAGTCGTTGGAAATTACTTAGCCAATCGTTTAGTACGTGGAGAGACGCTTTGGCACAAGCTAGTAGTAATATTCGAAGTGGGGAAAATTACTCGGATCAGGTAACAATATATTATTTATTTGATACCCAAATTTACATTATAATTATTTGTTACTTATATATATATATATTTGTTACTTATATATATATATATATATGTATATATTTGCTAGTTACTTATTTTTCATTAAAATTATTTATTTGTTACTTATTTTCATTATTTACTAAACTTGAAGCCTTCTTACTTATTTTCATTATATTTGTTACTTATATATATATGTATATATTTGCTAGTTACTTATTTTCATTATAATTATTTATTTGTTACTTATTTTTATTGTGTAGGAACTTCAAGCACAAGCTTGGTACGTTGCCAAAACCAAAAGCAAAAATAAATCATTCAACCGGTGGGAATGTTGGAATATTGTCAAAGATTGTCCTAAATTTAGAGTTGTGCCAGTCGGTCTAGAAGTGCACATGAACAGCACCCCTCTACACTCTACACCCGATCATGTTCATGAAGATGATGCAGAAGAAGTGCCCGAAACGCCCCTCCCTGAACGCGCGTCGGGTTCGACCCGTTTTCCAATTAGGCCTGAAGGTAAGAAGGCTTCAAAGAGAAAAGGGAGTGCTTCGAAGAACGATTATGCAAAGTTCATGGAAGAACTTACTCGCCAAGGTGAATTGACTTTGGCGAGGGACCTGGCGAAAGATGAGGTTGATAAGGCTAGAGAGGCATCAAAACAAGCAGCTGTTGAGAGAGAATTTTATGCTAATGAGAGAGAAAGAGAGCTACTTAGGCAAGAAAGGGAACATGTTAGAGAAGAAAGACGGGCTCAACAAGATCGTGAGATTATGAACATGTCTTTAGAAGGGAAGTCTCCAAATTCTAAATTTTTTTGGAAGTCAGAGAAAGCGGACGTTGTGCGAAGGAGGCGTGCAAGAGAAGCAATAGCAAGCCAAGGTGGTTCTAGCACCGCAAGATAAGATCATCCTAGCACCACAAATTGGTTAAGTGATGATGAATAGAGTAATTTTTGTAATCGGAGCCCATAATTTTCCAATCACTTTGGGTTGTAATTTATTATTTATTGTTTGTATTATTTATGTTGTTTCCAATTTCTTGAATATTTATTCAAATTAATTTGGTAAGTTATTTATTAAAAGTCCATCGTTCTAATTAAAAGTCCTTTACATAAACATAAACATAAAAAAATTACATATACTAAGAATTACATAAACATAAACATAAAAAAAATACATAAACATAAACATAAACATACTAAGAATTACATATACTAAGAATTACATAAACATAAACATAAAAAAAATACATAGACATAAACATACTAAGAATTACATATACTAAGAATTACATAAACATAAACATAAAAAAATTACATAAACATACCAAATAATAAAACACACCAAATAAAATAACATAAACATACCAAATTCAAAAAAACACACTAAATGAACTTAATTATCTTCAGCTTGTTTCAATGCCCACTGGTGCTCTATCAAGTCAATTTGTCGGGCATTGTGCATGTCTGGCATTTGAAATGCAATATATCGTTGAATGAGCCTTTCGTTGTAACGTCCATCCCTTTGTAATGGCTCATGTTGCACGGGCTCATCGGTGGCGTCATGAGCACAATATATACGTGTTCTTGAATTGTTCATCGGGTCTGGCTCATATTCATCAACAGCTTCATAATCGTACTCATCTTCCACAATCATGTTGTGAAGAATAATGCACGTCATCATGATGGATCGAAGCGACTCTACATCAAACAATCTGGCAGCACCCCTTACTATCGCCCAGCGAGCTTGGAGGATACCGAAACAACGCTCCACATCCTTCCTGCACCCCTCTTGACAGCTTGCAAAGTGTTTTTCCTTTGCACTCCGCGGACGTGGCACTGTTTTGACAAAGGTTGACCAGCGCGGGTAGATGCCGTCAGCTAGGTAGTATGGCCCGTCGTACATACGTCCGTTGACCTCATACGTAACTTTTGGTGCCTTTCCTTGCAGGACATCGTTGAACACTGGGGATTGGGCAAGGACGTTGATGTCATTTTGAGCTCCCGGGACCCCGAAAAAGGCGTGCTAAATCCATGTATCAAAAGATGCCACCGCCTCCAGAATGATAATTTTTGCTCCTTTTCTGTCCCCGTAAGCGCCTTGCCATGCACTTGGACAGTTTTTCCACATCCAGTGCATACAATCAATGCTTCCAATCATCCCAGGAAAGCCACGCATCTCCGCCTTCTTCAACAGCCGCTCCAAGTCCATGCGTGTAGGTTTGCGGAGGTACTCAGCGGTGTAGATAGATTCGATTGCTCCGCAAAACCTCATCAGGGACTCAAGAATGGTTGATTGCCCCATCCTCGTTATCTCATCCACTTAGTCTGCAGATGCTCCATATGCAAGCATCCGCAAGGCAGCAGTAATTTTTTGCTCAGGCAGTAGACCCATAGCACCAAAAGCATCTTTTTTTTGCACAAAATAAGAATCATGGTTGCAAACAGCAATCATGATTTTGTTGAACAAATGTCGTTCCATTCTAAAACGACGTCTAAAGTACGTATCAGGGAATGCACTATTAGGAACAAAATAATCATCCAAGAGTTCCATACCTCGTCGTTGCCTGCTTCTATCAAGGTTTCCGGAACGGTTGGGCCTGCAGATCTGAGCCGCAGCTTGGATGACTCAACGGGAATGTGAGGCTCTGCCCCTTCTTACTTCGTCATTTCTCATTTGACGCTCCTCGTCCTCTTCCCTCTCATTTCTTACCCTCTGGTGATTGAAGATTGCTTCAGATTCGTTAAACAATTCTTCCTCTTCCTGATTGTATTCCCACATCATCCTTGAGGAAGAAGAAGACGACATTGAAAGAAAGAAACAGAAACTATGAATAATGATACAAATTTTTGTGAATAAGGAAGCAAAAACTATGAATAATGATAGAGATCTTGAGAATTTTGGTGTGAGATTTGTGAGGATGGATGGTGGATTATATAGAGGATTCAGAAAGGATTAGGTTCTGCATAATGCCACGTGGCATGCCGTCATTCGTTACAAATCTGATGGAAATCTATCCTCAAAGATTGTAAACAGATTATGACACGTGGCATGCCGTCATTCGTTAAAAATCTGATGGAAATCTATCCTCAAAGATTGTGAACCGATTATGACACGTGGCGCGACGTGATTGGTTAATAATCTTATCAGAAATCCATCACCAATAATTGTATTATTTTGTATTATTTAATAATACTTCGGATAATGACACGTGGCGCAACGAGAACGATTAAAAATCTTATCCGATATTACAATTAAAATTATTTTGTATTATTTTATAATAAAAAAAAATAATAATATTTTATTGCCTATTGCCAGGACTATTGAAGTGTAACGGTGGAGATGCAAATTCTATTGCCAGGGCTACTTACTGTTCATTAAGGGCAGTTACTGTTCATTAGGTGGATTGAATAGTGTATTGCCAGGGGGAGGGCTCCAACGCTGGAGTTGCTCTTAGTAACCGGTCCTCTATTACTCGAAGCTTTTTCAGAAGAGCCTTTGGAACTTTGTGCATCTAGTCAAAAGCCAATTCAAGTAAAATCTGAGCTAGTCTCCCACTTCCCCTCTCTTTTATGTTTCATTAGATCCTCCTTGATTCTGAACTACTCTCTCTCTCTCTCTCTTGCATTATTGGACCCTCCTTAATTTTGAACCAGTCTTTCTCTCTATTCACAATTAATCTCTCTGCAACTACTACTCCTGGATCTGAAAACTAGAGGTTATGGATATGCCTTCTTCTTCTTCGTTGTCGTCATCCGCTGCCGCTCCTGCTGATGATACAAAAAAGTAGTTGTTTTGGATATATTATTTTGAAGGTGGAGAAAACAAACAAGCCATTGTCAAATTGGTAGAGGTTAGTCAGTGTTTAATGTTTGTTGATACTGTTTAAGGCTCTTTCTATATTTTTTGTCATTTCTTTTTAAAATTAGGAAAAATTTGAAATAGGTCCTATTTTATAAATTATCTTTTGAAATAGATTTAATTTTTAATGATTTTTAATTTTTGAAATAGATTCAATTTTTAATTATTTTGGATCTATATCAAAAGATCCCTTTTAATTAATAAGTTTAGGTGTTATGTTATGCTGGCATTTAATTTGCTAATTAATTTTTGTTATGTCCGCTGTTAATTTCATCTCTCACTCGTTGATTTTCGAGCCTTTGAAACTTTGTGCAGGTAGCCAAAAGCCAATTCAAGGTAATGGATATTGCTACTGCTTCTTCTTCCTAATGGACATGTAGTCATTATACATGCATTTTGTAACATAATTAGGAAACTGTGAAAGCAAAATATAATTATTAGGACAATATTTGTGTAATGAGTATTCACCTCTTAATTTTGTCCAATGAGAAATTAACACATGATTTATTCTTGTATAATATTATGTACATGTCATTAATTTTTCTTGGGCTTTTAAAACAAAAAACACGTGTCATGAGTGAGTACATAAAATACTTGCTAGTGAGTACTCAAGTATTATTCAAATTAATTTTGTATGACACCCCAGTTCAGTTAATTGCATCTGCTATGTTTCTTCATAAACATGAATTACATCTGAGGACAGAGTTTGAGGTCTAATTCCCCTCCACCAATATTGTTTGTATAAAAACCATACCAACCATTTCGATAAATATGTTTTGTCCTCCATGAAGCGTTTGTAACTTTGTGAAAGCGTTGGTTAGTTTAGCATTATCAATTATCAAATATTTTTTAAGTATGTGAAAGTGACTAATCCTTGTCTCTCCAAATTTTCAATTTTTGTCCTCCTGAAGCGTTTGTAACCTTGTGCACCTACCTAATAGAGAGATGGACGCCATCGGGACTCTATTGTACATGTGCTGCAGATCATTTTCTTCTTCGTCTCCTGCGGCTGATTCTGCTGCTGATTCTACTTCTGTTGTTGATGGTGCTGATGCTGATAAGCCCCCACGTCGAGAAAAGTATGATGTGTTTATCAGTTTCAGAGGTGAGGACACCCGCCTTGGTATTACCAGCCATCTTCATGCTGCCCTACTTCAGAAGAAAATTGAAACCTGCATCGATAACAGACTTCAGAGAGGAAAAGAAATCGAAAGTGCCCTTCTAGAAGCAATCGAGAAATCCACCATTTCAGTGATCATTTTCTCACAAAACTATGCTTCTTCCACATGGTGTTTGGATGAGCTTGTGCATATACTCAAATGCAACAACAGAGAAGGCCAGATCGTTATACCCGTATTCTACGACATCAATCCATCTGATGTACGAAAACAACATGGGAGTTATGCAGATGCATTTGCTCAACTTGAGAAACGTTTCGATAACAAAATCGACAAGCTGCACAAGTAGAGGGATGCTTTGACGACTGCAGCCAATCTATCTGGGTTTGATTATTCAAACAAAGTCGGGTAACTAACTCATCCTTTAACTTGTATAAAATTATAAATTTTCTTTAAACTGTGACAATTTGATTTGTGATAAGATTTGGTAAAGCATATTTAAGACTAACTATTGGTTTTTTCATTCTACATAATAATACTCATATATGCCAGGACGGAGGCAGATCTAATTAAGAATGTTGTTGATCATATTTGGACCAAATTGATTTGTGAATCATCATGTGATTAGAGGGCTTGGTTGGAATTGAAAGCGGCATCGAGCAAATTGAAGAGCTATTGGGCATTCATTCACAGAACGCTTGCATCACTGTAGGTATTTGGGGAATGGGTGGTATTGGCAAGACCACCCTTGCTGAAACTGTATTTCGGAGACACTCTTCTAAATTCGAAGCTTCTTGTTTTGTTAAGAATGTTAGGGAGAACTCAGAAAAAGCAGATGGACCAGATCACTTGGAAAAAACCCTTCTTAAGGAGATATTAAAGGAAGAAGGTTTATCCATAGGATCAACTTTTGTTCGAGATAGGCTCAGCTGTACAAAGGTCCTCATTGTTCTTGATGATGTGAGTGATTCAATGCAATTGGAACTTTTAGCTCGCAATCGTCTCCGGTTTGGCACTAGAAGTAGAATCATTATCACAACTAGAGATAAGCGCACACTTAGGCAAACTGTTGAAGAGGATAAGATCTATGAGGTTAAGGGATTAAAACCGGATGATGCTCTTCTGCTCTTCTGTTCGCGTGCTTTCAAGAATAACAGTACTCGTAGAACAGATTATAAGAAGTTGGCAAAAATGGTCGTGCAGTATGCCAGAGGCGTTCCTTTAGCTCTTACAGTTTTGAGGTCCTTGTTTTGTAATTGCAAGAGCGAAGATGAATGGGAAGATGAATTCAACAAATTGAAACAATTTCCCAGTGAAGATATCCAGAAAGTGTTGAGAATCAGTTATGATAGATTGGGAGACAATGAGAAGGAGATATTTCTAGATATAGCATGTTTTCATAAGGGGAAGTCTCTGGTTGAGGTAAAACGAATGTTAGATGTTCGTGGATTCTTTGCGCCATCTGGAATTAGAATTCTCATTGAGATGTCTCTCATATCAATTGATTCAAAAAGGGGAATGGAAACCATAAAGAGGGACGATTTGCTACAAGAAATGGGAAGGGAAACCATAGAGATGCACGATTTGCTACAAGAAATGGGAAGGAAGATTGTTCAAGACCAAGGTATTAAAGATCCTGGTAAACGGAGTAGGTTGTTCAATGGTGAGGATGTCTATCGTGTATTGAGGAGTAACACGGTAAGAGTCAAATGCATTCAAATTCTTTCTTCTTTTTTTTTTTTTTAGAAAATAAAAATTATAAACTTGAGATGATAACAGAACAAAGTAAAACTAATTTATAATAAAGAAGTGAGATTGTTAAAAGATGAATTTGATTGAATATTTATTGTGTTAGGAAGTTTTGGAATACGAACAAATGTTTATTCATTTAGACAAGCAGAGGAGGATACAATTATGTTGGATATTTGACTAGACTAAGACACTTGTACATGATTACCATCGCAAATACTCTTTGTTCCAAATGTGCGTTACATTTTAATATGTTTATATTCACATTTAAACTTTCTTCTTATTCTCAGGAAACTCCAAATGTTGAAGCCATACAAGTTAATTGGAATAAGCTTAAATACCGACCATTCAAACGTGCAGACTTCAAAAAGATATCTAACCTAAAAATGCTAATTGTGGATGGTGGCTACAACTTGACCGCTTCTCTAGACCTTCCCGATTCTCTTCGTTATCTTTACTGGTTTAGATATCCACTGGAATCATTGCCGTCAAATTTTACTCCAGAAAATCTAGTTGAGCTTCATATGCCATTTAGCAAAGTTAAGAAGCTTTGGAAAGAAAAGCAGGTATATTATATTATGTGCCTATTTTAATTCTTGTATAAAATCAAGTGTAGAAATTATATTAATTCTTTATATTTCTATTTAATTTGTTGCAGATACTTGTCAACTTGCAAGTTATCGATCTGTCATACTCTTACTATCTAACTGAAGTTCCAAATCTCTCTGGGAGTCTAAACTTTGTGAAGATAGATCTCAGGGACTGAACGTTTGGTTGAAGTTCCATCGTATTTTCAACGTCTTGACAAGCTTACTCATCTTGATCTTGGAGGCTGCAGGAGTCTCAAGTATCTTCCAGGAATGCCAAGAAATATTCAATACTTAAATTTAGAATGCAGTGGTATAGAGGAGTTGCCTGAATCAGTTTGGTCCAACGAAAATATTTCTTACTTGAATTTAAGGCAATGTGAAGACCTTAAGAAACTTCCAAGCAGCAGGTGTAAGTTGAAAAATGGCGAGAAACTCGATCTTGATTTGTGCTATACATTTGAAAACTTTCCAAAGATTTTGGAGCCAATGGAACATTTGAAGTCCTTAAGTTTAGTTCAAACAGCAGTTACAGAGCTACCCTCAACAATCTGTGAGTTGAAATATCTTGAGAGTCTTGATCTCACCAAGTGTTCAAGATTTTCCAAATTCCCTGAAATCTTGAAGCCAATGGAACATTTGGTATCTCTTTGTTTGCAAGGCACAGCTGTCGAAACGCTTCCTCCGACTATTGGAAATCTAAATAGGCTTCAAGATTTAAACCTTAGTTTATGCAAGCAACTTAAGGATGTCCCAACAAGTTATCTACAGATTAACCAATATTAAACGTCTCAACTTTTATGGCTGTCGGAGACTTGAAAAATTGCCTTCCAGCTGTGTCGGTTTTCTCTCTTTAGAAGAACTAGGACTCAGCGACAGCGGTATAGTGGAAATACCAGCAAGCATCAAACAAGCTCCTCTGTTGTCTATACTCGACTTATGCTGGTGCTATCAGCTTCAATCTATACCAGAGCTCCCAGTGCTATGTAATGTTCAAGCTGAAGACTGCACGTCGCTGAAGATAGTGTCAAGTTCAAGGACAGCACTCACACAAGGTTGGGATAAACCTAATTATTGTTACAGAGTTTTTACTAATTGCCCAAAATTGGATAATAATTCAAGGAGCAACATAATGGATGAAGCACAGATTACAATTATGCGAATGGCAACTGTTGCGCCATTAAAGGACTATTTCTTGCCTCATCATCCCTGGCCTCAGATTAACATTGTATGTCGAGGAAAAGAAATTCCAATTTGGTTCAGCTATCAAAATGAGGGATCTTCAGTAGACATCGAGCTTTGTCCAGATTGGTTTCGAACGGGTTTATTTGGTTTCGCTCTCTGTGTTTTTGTTTCTGGGGTTTCAGGGGTGCACCATGACTTCAGGAGTGTAAGAGCTAATTTCATTGTCAAATTCAAGGGTGAAAGCCAAGAACTGTTCAGTTCTAAGTACATTATCCCAGGCAACAGCTACGACAACAATTGTGACGGCCAACATCATGTGCATGTGTGGAATGAGGCCTTTAGAAGTGAAGAGGTAGCAAAAAACTGTGATGTTTACAAGCTTGCCAAAGAGGCCTCTGTTGTCTTCTTCTGCCCGGTTTCCTATATGAAGGCGGAAAGCTGTGGTATATGCCCATTGTATGCCGGAAGATGCTGAGAAATTCAAATTTGGAGATGAGCCTCAAGTTAGTGGATCAAGTGAGAAGTCTGAAGCAAATGAAAGTGATTAGGAAAAACTTTTTAAGGCAAATTTGTACTTTGATAGCTCACTTGTCTGACCAAGAAATAAGACAACAAATAGGCAAGGCTTTTATTATTTTGGTATTGTTTATGCTTTATACATTATAAACCGCTAGTTAAGGACAAGTGTATATATCATAAACATAGACATTAATTAACACACCATGCCAGGGCAAAGTAAAAATCTCACAACCAAGTGCGGTAGTTTGAACATTCAACACGACAAAAATATGTGATTGTTTAATGGCTGAACTGCAATGAGCAAAAAATATGAATGGCCCGATTGGACTAACACCGGCAAAACTCGGTGTTCTTGCTTGCACCAAAGATCAGCGAAACAAATTTTATTAGAGAGGGTAAAAAATTACAGCAAATTAAGGCTGAAAAAAGAAAGGCACAGCCCCAGTTTAATAATACAATCATCGAATTTGTAACGACAACAAAACCATAGGGCTCTTTGCTTCAATAGGACTAGGAACATTCCAAAATTAAGGAGAAAAATTGTATGTCGCGCTACAAGCTAAAGGAAGAAAAGAAAGAAGAAAAAGCGAGATGCATACATAAAGAAATGAAATACAAAAGATACATTACAAGTTCGATGATTGAACTGCATTTTGACCCGGAAATATTCAATTTTCTCTCTAGCATCCAAGATTTCTTTCCCCAAGTCTCTGGGATATTTGTTATGATTTGACACTTACCAGGAAGTAACATGCACACATAACTTTGGTGCTCAAGATGAGAAAATTGGGGAAACATTAAAGTTCTAAGTAATGAGAAAATTGGGGAAACATTAAAGTTCTAAGTACCTTTTTATCAGCTTCAGTTGCTTCTTTGAACTTTGAGTTCAGTAAGTTAACCTCCTCTGTAGTCAGTTGATCTACAAGATGTTTCTCCAATTCCGGTACTCTGGGTTTCCGCTAATTGGCCTGCCGCTTTTCCTCAGCATGAGAAGGAGCAACTGTCTTCGGTGGCCTTCCTCCAGCTGGGGGTGCCAAGTGCCGAGCACCAAGACCAGGCATCAGTTGCTGTTGTTGAAAGCCTTTTAAAGTGAAAAATAAGAAACTATTCTCCATCAAAGAAAGACATGCTTCAAAATATAAAAGTGATATGTTTTATGGATGAATACCAGAAGCAGGTCTCCAGGCTACATTGCCAGCATTGGAGTAATTATTTGCAGGTTGAAAAATATTGGATGAATCAAACGTAACATTGCTTGGTAGCACTGCTGGAAGAGGGCGTCCCTCTCTAAACCGCTACATCAAAGATAATGTGGCATGATGGGTGGTCATTCTATCAATCTAGACTGCACATTTAGACATGGCTCAATTTAATAGTATACATTTACGGATGTTCGTATGTTCGTATGTCAATTGGCCAGCAAAAGATTACTCCCAATTAAATTTTATATCTACAAAATATCTATGGCCTATGTAAGTTTTTACATCAAAATACGAACACATCATGCAACGAATGAACATCCAACAGCAAAGCATCTGGCAGAAAAATATGCTTGATTGAGCCTGTTACGTTCAGCAATTCAAGCTAATGAGAAAGTGCATTCATATAATCAATATTTAGCATAATATGCCCCTGGTTATCATTTTATACGGAAATTCCTTCGCAAAACAAGTACAAAAATCTCAACATGAGTAAGCCCCGGTTTGGTACTGAGATGATTCTGAAACAAATATCTATAAAAAAAAGCTAGGAGGTTTTTTATGTTTGGTAAATATTCAGCTTCAGTTTTTTTTCACAGTTTTGGGTGAAAAAAAGCCAAAAACACAAAGCTGCAAAAACTAACTTTAAAAAACCAGTTTTTTTTCACATCTGTTTTACATAAAAATTTATCAAACACTATAATACTGTTTTTCTTTTTCAAAAGCACTTTTATAAAAAAGTTTACCAAACACTTTACTGCTTTATTTCACAGCTGCTTATTCTTACATCATAGCAGAAACAGTTTTTTTTCAAAGCACATCAATACCAAACTAGCCCAACTGTAGTATAAATTCTTCATCTACTTATTTTCTACCATTTCAACATAAATTCCGCATTTTTACTAACACGAAATAAAGCTTAGATAAGAGAATTAAGACATCCCGAACTCCCACTTCAACTACAATTAGACTACAAATGCAAAATCAATCTGATTCGGAACACAAATATAATCATACACACACATCCAATTATACATAAGCATATACATATATATAGAGAGAGAGTACTTGCGCAAGGACCTGTTTGGGTGACCACAGCCCTGGAAGAAAGCGATGACTTCATTGCCACTAATCCGGCCATCGCAGTCCAAATCGACCAGTCGGAAATACGCATAGAAGAGATCCACATGCGCCGATTGGTTCTGCGTCGACCCCATCGCCACCGTCTGATTGCGATTTGCGACAAATCAGACCATGGAATCCATCGAGAGCGCTTCGCTCTCAGGCTGCCGTACGCATGAGGAGCGCAGGAAGAATCAGAAAACCACGAATTCGAAGGACCAAGATTTCGATTTGTCAACTTGTACAAAGTGGGGAAACAAAGCCGTGCAAATATAGAAAGGTACAAATTAATGCGAGATTGAGAAGGAAGTTACAATTTAGAAATCAGAGTCATTTGTTTGTCAGATATTTGATATGTTATATTATCAGACTGTAAATGTACATTTAGGTATCGTTTTTGTAAATCCGTCTAAAGAGGAAACTTAATTGATAATTTATACACACCCATATAGATTAACTACTTATCATGGCCAACAAGCAGCTTATGTCCACGATGGTGTTGTGTTCGCGTTTCGTCAGTTTCACGTCCTCTTCTTCTTTAAGGAGACGATCAATGATTAGTGTTCTAAAATACGATTATAAATCCTTTAAATAACTTCATTAGTTGGTACAATTAAGGCATTTTGATTGATCTCTTTTGTGATCGCCTCATTTTCGCTATTTAATTAGTCCCTCAAACTTCTTGCATTACATAATGTGCATGGAAAGGTCTATTAAATAAAACATTAGGGATCTTTGAAGTAGTACTATGTTTCGGAACAAAATCAAAGAACCGGCCTGATAATTGATGTAATTAGTAAACATTGACACATAATGTAATGCATTCTTAATTGGAGCTACAACCTTGTCTAGTTTTTTTTTTTTTTTTCTTTTTTGTAAGCGTATATGTTAGTTTGGTGTATGTCGTCGGCCACTCTGGATTGAAGTGTGCAACTCCGTTGTGGGAGCTTCTTTTGTTCTCAGTTGTAGCAAATGTCTCAATCACCGAGACGAATTTCTTGAATTTTATCAAGTACATGTTGATTTATGTGCTCCTAACTATTTTTTAGCATGAATAGTTTATAGTTGCACCTTTTTATTTGCAAATGTTAAGAGCAGTTGCTCACATGTGCGTAAACTATAGATTATGAATACAGACATAACTTGGATTCTAATTGGATATTTGGTGTTACAACATAAATAATAAAGTTGAGCATTTTTCAATATACCGAAAACACAATCTAATACACCAATTATCGTTTTCCAATCATAGACTATATTTAATAAGTTACTGTTGAACAAAAAAAATAACATATTAAAAAGTAGAATCCATACAAAATTGGATCAATCTACAAGACAAAATAAAAATGTAATCTAGCCCAAAAAAAATGAGGATGGGCTTTACATACAGATCAACATCCATAAATAAAATAGAAATAAAAAGAAATATGTGTTTCCTCCTACAAAAAGGGGAGGTAACGTGCAAAGCAAGGCCTCCCTATTTTTCTGCAAAAGCAAGACGTGGAAGACTGCACAGTTAGTGGGAGAAGTTCAGAGAAAGTGGCGGAAGACATGGCCTTCATTTCCCCCACGTAAAAAACTGTAAAGCTTCCTAGGATGTCTATAAATAGGCATCAGCTGCTATCAGAAAGGGAACAAAAAAAAAAAAAAAAAAAAAGGGAGATGAGACTGCAGGAATTAAGAGAGAAATCAAAGAGGTGAACTGCTGCGGAAATTCAGGGAGACAAGCAAGCAGAGGAGAGGATACACGGCAAAGGAAAGCAACAAAGCATTTAAAGGTACAAATTCATTCTTCTAAATTTTTCTTTGTTTTGGTTTCTATCGGTTTTGCAGGAAATAAAAAAGCAATTTGCTTCTCCAACCTCTCCCATTCCCCAACGTCCTCCCAAGTTGCAGCCCAACAAACCGCAACAAAACCACCACAAATCTCTTCCGCCGCGGCGATATACAATGGAGATTTCAGCAAAACGCGCTGATCGGATTCAACTCAATTTCAAAAAGAAAAACCAGTTGCACGGGTGCCCAAGGAAGTTTGGAAGTCTGATTTGCATGGAGGGACAACGCGGCGCCTACCAATCATGCCCAGTGATGGTTCGAGGTTCGCCGACAACGCAAGGATGGTTTCAAACAAGGCAACAGCAGTGGCGAATGCACACGCAGCAACCACCGAGGACCTTTGTCCAGATGGTCGCCGACTTCCTCTCTCCCGGTTGCAATACTGTCGTGGCCCAGCCTCCTACTCCGTGCCCAGCGATGGTTCCGAAATTCGTCAACGACGCAAGGGCAGTTTCCGAATGAGGCAATAGCAGCCACGGATATACGAGAGCACCACCGAGAATCTCTGCCCAACTTGCCGCTGCGACGCCGCCGAACACCACGACTTCAAAAACACCGACGGCCACAGCAGCCACGCCGTCCTCCAATTTGCAAGCCCAGCGTCGCAGCATGCTCCATGCATAAAAGAAGGTGGTCATAAACGAAGTCCTTCGCCGTGAGAACAACAACCGCAGTGGTTGCCACATATGGAGTTGAAAAGGTTGCTGTTGCTCCGTTTTAGAAGCTCATTGAGAAACTTCGAATCAAGAGTAAAGGAATACGACTCGAAGGATTTGGCGTGTTGCTGCTGCTCCGTTTTAGGAGGTCATTGGGAAACTTCAAATCAAAAGCAGAGGAATGTGACACTAAGGATTTGGCGTGTTGCTACTGCTCCGTTTTAGGAGCCCATTGGGAAACTTCAAATCAAAAACAGATGGGAGCTCATTGGGAAACTTCAAAGCAAAAGCAGGGGAATGCGACTTAAAGGATTTAGCGTGTTGCTGCTGCTCCGTTTTCGGAGCTCATTGGGAAACTTCAAATCAAAAGCAGAGGAATGCGACTCGGAGGATTTGGCATGTTGCTGTCCAAGTCAGTAGCAGCAAAAGGAAGATATGCAGGGATTTTCTAACACGATCCGATCTCGATATTTCCCGAATATCCAAATAGGCATGTGCTGGTCGACACTGAGGGTAATGAAAGTCATTTATGGAATACAAGGGTAATGATTAGGAGGAAATATACATGAATAAATAATCATTGGGGAAATTAAGTGAATTAAACAGAGTTTAAGAAAATAGCTTGAGCGCACAGAACACGCTCTAAAACAAAATCACAAAGAAAAGATCGTTACAAGATATCACACAAGTGAAAGATAGACCACTACTGGTAGGGAAATGCCTCGTACGTTGTGTCGTAGTCCTCGTTTCTAAGACCTGAATGGGGGCGCAAAACAAAGGTGAGTGGACTAAGTTCATATATACAATACTAAGAAAACAGTTATCAAGATACTAATCCCCACAGTTTATATAAGGAAAACTACTAACATAATAAGTGATAGGTTTATTGAAAACCCTAGCATGCCAAAAACACCTCAAAAGACATATCGCGGAGAAACATCGTGGAAAACAAAATATCAATCGTCTCACAGATCGTCTCGTAAGCACGGTGTGTTGCCGGTAAGATCACTGAATAAATATAACTCCTGACCCTATGCCAACACCGTGGTCTCTGCGCCCGTAGCAAGAGATTACCAACTCCCAGCCCAATGCCTGCTTTGTGTCCCTCAGCCCGTAGCTAGGGATTATTTCTCCAGGCTAAACTGCCAACACTAGATCCTCGCCCCAAGTGACATAGTGTCCACTAGGTGCGTGCAAATAGTTACGCCTCTCATAAATAACCACTTCATAGTATAAAGTCATCCATCATCTATACTATAAAGAGGGGTTTCTAAAACATGTTCTAGCATCCTATTGTCATCCATCAGATAGTCTACCGGTTCATGGTTTTTATAGAAAATACAATATATCAAACTATAGCTCAAAGTAGGCTAATAATTAATTCCTTACAAAATAACGAGATGATAATCAACATTTCGATAAACATGCTTAACATAAAATCAATTCATAAACTTGTAAGGCATGATTTTCATTTATGCAATTAAACTATGAAATCATGTAATTTTAGAAGTGGTCCACTCACAGATACTCAGTGGCAACAGAGTTGTGCGGAAAAGGATTAAGGAAATCCCCACTAGCCAGTTCACCTAAGCACAAAAATGTACAATTTATCAAACTATGCCCAAACGTTAGAATTCCAGGAAATGAACGCCAAAAATGGATTCGGGACATCGTAATTGGCCTAGGAGGGATTTTGAGTTTTTGGGTCTTAAGATTTTTGGTTAAAAAAGGTTAGGGTGAAAAGGGGTGGTTTGGGCTTAAGCCCCAAACCAACAAACACACACGCACGGCACAACACACACACACACACACGCGTGCACCACACACACTCACACATGCTTACACACACATACACGCTCACACGGACACACACACGCACAGCATGCATACGCATGCACGACATGCACACGCATGCACGGCATGCACGCCGCACACACACACACACACGTGCGCCACACACGCTTACACAGACACACACACACATGCACGGCATGCACACACACACACGCAGTCCACAGCCCAAAGGCTTCACACACAGGGCCGGGCTTTAAGCCCTTTCTAACTAAAAATGGCCCAAGGCCCTTTGGGTCAATAAAATAAATAACAAAAATTAAATAAAAAGAAATAGAATGGGCTGTGTTTGGTCTACGGCCCAAAGCCTGTGAAATCTTGAAGCCGATGGAACATTTGGTGTCTCTTCGTTTGGAACACACAGCTGTAGAAATGCTTCCTTCGTCTATTGGAAATCTAAATAGGCTTCAAGATTTAAACCTTCGTTCGTGCAAGCAACTTAAGGATGTCCCAACAAGTATCTCCAGTTTAACCAATCTTAAACGTCTCGACTTTATTGGCTGTTGGAGACTTGAAAAATTGCCTTCCAGGTCTTTCGGTTTTCGCTCTTTAGAAGAACTAGAACTCAGCTTCAGCGGTATATTGGAAATACCAGCAAGCATCAAACAAGCTTCTCGGTTGTCTATGCTCGACGTACGCTGTTGCCGTCAGCTTCAATCTATACCAGAGCTCCCAGTGCTATGCAATGTTAAAGCTGAAGACTGCACGTCGCTGAAGATAGTGTCAAGTTCAAGGACAGCACTCACACAAGGTTGGGATAAACCTAATTATTTTTTCAGAGTTTTTACTAATTGCCCAAAATTGGATAATAATTCAAGGAGCAACATAATGGATGAAGCACAGATTACAATTATGCGAATGGCAACTGTTGCGCCATTAAAGGACTATTTCTTGCCTCATCATCCCTGGCCTCAGATTAACATTGTATGTCGAGGAAAAGAAATTCCAAATTGGTTCAGCTATCAAAATGAGGGATCTTCAGTAGACATCGAGCTTTGTCCAGATTGGTTTCGAACAGGTTTATTTGGTTTCGCTCTCTCTGTTGTTTCTTGGGTTTCAGAGGCGCAATATTTCTTCTGGAGTGTAAGAGCTAATTTCATTGTCAAATTCATGGGTGAAAGTCATGAACTGTTCACTTCTGAATACATCGGTCACATCAACTTCAATAACGGCCAACATCACGTGCTTGTGTGGAATGAGGCCTTTAGAAGTGAAGAGGTGGTAAAAAACTGCTCCCCTGATGTTTACAAACTTGCCAAAGAGGCCTCTGTTGTCTTTTGCCCGGTGGCTTTTGACGAACGACCTGCTTGTGCTTCCCGTTTGAAGGTGGAAAGCTGTGGTTTATGCCCATTGTATGCGGAAGATGCTGAGAAATTCAAATTTGGTCATGTGTTCAAGTAGAAGAAGAAACAAGACAAGATGATGATTCCAAAGGTGGTGGATCAAGTGATGAGTCTGAAGCAAATGACAGTGATTAGGAAAAACTTTTTAAGGCAAATTTGTACTTTGATAGCTAACTTGTCTGACCAAGAAATAAGACAACAACTAGGCAAGGCTTTTATTATTTTGGTATTGTTTATGCTTTATACATTATAAACTGCTAGTTATGGAAATGTATAATAGCCTATTTGTTTTCTTTAAAACTTGATTTACCCTTATATCATAACCATAGACATTAATTAACACACCATGCCAGGGCAAAGTAAAAATCTCACAACCAAGCGCGATAGTTTGAACATTCACACGACAAAAATATGCGATTGTTCAATGGCTGAACTGTAATGAGCCAAAAATATGAACGGCCCGATTGGACTAACACCGGCAAAACTCAGTGTTCTTGTTTGCACCAAACAAAGATCAGCGAAACAAATTTTATTAGAGAGGGTAAAAAATTACAGGGTATTAAGGCTGAAAAAAGAAAGGCACAGCCCCAGTTTAATCATACAATCTTCAAATTTGTAACAATGATAAAACTATAGGGCTCTTTGCTTCAATAGGACTAGGAACTTTCCAAAATTAAGGAGAAAAATTATACGTCGCGCTACAAGCTAAAGGAAGAAAAGAATGAAGAAAAAGCGAGATGCATACAGAAAGAAATGACATACAAAAGATACATTGCAAGTTCGATGGCTGAACTGCATTTTGGCTCGGAAATATTCAATTTTCTCTCTAGCATCCAAGATTTCTTTCCCCAAGTCTCTAGGATATTTGTTATGATTTGACACTTAACAGGAAGTAACATGCACACATAACTTTGTTGCTCAAGATGAGAAAATTGGGGAAACATTAAAGTTCTAAGTACCTTTTTATCAGCTTCGGTTGCTTCTTTGAACTTTGAGTTCAGCGTGTTAACCTCCTCTGTACTCAGTTGATCTACAAGATGTTTCTCCAATTCGGGTACTCTGGGTTTCCGCTAATTGGCCTGCTGCTTTTCCTCAGCATGAGAAAGAGTAACTGTCTTCAGTGGCCTTCCTCCAGCTGGGGGTGCCATGTGCCGAGCACCAAGACCAGGCATCAGTTGCTGTTGTTGAAAGCCTTTTAAAGTGAAAAATAGGAAACTGTTCTCCATCAAAGAAAGACATGTTTCAAAATATAAAAGTGATTTGTTTTATGGATGAATACCAGAAGTAGGTCTCTAGGCTACATTGCCAGCATTGGAGTAATTATTTGCAGGTTCAAAAATTTTGGATTTATCAAACATAACATTGCTTGGTAGCATTGCTGGAAGAGGGCGTCCCTCCCTAAACCGCTCCATCAAAAATAATGCAGCATGATGGGTAGTCATTCTATCAATCTAGACTGCACATTTAGACATGACTCAATTTAATAGTATATATTTATGGATGTTCGTATGTCAATTGGCCAGCAAACGATTACTCCCAATCACAAATTAAATTTTATATCTACAAAATATCTATGGCATATGTAAGTTTTTACATCAAAATACGAACACATCATGCAACGAATGAACATCCAGCAGCAAAGCATCTCGCAGAAAAATATGATTGATTGAGCCTGTTATGTTCAGCAATTCAAGCTAATGAGAGAGTGCATTCATATAATCAATATTTAACATAATATGCCCCTGGTTATCATTTTATATGGAAATTCCTTCAGCAAAACAAGTATACAGCTTTAAGAACCTATTTGTCGATATGATCCTGACCCAAGAACATTTCCCCTGTATGCGACAATCCTAACTACTCCATAGTCATCTTATACAGCAGGTTTTCACTACTGCACAATTTCTAAAGTCAGCTTACCCCCTCAGGTCGAACGGATACACCAGAAGGTATATTAATGACCTGATAACATAACTCTCTCAACCTCACTAACTGCAGTATAAATTCTTCATCTACTTATTTTCTACCATTTGAACATCAATTCCGCATTTATACTAACACGAAATAAAAATCTCAGCTTAGATAAGAGAATTAAGACATCCCGACCTCACATTTACCACTTCAACTGCAATTAGACTACAAATTCAAAATCAATCTGATTCGGAACACAAATATAATCATACACACACATCCACTTTAACATATACACACATGCATATACATATATATACAGAGAGAGTACCTGAGCAAGGACCTGTTTGGGTGACCAGAGCCCTGGAAGAAAGCGACGGCTTCATTGCTACTAATCCGGCCATCGCGGTCCAAATCGGCCCCTCGGAAATACGCATCCAAGAGATCCACATTCGCCGATTGGTTCTGCGGCGATGCCATCGCCACCGTTGGATTGCGATTCGTGGGAGATCAGACCACGGAATCAATCGAGGAGCGCCGCGCGCTCAGGCTGCAGTACGCATAAGGAGCGCCCGGAAGAATCAAAAAACCACGAATCCGGAGGACCATGATTTGGTTGCCTTTCTTCTTCGATTCGGAGGAAAATCAGAAGACGACGGAGACACTGAGCGACGCCGGTGGTTTGGGGTAGAAAAACGATGATTTTTCATTTTGATTTTTTGTGACAAAAATGGTGCTGTATTTGTGTTATATCTCAAAATTGCCACTGGTCCTAATGAGCCCGGCCCATTAGGTACTACCACAATATATACCATTTAGAAATCGAGTTGGTTTGCAAGTTTATGTTTTCGATTTGTCAACTTAATGCGAGATTGAGAAGGAAGCTACAATTTAATGCGAGATTGAGAAGGAAGCTAAAATTTAGAAATCAGAGTCATTTGTTTGTCGAATATTTGACATGTTACATTGTGAGACTATAAATTGCAGATGTACATTTAGACATCGTTCTGTAAATCCGTCTAAAGAAGAAACTTAATTGATAATCTATACACACCCATACAAATTAACTACTCTTATCATGGCCAACAAGCAGCTCATGTCCACGACGGTTTTGTGTTCACGTTTCGTCGGTTGCACGTCTTCTTTTTCTTTAAGGAGACGATCAATGATTAGCATTCTAAATATGAATATAAACCCTTCAAATAATTTCATTAGTTGGTACAATTAAGGTATTTTGATTGATCCCTTTTGTGATCACCTCATTTTCGCTATTTAATTAGTTCCTGAAACTTCTTGCATTACATGATGTGCATGGAAAGGTCTATTAAATAAAACATTGGGGATCTTTGAAGTAGTACCATGTTTCATATCAAAATCAAAGAACCGGCCTAATAATTGATGTAATTAGTAAACATTGACATATAATGTAATGCATTCTTAATTGGAGCTACAACCTTGTCTAGTTTCCATTTTTTGTAAGTGTATATGTTAGTTTTGCGTATGTCGTCGGCCACTCTCAATCACTGAGACGAATTTCTCGAATTTTATCAAGTACATGTCAATTTATGTGCTCCTAACTATTTTTTAGTATAAATAGTTACACCTTCTTATTTGCAAATATTGAGAATAGTTGCTCACGTGTGCGTAAACGCTAGGCTATGAATACAGACATAACTTGAATTCTAATAGGATATTTGGTGTTAAAAGATAAATAATAAAGTTGAGTATTTTTTAGTATACCGAAAACACGATCTAATACACCAAATGTTGTTTTCCAATCATGGACTCTATTTAATAAGTTACTATTTTTTTTTTTTTTTGAGATATATTTAATAAGTTACTATTAAAAGATAACTCTTGATTTGGTTAATATGAAAAGAAAAGGAAATTAGGGTATTATTATTTTATATTAATATGAATATTACTTAATTATTTTGTCAGACATTTATCCATTAGCTGGTGTAGCAGCTAATGGGAGGCCTGGACTGCATACGGCGCTTCCCCAACGCCCACTTCCACCGCCATTTATGTCCCCAGGCCTCTCCACCTCCTCCGTCTTCATCACCGCCGGCAAAAACCCTCCTCCTATTCTCTCCCACATCAAACACCCAAACTAGAACAATCAACACCAAAAATGCCAGTGCTGGGTACAAGAAGAAGGGGAAGATGAAGTTGGCAGAGATCTGACTCTCAGACCTCCTTTCTCCCTCCCTCAAAACCAACAAACCCAGCAACAAAAACAACAAAACGATGACGATGACGATGACAAAGCAGAAGAACAAGAAGAAGGGGAAGATGAAAACAGAGCACAAGGCCGTGGATAGTGCTGTCGTCGAGCTTGGTGGGTCTGCTCACCGGAATCGGCGTCGTCCTCTTCAACTACTCTGTATGTTTGATTTTTACCCATTACTCAATTGTCCATTTTTGCTTTTCTTGCTTGCTTGTTTGCAAAGTTTTGATCTTTTATTTGAAATTTTACACAAATTGCAAGTGTTCACGAGATACATTAGCATTGTAGTCTGCTAGTGATCTTTACATGTTTTTGTTATTCATTGTGAGGATGTTTTAAAGAATTGTCTCACATAGGAATATGTGTTGTCCATCTGTTTGGCTTGAGTGCTGCAACATGTGACAGGGCACGTGAGGATATGAAAAACTGTCCCAGGTCGGAAAGTCAAGGAACCTTGCATAGACTTACCAGGAGGCGGGCTACTCCCCCATTTCCAATTTGGGGTGGAACCTCAATTTCCGTCACTCATTGCCTATTTTTGCTTTGCTTTTTTCTTGCTTGCTTATACATAAAGTTTTGAGCTTTGATTTTGATATGAATGGGAAGGTTCATGAGATACATGATGTGTTCTGGGGTGGGCTGCCGCAACGGGGAGCTTCGTAGCCGAGGGAGGAGTTTATGGGAGATACGTGGAAGCAGGTGATTCTGGTTCCAGCTTCTGGGGGGGTTTGATCGTTGCCATATTAAACTTGCTTCGAGATGCTTTCTGAGGATGGTTCACAAGATAACAATGGCAATGAGCAAGGAGGAGAAAAAGGAGAGAATTTATTAGTGAAAATGGGAATGCCTGTTTCGGTTTTTTATGGTCTCAAGGCTGCATCATGTCCTTTTTTAAAGCCAATTGCTGCTTGATCAGGTTGAGATTGGAACTGGGAACTCGTTAGCTCCTGAAGGTCCTGGCGTTGAGATTGGAACTTCTGTAGCCAAGGGCATTGGTCCTGTGTTTGATAAAAGTTCATAAAGCAGGCTCTCTCTTGTGGCTGCCTGATCAGCTGCTGGATTTGCTTCTGGTTGGTATTCAGTTTTGTGTATGTCTGTGCTGCCCATATCAAGACATGTTTGCCCTCATGGTAATTGTTGCTGTTCTGTTTTGACAGGGTTTAATGCTGCTGTTTCTGGTTGTTTCCTTGGCGTAGACTTAGTGCTGTGATAGCTTCTGTAGTTTCAGAAGTTGGTCCTGGTTCTGAAGCAGCCTTTAAGGTCCCATACTATGACTTCCATTCACCAACTGGTACACTATCAGTTATCTGTCAATTCTTCAAAATGATACACATAATCTCTGAGTATTTACTTGTTCCTGGTAATGTGATTTGCCTTTACTGAATATGGTTTCTGATTTTTCCCATTATTTGGGTAGTTGGATTTACATTGCATATTCCAAATGGGTATTTTTTCAGGCATACCTTTAGTATATCTAGAGGTTGATGTTCAAGTTATTGTTTAAAGCTGCGGTTTTAATAATGAGACGTATTCGAATCATTTTCAGAGCCTCCGCTATATCTATTGCACATAGTATATGTTGGTATTTGTTGACAATCTTCACAAGACCCTTGGCCTACCAAAATTTTTGTTCCCTATCGTGGGTGGCTTGGCTATCGGGCTGATGGCATTGGTATATCCTGAAATTCTTTATCGGGGTTTCAAGAATGTTAACATTTTTCTGGAATCTCGACCACTTGAGAAAGGCCTCCCAGCTGATCTGTTTCTTCAGTTGGTAGTGGTCAAGATAGCTGATCTGTTGCTGCAGCAACAGGAATGGCATACGGCAAAAACATAGGTTCTGCAGTTGCTCAGTCCAATCCTATGCTTCATCTTTCTGTCTTTGGAAGTAGCATCACCGCAAGCATACGGCCTGGAAATGTTTTTTTTTCCTATATGCATTCTGGTTAGACTTTAGGCTCTTATTATCAGAAGTAAGTTGTTTCCTTTTGTGATCGCCTCATTTTCACTATTTAATTAGTCCCTGAAACTTGTTGTATTACTTGATGTGCATGGAAAGATCTATTAAATAAAACATTAGGGATCTCTTGGCCAAAACCACAAAACCGGCCTAATAATTGATGTAATTAGTAAACATCAACACATAATGTAATGCATTCTTAATTGGAGCTACAACCTTGTATAGTTTCCATTATTTTGTAACTGTATATGTTGGTTTGGCGTATGTCACTGGCTACTCTACATTGAAGCATGCAACTCTGGTGAATTTCTCAAATTTTATCAAGTACATGCCAATTTTATGTGCTCTCAACTGTTTTTTGGTATGTACAGTTGCATCTTCTTATTTGCAAATGCTAAGAACAGTTGTTCACGTGCACGTAAAATGTAGGTTATTAATACATAGATATTGAAGTTGAGCATGAATCCTGTGGTATGTGTGATGGAATGGATTTTTCATGGAAAAGAGTTTCCAAGGGAAGCCAAGATAACTATGGCAAATATGGATCTTCACGTGTTCTTTACGCATCTAAGCTAGCAAAAAGAACCACATGATGCTGCAGGTGTTTAAAATATTGTGAAAATATACTATAGAAAACAGAGGTCATAGAAGTTAGATTTTATAGCTAAGTTCTTTGTTATCAAGAGATTGGTTGCTCACTGTTCAAAAGATAATTTCAATATGGACAAAGTCTAACGTCTGAAATCAATCAAATTAAAAAGGTCTCTCAAGCGTAGGCACAGTACTGCTGTGTTTGTCTAGAACACCATATAAACAAAGTTTATATTCTTATAATCAAGAAGCAAGTAAAATTACAAAGTTTATATTCTTATAATCATATTTCATCTATAGATATACTTGCATAGTACCAATATATTTAAGCATGCCGAGATTAATAAAGATCCTCAGTTCATTACTCCGAGCATACGAAATCAGGTCTCTAACAAACCTGAAACGGAAGGAGAACTTGTCATAAATTATTTCGTTGAAACTTGTGACAGCAATGCATAAAGAGTGCTTTAATCAACAAATTATCTGCAGAAGCTCAACATAAAACACGATGGGGATTGAAGTAGAGCAACTTTTTGTAATACAAGGAGAGTGCTTTATATATCCTCTCAAAATTGCCTCAATATACCACTTAATTTAAAACAGAGTGAATTGCACTATATGCAATTGAAAAATAAAGAAAAATTAGCAAGTCAAACAAAGAAAAGATGGATTCAAGCTGTCCACCATAACACATAATACGAATTACTGATGTATATGAGCATATCAGTTTAAGACAGTCACTATCACATACATTTAAATTGATTTTTCACAGACATGATCTTTATAAAACGAATATGTGTTCAAGTAGCAAAGGAGCAATCCATAGTTTAATCTTTTATAAGAAACCCATGAATATGGATGAGCATAGTTGGTTTCGTATGCCATGCAGCAGCCAAGGTGTTTTGTTACCAATTTTGCGGTTCCATTGGGAAGTATTTGTATATTGAAATATAAAAAGCTAAGTAGACAGACTCTATACCTCTCCCAAAGCAATGCTTGGAATGCAACTGATGAAGAAAAGTGCCACTCTCTACCTATCGTCCTGCAATAATCAACAAATTGAAATTCAAAAACAAAGCCTGTCGTATCAGCGGTTCAATGGGGCGTGCATTGAACCTTTTGAGTGGGGTTGGGAAAATAGGGTGGGGTGGGGAAATAGGATTGTGGGGTGGGTCTAGTAGCTCTCTTTCTCTTTTAGTATATACTAGTATTAGTGCTCGCATATTGCTGTGGATTCTAAAAACGTATAAAACATGTACAAAATTTTATACATATGCACAACCATATTAGGTGTTTAACAATGGGGCGTACATTCCTATTTACAATTGAATTTACATATATAAAGTAATTAGTACCTAAAAACTTTGTTGATCATCACTTCACAGCTTTTCTTGTTCTGTTTTTCATCTCTGTCACAATTTGAAAAAAAAATAGAAGTTAGTCAATGTAAATGACTAAAAATTTCTGCAGTTTCAACATAAGATACGTTTTAAAAAATTGTAAGGTACCTATTACTCTCGATCAACAAACTTGCACAATACTAATACTGAATGACGGTGTTCTAATCATAAAAAATTTCTCTTAAGCCAACACGAACTATCGTAACCTTCGAAAATAACTATTGTTAAAAACCGGTCCACATCGGAGATAAAACTTCAATGACATTCATAGGATAAAATCTGTCATTCTTCTTATAGAATTATTGCAAAAAAATGAAAAAGAAAAGCATTGAGTCGCTTTTCTTCCAAATTGAATTTACTTACCATAGGAGAAGTTGATGTAGCTTTCACCTAGATCCTAAGCGTATGCCGAAGCGCTCAATCATTGAGGTTGTTTCTAGCAAGTCTTCATTTGCCTTTGGAGGATAAAGGGAAGATTTGGATGGATGAGCATACCAAGAATGTAAAATACTGGAAGGAGGAGTTTGATTTCATAGTGGAAAACAGTAGAAAACAATAAAAAAAAAATTCTTTATGAATTTACTTGAATTATCAATACCGTAGATAAAGCAACAACAGAGAGGGAATCGAATAAAAACCCTAAATCTTAAAAGTTTTGGTGCATGCAAAAACTATACATCATAAACTTTCTCAAAGATGTACTCATGATGTATAGTACTGCAAAATTAAACTTATGCATAAATTATACACTAAATTTTACTGAAAATACTACTTTAACCCTTCAAACTCAATTTTCTTCATATAAAATGCTACATAACTTTTTTACTCAAAGAAAACCCAATGACTATGATCCACATAAGTAAATTCATTAATTCATATTACTTCACACATTTTACATTTTTCACATGCCTAAAATACCCCCTATTACATACTTGATATAGACAATTAATTGTAAGGAAAGAGTAAATGATTTTGCAACAAGAAAAAAAAAAAGACATTAATGTTAAAAATTTATTGCATATTAATTTTTTAGAAAGGCTTTGAATTTTCATAAAATTATTCGATTCATTTTTTTCACCCTACTCTTGAATACTTTTGAATTTATCCTTTTTTTATTAATGTGACATCCCACATCGCCCAAGGGAGTGATCCTGGGAGCTAACTGGCTTCGGGTTCCATGGGACTTCGAAGTTAAGCGAGTAGTGCGTGAGAGCACTCCCAAGATGGGTGACCCATCGGGAAGTTCTTGTGTGAGTTCCCATAAACAAAACTGTGAGGGCGTAGTCGGGGCCCAAAGCGGACAATATCGCGCTACGGTGGTGGAGCGGGCCGGGGAAGTGGTCCCCCCCGGGGCGGGATGTGACAATTTGGTATCAGAGCCTAACCCTGGCCGTGGTGTGCCGACGAGGACGTCTGGCCCCTAAGAGGGGTGGATTGTGACATCCCACATCGCCCAGGGGAGTGATCCTTAAACGTATATTCCCATTCCTACCTAGCATGAGGCCTTTTGGGAGCTCACTGGCTTCGGGTTCCGTAGGAACTCCGAAGTTAAGCGAGAATGGGGCTAGAGCAATCCCATGATGGGTGACCCACTGGGAAGTTGCTCGTGAGTTCCCAAAAACAAAACCGTGAGGGAATGGTAAGCCCAAAGCGGACAATATCGTGCTACGGTGGTGGAGCAGGCCCGGGAAGTGATCCGCCCCCGGGGCCGGGATGTGACAATTAATATATTAGAACATTGTATTTCATTATCTACATGCACATTAATTTACCTACAACAATTATATCATGGGTGTAATATAATATCTCTTTTTTACAATGATGCAAAATAATGTTTATACCAACAATAAAACATGCCTAGCATATGTACTAATACATGGAGAATAATTTACCTATATTCAGAAGAAATGTAGTTCGATTCATAGTATTAAAAATACTATGTTACACCCATGTTTATACAACAATAAAATGTGCCTAACATATCTAACAATGCATGGAAAATAATTTACCCACAAGTTAGAGAAATGTTATTTGGTTGGGTGTAGTATAATTTTTTTTTAATAATTGGAAAAATTAAATATAACTAGGTGTAGTGTAATTTTTTTTATATAATTAGAACAAATTAATTTACCTACCTACTCTTTGAAATGTTCATTTCCAATGATGCAAAATGTTCATTACCTAACTACAAATTATTTTCCAATAATTTACCTACAACAATTATACCATGGGTGTAATGTAATCTCTTTCTTTATAATGATACAAAATATTGTATGTACCAACAACAAAACGTGCCTAACATAAGTACTTGTACATGGAAACTAATTTACCTATAAAAAAAGAAATGCAGTTGATGTATAAAATCAACAATATTATGTTCCACTCATGTTTATACAACAACAAAACGTGTCTAACATATATAACAATACATAGAAAATAATTTACCTACAAGTTAGAGGAATGTTATTTGATTCAAAATATATAATATAGGCGTAGTATTTTTTTTTTTTTAAATAATTGGAACAAACTAATTTACCTACCAATTAATATGGATAAAATTGCTAAAAAAAATATCACGAGAAAAAAAACTACTTTTCTAGTTTGACATGTTTACGGTTAATACAAACACTTTTTACATTTTATTTCACTTTTTCTACTACTTTTAATTTGGCTTAAATTTAGGAATTTGGAAAAGGGACCATAAAATATGAGTGTCATGAGTGTAAATAAATTGTATTAATAGGTCAATAGTGTTCCCATATGTTTGCAAATTTTGAATTTGGGCTTAAACTGGATCTTTAAAGATAGATAGGTTTTTATCTAGAAATAATGAGTTGTAAGGGCCAAAATCTATAGCACCCTAAATTTTATCATAGATACAATGTCTAGTTTCAATAAAACTTAGAAGACAATCCATTAAAAAAAAAAATTGGAATAATTGTAATCAAAATTTACCCGAACAACGCCATTAAGAAAATAGGCATCTTGAAGACTTTTTGGTTCAACCTGAATGGAAAATTGATAGAATTTCAATTGAAATGGTTGGCATTTTTACAAACCTGAAATTGAATCATTACAAAATAAATTTAGTGGAACCATTATGGAACCTCCTGGTTTTTTTTTTGTTTTGAAAAGGCTTTTTCTGCATTTCTAGATCAAATATATTTACAAATTATTTAATCATCTATTGTTCTTGAAATTCTCTTTAAAAGCAAAAATATAAAATTCTCCTTTTTTGCAAAACTGATGAGTCAAAATGAGAAAAGAAACACCACCTGTTCAAAAATTACAAAAATGAACTATCAAAATGAAAGAACAACAAAAATTACATCTCTTTGATCAAGTGAAATGGAGACATTTGGAAGTTTTACATGCTAAGATGCAAAGGAGTAAAAAAAAAAAAATCGAAGAGACACCGATTTTCAAATTTCAAAAGCTGGATTTCCCTGCAAGACGTTTGTCAACATTTCTCAGACGCAATCTCAGCTCTTGGATATCACGTGCAACTTTGTCAAAGATCTATGATAAAGTTGAAAACGCGTGAATCTTACTGTTCTAATTACACCACAGTTGCTGACAAGAGTAAAGGCACAACACTACTACCTGCTATTGGGAAATCCATAAATATGTCAACCTCTGTCCTCCATGGCAAGGCAGAACTGAAAAATATCTAACTCTTCCTCATCTCCGAGAATGCATCTTTCACAAAGTATCTCGAAATACTCAGTTTTCTTCCTCTCTGAGAATACCTCTACAAACAAGTCACACCAGAGTAAGAGTATCTCATATCATCAGGGATGAGAGCAAGAGTATCTCATATCATGCAATCTCCCTATCCTTTCCTTTGCCCTTGTTTTTACCTGCCAAGACAAGGACAAAGAAAGCAATATGTCGGAACCTCCACACAAACTTTCGTTGCCACCAAGAAGTGATGGTCCATTCAAATGCAAGGTTTGCATTCCACTCCTGTATCAGAAGACAAATACTACGAGAGAAGATGCCAAACTTGCATAAGGAAAATACCACTTCTGCAAGGGGAGCAAGTAAGGCAAGTGAAAATGATACATTGAAGCATGTGAAGACAACCACAACAAACACATGTCAGTTCATCCCCGACAAAGCCTAAGGTCACTTGTCACATGAAGCTCCTCATGATCCAATTTCATTCAAGATCAAGTCTAGACGGCCTTTGAAGAAATCACAAGTCCGATTCAATATCAAGTGTCCACCATCCTTGAATTAAATTCAGCTCCAGATGAAATAGGTAAATTCAGACCTTTGGAGGAAGTCTAGCAGAAGGCCCTCCAACCCAGTTCAAGAACAAGCCTGTGGAAAGTTAACAACAAGTAAAACACCTCATTCGGCAACTATCACCGCTAAAGGACTAAAGCAGCAGGATCAATGATCAGCCTAAATAATTTGAAATCAGGGGGAGATACTCATCAAGAGTGAGCATCCAAAAATAGATCAAGATCTTAACGAGGCAACTCATGTTGATATATGGGCATCCAAGGGGGAGTGTTGAAAAGTCTAGTGGGTAATGAATGCCCACATAGAAACTGAAGACATTGGGTGGTTTTTCAATGCCCATAAAATTAATCTTGACTTGGGAGGTGAAAGAAGTTATATTGTCAAAGATGTGTGCTTGGAGTTGCTCTATAAATAGAGCACTCCGTATGCTTTCAATATTGAGCAGAGAAAGAAAGAGAGGAAGAGGAGAGTAGAGAATACATAGAGTTATCTTTGTACTCCTATTATTCCAAATTATAATGAAAGCACCACTACTGCCCGAGGACGTACTCCAGTCACACTGACTGTAGAGGAATCTCGTAAATTTTGTGTCTTATTTTATTTATTCCACTGCACATACACCATCGATTTTACAACAAACCATAGTAAAAGACAAATCAATAAATAATGACATATCTGTTGAGCACATTTCTAAGCCTTCTCCTTATTTCAAACCTTTTTTTTTTTTTTTTGTCGAAACACTATTTCAAACTTTAAAGGACTACACTTTGTAGAGCTTGATTCTTTTCTATTTTTGGACCCTACCGGATGATCTTTGTGAGATTTAACATTAGGTTCAAGAATTGAGGTAAGAAATTCACAAAGTTGCCTTTTGCTATCCTCTTTTTGAGTGAGAGGCAACTTTTTAGGCTTATCTTTAAACTCCAATAGAAGGATGTCCGAACATGTCCACACGTGTCATTCGAAAGTTCATGGTTATGTAACAAACATTTTATCTCCAAAATTATTCACGTTTCCTTTTACACCTCCTGACTTCAAATGGACAATTTATGAGCCGAGATCTTGAGTTTCTCTTTCTTTCATCTAGTGAAGTTTTAAAGGCTCAATAATACCCACCTTTATCGCAACCAATAACATCATATGTATTTGTCTTAGATATTTTAATAACGGTCGCAAACCTTTGCATTAATACTATACTGATGTTGGTGTGCCCTTATTTTGTCTTTCTTCATATGTGCGAATGCCTTGCATTTTTATACGGGGAAATTAAGGTTCTTGAGTTGGGTAATTTTATTTGTCCCTTTTTTTTATTCGTCATCTCCGTCGAATTGTCCGGAGCATATAAAACTTTTGTAACCTTTGCGTAAGTCAGGTCAAGTAGTACAATTGCTGAACTCAAACTGATCTAGTCTCGGCGGGCAACTACTCTATCCTCCCTTGGTTGCTTTTCATTCCCAATTTCTACCTCTGTCTGTCTTTTACTTAGTTTAGTGCCTAGATAGATAGAAAGAGATGGTGGATCATGACTCACTTACTTGGGGCAAGACACATAATTTCAGACGGAGTTATGGACTCTCTTATGACCTCTCGATAAGTTTAGAAATAGAAGTGGCAAACTAGCCCATTGACCATTAATGAATAACTATTAAGACCCGTTCAGTTTGATTCTTATCACAACATGATGGTGAGATTGATAGTTTTAATGATTGTGTAATACATTATGTTGATATCAAACGAAATGACTCTGAGACAATGATTTTTCATTAATAGTCCAATGACTTAATTTGTCACATGTGCTTGGAAAGTCAGAACCAAATTTTATTCAATCTCTATTGATGAACAATCATATACTTTTTTTTTTATTTTTAAATGAGGATAAATAGTAGCAAGTCATGACTATTTATCATTTCTGAACTCAAGGGACTTACGAAGAATTTCATTTTGCCCTCCAAGATTTTATTGTGTGAAAATTATTAAAAAGTTCTCACTTGGAAATTTCTTAAAAGAAATTGGTGGCTAATTAATTGAGAAAATTCAAAACCGTGGACGCAAAACGCGTGAAGGGAGGGCCCCATCCCATGTGCCTCCTTTTTATACTTTTGTAACTGGTCATCTCTTACTCGTTGCTTTTCCTAAAGACCCTTTGGAACTTTGTGCATGCAGTCATAGTGAGATTTTTCAATGAGATCATTACACGAGATGATACATTATATGTTCTTGTATAAATGGTTGGTTACGTGTGTTAAAAAATTAATAACTTATAAATTAAAATTTTTCACTACTTACATAAAAACACGTGATCTACCATCCATACTAAAAAATTATTATAGTCAAAAGCCAATTCTAAGTAAATTCTGAACTAGTCTCCCTCTCTCTCTCTTGTTTCATGAGATCCTCCTTAATTCTGAACCTCTCTCTCTCTCTCTCTTGCTTTACTGGATCCTCCTTAATTCTGAACCAGTCTCTCTCTTTCTCTCTATTCACAATTAATCTCTCTGCAACTACTACTTCCTGGATCTGAAAACTAGAGGTTATGGATATGGCCTCTTCTTCTTCTTCTTATTCTTCTTCATCCGCTGCTGCTCTTGCTGATGCTGATGATGCAAAAAAAATAATTGTTTTGGATATTATTTTGAAGCTGGAGAAAGCAAATAAGCCCTTGTCAAATTGGTAACTTGTCAGAGGTTAGTCAGCGTTTATTGATACTGTTTAAGGCTCTTTCTGTATTTTTTGTCGTTTCTTTTTAATTAATAAGTTTAGGTGTTCTGTTATGCTGGCATTTAATTTGCAATTAATTTTTGTTATGTCTGCTGTTAATTTCTTCGCTGGTGACCTGTCACCGGATGCCACTTTGTTTTGTTTGCTTCTTTATCAATTGTCTTCCTTTTGACGTTTGGATTCAACGGTTCTCTTAACACAGGTTCTGAAAAAGCTTCGGTACAAAAGATTGAAAGAGAGAGCAAATGGAAAAAGAAAACAAGGAAGAGAACAGGAGAAAGAGGTCTCAAGTTGATTTTGCATCCTTTTTCACATCTGATTTTTGTTTTTTGACGGTATGAAACATAACCAAAACTTGATTTGCAGGAATCGATCAGGTGACGATGATTATACTGATTGTGAGGCGAGCAAAGCAAGGAGAAAAGGTTTACACTTGTTCATTTTATGGTTTTCAAATACTAGTAGCTTTACCTGCTGAGATGACGTTGTTCATATTAAGATTGCAAATATATGAGTATCTTTCTTTAAATTATAGTGTTTTTAAAGATAATAGGTCCTATCATGTGCCCCTTTTTCCACTTTCGTATTTCTCACTCGTTGATTTCGAGCCTTTGAAATTTTTTGCATGTAGTCAAAAGCCAATTCAAGTAAATTCTGAACTAGTCTCTCTCTCCCCCCTCTTGCATTAATTCGGTGCAACGTCCTAGTATTATTTCTCTCTAATTAACAATTAATCTCTCTGCAACTACATCTTTTTGCTGTTTCTGAAAACTAGAGGTTATGGACATTGCTTCCTCTTCATCATCCGCTGCTGATAACCCCCCACGTCGAGAAAAGTATGATGTGTTTATCAGTTTCAGAGGCAAGGACACCCGCCTTGGTATTACCGGCCATCTACATGCTGCCTTACTTCAGAAGAAAATTGAAACCTACATCGATTACAAACTTCAGAGTGGAGAAGAAATTGGACCTGCCCTTCGACAGGCAATCGAGAAATCCACGATTTCGGTGATCATTTTCTCTCAAAACTATGCTTCTTCCACATGGTGTTTAGATGAACTCGTGCATATACTCGAGTGCAAGGAAAGATATGGCCAGATGGTCATACCCGTATTCTACCACATCAATCCATCTGATGTACGAAAACAGCACGGGAGTTATGCGGCTGCATTTGCTCAACTTGAAAAACGTTTCGACAACAGTATCGACAAGGTGCACAAGTGGAGGGATGCTTTGACGACTGCAGCCAATCTATCTGGGTTTGATTATTCAAACAAATCCGGGTAACTAACTCATTCTTTAACTTGTCTAAAGTTATAAATTTTCTTTAAACTTGTGACAGTTTGATTTGTGTTAAGATTTGGTAAAGCGTATTTGAGACTAACTATTGCTTTGCTACCTAATCATATACGTCTATACTCCAGGACGGAGACGGAGGCAAATCTAATTCAGAAAGTTGTCGATCATATTTTGGCCAAAATGTGTCGCGAATCATCCTGCGATTTAAAGGGTTTTGTTGGAATTGAAAGCCACATCAAGCAGATTGATTCGCTGTTAGGCATTCATTTACCGGATGCTTGCATCACTGTAGGTATTTGGGGCATGGGTGGTATTGGCAAGACCACCCTTGCCGAGGCTGTATTTCGCAGACACTCTTTTAAATTCGAAGCTTCTTGTTTTCTTAAGAATGTTAGGGAGAACTCAGAACAAGCAGGTGGACTAGATCACTTGGAAAAAACACTTTTTAAGGAGATATTAAAGGATGAAGTTTCTTTGCCCGTAAAATCAACTTTTCAAGAAAGGCTCAGTCGTACAAAGGTCCTCATTGTTCTAGATGACGTGAGTGATTCATTGCAAATGGATCGTTTAGCTGGCGATCATCTCCGGTATGGCAGTGGAAGCAGAATCATTATCACAAGTAGAGATAGGGGCAAACTTGCGCTAACTGGTGAAGAGGCTAAGATCTACAAGGTTGAGGGATTAAAATCGGATGACGCTCTTCAGTTCTTCTGTTTGCGTGCTTTCAAGAATAACGGTGCTTGTGCTTTCAAGAATAACGGTGCTTGTAGAACAGATTTTAGGGAGTTGGCAAAAAAGGTGGTTGCTTATGCTGGACGCGTTCCTTTAGCTCTTACAGTTCTGGGGTCCTTGTTCTTCAATTGTAAGAGCAAAGAAGAATGGGAAGATGAATTCAACAAATTGAAACGATTTCCCATTGAAGATATCCAGAAAGTGTTGAGAATAAGTTATGATAAATTGGGAGACAATGAGAAGGATATATTTCTGGATATAACATGTTTTCATAAAGGGAAGTCTGTGGTTGAGGTAAAACGAATGTCAGATGTTCGTGGATTCTTTGTGACATGGAATTAGAATTCTCATTGAGATGTCTCTCATATCAATTGATTCAAAAGGGAGAATGGAAACCATAGAGATGCACGATTTGCTACAAGAAATGGGAAGGAAAATTGTTCAAGAACAAGATATTAAAGATCCCGGTAAACGGAGTAGGTTGTTCAATGATGAGGATGTCCATCGTGTATTGAGAAGTAACACGGTAAGAGCCAAATGCATTCAATTTTTTAGAAAATAAAAATTACAAACTTGAGATGATAACAGAAGAAAGTAAAACTAATTTATAATAAAGTAGTGAGATTGTTAAAAGATGAATTTGATCGAATATTTATTGTGTTAGGAAGTTTTTGGAATATGAACAAATGTTTGTTTATTTAGACAAGGAGAGGAGGATACAATTATGTTCGATATTTAAACTTTCTTCTTATTCTCAGGAAACTCCAAATGTTGAAGCCATACAGGTTAATTGGTATAATCTTCAAAAGCGACCATTAAATCGTATAGACTTCAAAAAGATGTCTGACCTAAGATTGCTAATTGTTCACTCGCGGGCTTCTCTAGTGCGTACCGATGTCAAATTCAACACATATCTGGAGCTTCCCAATTCTCTTCGTTATCTTGAGTGGTGGGGATATCCACTAGAATCTTTGCCGTCAACTTTTTCTGCGGAAAATCTAGTTGAGCTTCATATGCCAAATGGCAAAGTTAAGAAGCTTTGGAAAGAAGAGCAGGTATATTATATTATATGCCTATTTTAATTATTGTATAAAATCAAGTGTAGAAATTATATTAATTCTTTATATTTCTATTTCATTTGTTGCAGATACTTGTCAAGGAGTGGTGTACAGATCTAATTGAAGTCCCAAATCTCTCTGGGAGTCTAAAAATTGTGAAGATAAATCTCAGGGGCTGTCGAAGTTTGGTTGAAATTGCTTCGTGTTTTCAACATTTGGACAAGCTTACTCATCTTGATCTTGGATTCTGTAGCCGTCTCAAGTATCTTCCAGAGATGCCTGGAAATATTCAATACTTAGATTTACAATGCTCTGGTATAAAGGAGTTGCCTGAATTAGTTTGGTCTAACGAAAATATTTCTTACTTGAATATAACTGATTGCAGAGACCTCGAGAAACTTACAAGCAGCAGGTGTAAGTTGAAAAATCTCAATCTCCATGGGTGCTCTAAATTTGAAAACTTTCCAAAGATTTTGGGGCCAATGGAACATTTGAAGTCCTTAAGTTTAATTCAAACAGCAGTTACAGAGCTACCCTCATCGATCTGTAAGTTGAAATATCTTGAGAGTCTTGATCTCACCAAGTGCTCTAGATTTTCCAAATTCCCTGAAATCTTGGAGCCAATGGAACGTTTGAAGTCCTTAAGTTTAGTTCAAACAGCAGTTACAGAGCTACCCTCATCACTCTGTAACTTGAAATATCTTGAGAGTCTTGATCTCGCCTTTTGCTCTAGATTTTCCAAATTCCCTGAAATCTTGGAGCCAATGGAACATTTGAAGTCCTTAAGTTTAGTTCAAACAGCAGTTACAGAGCTACCCTCATCAATCTGTAAGTTGAAATATCTTGAGAGTCTTGATCTCACCAAGTGTTCAAGATTTTCCAAATTCCCTGAAATCTTGGAGCCAATGGAACATTTGAAGTCCTTAAGTTTAGTTCAAACAACAGTTACAGAGCTACCCTCATCAATCTGTAAGTTGAAATATCTTGAGAGTCTTGATCTCACCAAGTGCTCTAGATTTTCCAAATTCCCTGAAATCTTGGAGCCAATGGAACATTTGAAGTCCTTAATTTTAGTTCAAACAGCAGTTACAGAGCTACCCTCATCAATCTGTAACTTGAAATATCTTGAGAGTCTTGAACTCGCCTGGTGCTCTAGATTTTCCAAATTCCCTGAAATCTTGAAGCCAATGGAACATTTGGTGTCTCTTTGTTTGAAATACACAGCTGTCGAAATGCTTCCTTCGTCTATTGGAAATCTAAATAGGCTTCAATATTTAAACCCTAGTTTCTGCAAGCAACTTAAGGATGTCCCAATAAGTATCTACAGTTTAACCAATCTTAAACGTCTCAACTTTAATGGCTGTTGGAGACTTGAAAAATTGCCTTCCAGCTCTGTCGGTTTTCTCTCTTTAGAAAAACTAGATCTCCGCTTCAACGGTATATTGGAAATACCAGCAAGCATCAAACAAGCTTCTCGGTTGTCTATACTCGACTTAAACGATTGCAAGCGGCTTCAATCCATACCAGAGCTCCCAGTGCTATGTAATGTTAAAGCTCAAGGCTGCACGTCGCTGAAGATGTCAAGTTCGAGGACAGCACTCGCACAAGGTTGGGATAAACCTCATTATTGTTTCAAGGTTTTTACTAATTGCCCAAAATTGGATGATAATTCAAGGAGCGGCATAATGGATGAAGCACATATTACAATTATGCGAATGGCCACTGTTGCCCCATTTAATTACCGTTACTGGTTTCCTATTCCCTGGCCTCAGATTAACATTGTATGTCCAGGAAAAGAAATTCCAAATTGGTTAAGCTATCAAAATGAGGGATCTTCAGTAGACCTCGAGCTTCGTCCGGATTGGTTTCGAACAGGTTTATTTGGTTTCGCTCTCTGTTGTTGTTTCTGGGTTTCCAAAGAACCCTCATTTCTTGAGGTTGAGGTGGGTAAGTGCTAATTTCATTGTCAAATTCATGGGTGAAGGCCATGAATTGTTCAGTTCTAAGTACATTATACCAGGCGACAGCTACGAAGACTGCTGTGACGGCCAACATCACGTGCATGTATGGAATGATGCCTTTAGAAGTGAAGAGGTAGGAAAAAACTGCTCCCCTGATGTTTACAAACTTGCCAAAGAGGCCTCTGTTGTCCTCTGCTCGGTGGATAATCTATATCATTTAATGAAGGTGGAAATCTGTGGTATATGCCCATTGTATGCGGAAGATGCTGAGAAATTCAAATTTGGTCATGCGTTCATGTCGAGGGGACCAAAAGTAGAAGAAGAAACAAGACAAGATGATGATTCCAAAGGTGGTGGATCAGGAGATGAGCCTCAAGTTAGTGGATCAAGTGATGAGTCTTAAGCAAATGAAAGTCATTAGGAAGAACTTTTTAAGGCAAATTTGTACTTTGACAGCTTACTTGTCTGACCAAGAAATAAGACAAAAAAAGGCAAGGCTTTTATTATTTTGGTATTGTTTATGCTTTATACATTATAAAGCGCTAGTTATGGACAAGTGTTTGATAGCCTATTTGTTATCTTTAAAACTTGATTTACCTTTATATCATAAACATAGACATTAATTAACAGACCATGCCAGGGCAAAGTAAAAAACTCACGACCAAGCGGGATAGTTTGAACATTCAGCACGACAAAAATATGCGATTGCTCGATGGCTGAACTGCAATGAGCAAAAAATATGAATGGCCCGATTGGACTAACATTGGCAAAACTCAGTGTTCTTGTTTGCACCAAACAATGATCAGCTAAACAAATTTTATTAGAGAGGGTAAAATAGTACAACAAATTAAGGCTGAAAAAATAAAGGCACAGCCCCAGTTTAATAATACAATCACCGAATTTGTAACAACGATAAAACTATAGGGCTCTTTGCTTCATAGGACTAGAACATTCCAAAATTAAGGAGAAAAATTATACGTCGCGCTACAAGCTTAAGGAAGAAAAGAATGAAAAAAAAGCGAGATGCATACAAAAAGAAATGAAATACAAAAGATACATTATAAGTTCGATTGCTGAACTGCATTTTGACCCGGAACTATTTAATTTTCTCTCTAGCATCCAAGATTTCTTTCCCTAAATCTCTGGGATATTTGTTATGATTTGACACTTAACAGGAAGTAACATGCACGCATAACTTTGCTGCTCAAAACGAGAAAATTGGGGAAACATTAAAGTTCTAAGTACCTTTTTATCAGCTTCAGTGGCTTCTTTGAACTTTGAGTTCAGTGAGTTAACCTCCTCTGTACTCAGTTGATCTACAAGATGTTTCTCCAATGCTGTTACTCTGGGTTTCCGCTGATTGGCCTGCTGCTTTTCCTCAGCATGAGAAGGAGCAACTGTATTCGGTGGCCTTCCTCCAGCTGGGGGTGCCATGTTCTGAGCACCGGGACCAGGCATCAGTTGCTGTTGTTGAAAGCCTTTTAAAGTGAAAAATAAGAAACTATTCTACATCAAAGGAAGACATGTTTCAAAATATAAAAGTGATTTGTTCATGGATGAACACTGGAAGCAGGTCTCCAGACTACATTGCCAGCATTGGAGTAATTATTTGCAGGATGAAAAATATTGGATAAATCAAACATAACATTGCTTGGTAGCACTGCTGGAAGAGGGCGTTCCTCCCTAAACCGCTCCATCAAAGATAATGTAGCATGATGGGTAGTCATTCTATCAATCTAGACTGCACATTTAGACATGACGCAATTTAATAGTATATATTTATGGATGTTTGTATGTCAATTGGCCAGTAAAAGATTACTCCCAATCACAAATAAAATTTTATATATGCAAAGTATCTATGGCATGCGTAAGTTTTTACATCAAACTACGAACACATTATGCAAAGTATGAACATCCAGCAGCAAAGCATCTCTTAGAAAAATATGCTTGATTGAGCCTGTTATGTTCAGCAATTCAAGCTAATGAGAAAGTGCATTCATATAATCAATATTTAACATAATATGCCCCTGGTTATCATTTTATATGGAAATTCCTTCAGCAAAACAAGTATACAGCTTCAAGAACCTATTTGTCAATATGATCCTAACCCAAGAACATTTCCCCTGTATGCGCCAATCCTAACTACTCCATAGTCATCTAATGCTGCAGGTTTTCACTACTGCACAATTCTAATGTAATAAACAATCCTCGATCACAGACAGATCTACAGAGGGACCTAGGAGGTCCCAGGACCCCTCGGCGATCCTAAAATGCTGCTAGAAATTTTCCAGAGGACCCCTCGTACTCGAACACGAGGCCTGTGCAGACTGTCTGTGCTGCAGCAGCAGCAGGTTGCAGCTTGCAACGAAGAAGAAGACAACAGGGGAGAAGAACGAAAACGGGGAATTTAAAAAAATTGGTCCAAAACGCAGTGTTTTGGCCAATTTGTTATCTTTTTATTTTTATTTTTATTTTTTAAAACCAATAAGACAAACGTTTGCAATTGGTCCCCCGTTTGCAACATGATTCCATAATCTTTTTGAAAGTCTAGCCCCAAATGGGCCATCTTTCCCGTCCCAAGAGTCCCTTTCGCTTCTCCTTTCCCCGTTCCACTGTTTTTCCCCCTAATTCCCCCATTTTTCTTATATTCACCCAAAACCCTAAATTTCTAAGCCCATCCAATCCCATATTATAATTACATTACTCCAATATCATACCTCCACTTATTTCAATTCTCTCAGCACTTCAAGATCAACTTGATATTTACATTCATTTTGTGCGTTCTGATAATGATTTTTCTCAATTGCGGGAAATTAATGAGCTTGCTAAGAAAATGGTGGAGAAAGGGTTGCATCGAACATTTGCATATGTATATTTACTTGTTCAGTTGGCTTTGGTTTTACCGGTTGCAATTGCTTCAGTGGAGAGGGCATTTTCCGCTATGAATATCATTAAGGGTCCACTTCGCAACAAAATGGGAGATCAATGATTGAGTGACAGCTTAGTTATTTACATTGAAAAATATGTTTTTGATTTTATAGCTTGTAATGTTGTTTTGCTATGTTATTTTTGTCTATAAATTTTTTAACCTTTATTATTGGGACCCCTCGAGTTTAAAATCCTGGATCCGCCACTGTCCTCGATCAACCCTTGGGTCATATAACACATTTCTAAAGTCTGCTTACCACCTCAGGTCGAACGGATACACCATAAAAACCTCAGCTTAGATAAGAGAATTAAGACATCCCGAACTCACATTTACCACTTCAACTACAATTAGACTACAAATTCAAAATCAATCTGATTCGGAACCACCATCAAATCCCAATCAACCACTAAAATTACAAAAAAAATATAATCAAACACACACATCCAATTATAAATATATACACAAGCATATACATATATATATATATATATAGAGAGAGAGAGAGAGAGAGTACCTGCGCAAGGACCTGTTTGGGTGACCAGAGCCCTGGAAGATAGCGACGGCTTCATTGCCACTAATCCGGCCATCGCGATCCAAATCGGCTCGTCGGAAATATGCATCGAAGAGATTCACATTCGCCGATTGGTTCTGCGGCGATGCCATCGCCATCATCGGATTGCGATTCGCGGAAGATCAGACCACGGAATCAGTCAAGAGCGCCGCGCGCTTAGGCTGCAGTACGCGTAAGCAGCGCCAGGAAGAATAAAAAAACCACGAATTCGGAGGACCAGGATTTGGTTGCCTTTCTTCTCCGATTCGGAGGAAAATCAGAAGACGATGGAGACACTGAGTGACGCCAATAGGTTAGGGTAGAAAAACGATTGTTTTTCGTTTTTTATTTTTTGTGACAAAAATGGTGCTGTATTTGTGTTATATTTCAAAATTGCCACTAGTCCCAATGAGCCTGGCCCATTAGGTACTACCAAAACAAATACAATTTAGAAATCAGAGTTTGTTTGCAAGTTTATATTTTCGGTTTGTCAACTTAATGCGAGATTGAGAAGGAAGCTACAATTTAATGCGAGATTGAGAAGGTGCACATATAGAAAGGTGCAAATTAATGCGAGATTGAGAAGGAAGCTACAATATTGTGAGACTGTAAATCGCAGATATACATTTAGACATTGTTCAGTAAATCCGTTTAAAGAAGAAACCTAATTGATAATCTATACACACCCATGTAGATTAACTACTCTTATCATGGCCAACAAGCAGCTTATGTCCACGACGGTGTTGTGTTCACGTTTCCTCGGTTTCACGTCCTCTTTTTATTTAAGGAGACGATCAATGATTAGCATTCTAAATATGGTTATAAACCCTTCAAATAACTTCATTAGTTGGTACAATTAAGGCATTTTGATTGATCTCTTTTGTGATCACCTCATTTTCGCTATTTAATTAGTCCCTGAAACTTCTTGCATTACATGATGTGCATGGAAACGTCTATTAAATAAAACATTGGGGATCTTTGAAGTAGTACTATGTTTCAGGTCAAAATCAAAGAACCCGCCTAATAATTGATGTAATTAGTAAACATTGACACATAATGTAATGCATTTTTTATTGGAGCTACAACATTGTCTAGTTTCCATTTTTTGTAAGTGTATATGTTAGTTTGGCGTATGTCGTCGGCCACTCTACATTGAAGTGGGCAACTCCCTTGTGGGAGCTTCTTTTGTTCTCAGTTGTAGAATAAATGTCTCAATCATTGAGACGAATTTCTCTAATTTTATGAAGTACATGTCAATTTATGTGCTCCTAACTATTTTTTAGTATGAATAGTTGCACCTTCTTATTTGCAAATGTTAAGAATAGTTGCTCACGTGTGCGTAAATTGTAGGTTATGAATACATAAATAACTTGGATTCTAATTGGATATTTGGTGTAACAACATAAATAATAAAGTTGAGCATTTTTCAGTATATTGAAAACACAATCTGATACACCAATTGCCATTTTCCAATCATGGACTATATTTAATAAGTTACTATTAAAAGAGAACTCTTGATTTCGTTAATATGAAAAGAAAAGGAAATTAGGGTATATTATTTTATATTAATATGAATATTACTTAATTATTTTGTCAGACATTTATCCATTAGCTGGTCGTGATCGGACTGATCGGTTGGCTCAACTGGTGTAGCAGCTAATGGGAGGCCTGGATTGCATAAGGCGCTTCCCCAACGCCCACTTCCACCGCCATTTATGTCCCCTGGCCTCTCCACCTCCTCCGTCTTCATCACCGCCGGGAAAAACCCTCCTCCTATTCTCTCACACATCAAACACCCAAACCAGAACAATCAACACCAAAAATGCCAGTGCTGGGTACAAGAAGAAGGGGAAGATGAAGATGGCAGAGACAATCAACCCTCCGCCTTCATACCTTCTTTTTAGAAGTAGAATGTTTTTCCTGCAATTGTATTGGTTCTAAAGTGTCGAATGGTCTTTTGACAATTGACAATGAGTGTACATAATATCATTCTCCATGGTAAACTTGAAAAGTCCGAACTTTTCTCGGTGAATATATTATTTCTCTTTCTGGTATTTGTCTGCTAAATTCTGAAGGTATCCCAAAATCTGGATGGAGTTGACAATCGGAGAGATTCCATTTTCAGGTTGGAATGGGTGCTAGTCTTGCAGGAGTCTGTTGCTTTTTGAATTGACACAAGATGATCGTATTGTGCTGCCGCTACTTGGAGCCGTGGGGTTTTTCAAAAAAAAAAAAAAAGAAAAAAAAAAAAGAAAAATCTGCCAGATGACGGTGGGAGAGAGAGGAACCACTTATAAAAGAGAGAAAGGAGGGAAATGAGGGGAGTTAGCCAATTAGGAAAAGAGGAAAGGAGCGGAAAAAAGGGAGAAGAGAAGGAGGGGAACCCGGACCCCTCCCTTTGACCTGCCAACTTGACCCGGCCACATCTCCTTATTTCGACCATCGTTGATGATGGGGCCGGTGTCAAATTGTTCGAAGTGCCCTTGTCTCAATTGTACTTTTGGGTCCCTATATTTGACAAAGAGAGCACGAGAAACCCTCGGTATGCCGGAAACCCTAGAGTAATTAATTCTCTTTTCAGCGTCGGTCACGGTGGCGCACCACCTGGTATTGGTAGCCCTTCCTTGCAGGAGTAAAACCCAACAACAGTCACTATCATCGGACCTTCGACAGAGTAGCGGCGAGGCTCAATAGTTTCCAGCCACCCCGCTCTTTCGAGGGCGTTTTCAAGTATTTTCCGGCTAAATTGGACTTTAGCCCAGGTATAAAAATTTCTCACCTCATTGAGATCTACATGCCTGTGAAATTTGGTAATTTTTGGAGTTAGGTGAATTTTTTCGGTGAGTCGAGGCGGCCGGCCGCCGCGTGTGGCAACACATGGCCCGAGGAACCACTTGACCTTCTAGACTAAATTCGATACCCTAATTCCTTATGTAACGTTCGATTGAAGAAATCTCGTCGTTTGAACATAGTTTTGATAGAGGCTGCCTCTTGATCATTATATGAATTGACGATCCGACCATCGGATCGACACTAAACTTTAATATGTTATAGTACGTAATATTTGAGGACATTAAGAACTGACAGATCAGGAATCCAATGTGTGGATCTTGATGATTTGAATTTCTAAGTTTGTAAAGGTGAACGTTCCACTCAATTTAGCAATTGGCGAAAATCCGATCTTTGGATCGTTCCGAAATTTTAAGATATTATTCTAGAAGATTAATGAGACTCTTGGGAAGTTACTGATTGGAAATCTGATAGACGGATCTTCTGGATTGGATTACTAAGTTTGATTTTGGTCAAGATGTTCTTAAGCGCTCTTCAGTACTAAAAGTAGCATTACTAGAGACCTAGTGGAGCCCATCGAGCCTATCTGAGTTAGTGAGTTATTCCAAGTGATATGCACTTTGATTTACGTGCAAGTGGCACCTTATTATGTTATACTTGTTTATTGAACTTCTAGATAATATGAATGAGATATACGATTGCTAGTATAGAGATGCGAGCCTGAAATCCTTTTAGAAGTATTATGTAGAACTTATATGCTTGTATGACAAGATTGTTAGTGGTCATGAGAAGTTGATAGTGCAGGTGCCTACGTTGTAAATCATAGGGGTTGAGGATGGGTAGGTTGTGTGTTGAACTGACTACATCATGTAGCAATGGTACATGGATGGTCTTGCTTGGTATATCCGCAATAGGGGACCATACGTATTACATAGGTGATCATGCTTGGTATATGCTAGATGGGTGATCACCGTCTGCACGATTAGGCTATGCTTATGGTTATGCTTGGTATATCCGTAATGGGAGACCATATGCATTCTAGGAGTGATCATGCTTGGTATATCCGTGATAGGTGATCACTACCTAGAGCTATAGGATATAGTCCTGCTTGGTATATCTGTGATAGGGGACTGTTAAGAGTGTTCATGCTTGGTATATCCATGATGGGTGATCACTGCCTACATTATTAGACTGTGCTTATGATTCTGCTTGGTTTATCCGCAATGAGGGACCATATGCATTATAGGAGTGATCATGCTTGGTATATTTGCGATAAGTGATCACTACCTAGAGTTAGGATGTGGTCTTGCTTGGTATATCCGCGATAGGGGACCATACGTATTTCAAGGGTGATCATGTTTGATATATTTGCGATGGGTGATCACTGCCTGCACGTTAGATTATGCCTATGGTTCTGCTTGGTATATCCGCAATGGGGGACTATATGCATTCTAGGGGTGATGAGGATTAGTTGTACTTGGTACATTTCAATAGACGACTATATTTTAGTTAGATTTCGTTGAGTGGTCTGGAATCCTTACTCTTGCTAATTTCCATAAAGTTAGTTTGGAAACCTAGATTTGAATGAATGGGTGTTACCCATAGTAGACTTTGTGAGTAGGGCTGGGCACGGGCCGGGCCGAGCCCAATTTTGAAAGGACCGGACTGGACCCGGGTTTAAAAGAAACAGATCGGGTCGGGCCAGGCACGGGTATAACATATTTTAATATAGGAACCGGACCTAACTCGGCCCGGTTGAAACGGGTAGGGTCCACGAGTCCTTTTTTTTTTTTTTTGGGGATCCTTCGTATTCTTCTGCAACTCAATAGCAACGCCCGAACCATCACCACTCAAGGCTATCTCCACCCATGCCCACCTCACCATTAGATCCAAATCCGACGAGAAAGTTCACTAATTGCACGACACGCTTCCTTTCTCTGATTAAACTTGAATTGTATAAAACCAAAAGAAGAAAATGCCCAAAATTAGAGCAGAGCAACAGAGAGAAAAGGGCAAAGCAGGCAGCTCAGCTCATGGCTCTGCATAAAGCAAGCATATTTTTTAATGTTATCAGAATGAGGAAATGGGTGCAAAGCCAATTTTAGAGAGAGAAGGACATCAATATGACTTCCATGGGTGCAGAGCTCCATCTTCATCGATCTGGAGCCCACCGTCATCGATGAGGTTCGCTATCATCATAGTGCCATCATTGTCCATCTTCGATCTTTGTTATCCCTCAGGTGTCTTGGAGCATCCCCGATTTGCAGCCTCGTGTCATCATTGACGCCATCTTCAACGGCCGGAGTCGAGAGATAGAGACATCAAGTTGGTATTAGGAGAGATGAGCGAGAGAGATGTGGACAAAGGATGCTGTAGGGCAAGTCTAAGATTGAGATTCAGAGAGAGAAAAGGGGACCAAACAAGTAAAGCATAGAACAGGTTGGTTCGGGGCCCCAGGATTCTAAAATTGTGGAACTGCCCCGCTCTTATAGATACCCTCTCCCTGCCCCGCCCCACCCCGTTTTGTCTCTACCAAATTTGGCACCGCCCCGAACCCGCCCCAAATAAACAATACCTACCCCGACCTATGGGTTTTGTACCCGTTTGCCCAACCCTACTTGTGAGTATAAATTAGATTTACCATGTTATTATTTATAATCTAAGTGGGGAATTTTGTAGACTTCTTTTATTAAATTTTGTGAGGTGATATGCGATCTTCTTGATTGATTAATGTAGTTATATGTTAGTATCGTGCCTCTTTGATTCATGAAATTGATTAATTAAAGTGATTGTGGAATGACGTTGGATATGATTGTTATTATTATAATTAGACTCGTTATCCAAGGTGACTAGAGAATGTTATTGTGCTTTGTTGATTGTTCTTTGAGATGTTGCATGCCATGAATTGTGGTTTTATGTTGAGACTTAGTGATTTATCTGATGGATGAAGTGGAAATATTGTTTGTCATGTGGATTTGTTATGTAGCCCTGAACCTAGTAATTTTCATGCTTGTCAAGTTCTAATAATTGATTGAGGAATGCTATGCTTTTCTGCTTAAACGTACTGTGATAAACGTCAAGTGTAGTAAATGATGAACTACGAATCGTTTGATCCTTATTTAGGATACGTAGGTAGTCTAACGAGGAGGTTAGATGCAGCCATGAAGCATACGAAAAATTACTACAAAATTGGACCTTGAGTGGTGCTTTGTTCATAGCCTGGAGGCGGGGTACGTTAGATTTATGGGTACTTGCTGACATCACGTGTTGATCCTGAACGTATGTCGGGATCGGAGCATGACAAAATTGGTAGCCAAATATAGTGAATTATAGTTCACCCAAAAAAAAAAAAGTTGAGTTCCATAGATGATCTGTGACATACCGGATCTTTAACCTCAGGTTCAACGATCTTTTCTTTACGTTGCTTGGTAAAGGCTTACTATATAAACCATAAATCAATATATTGCAAAGACGAAAGTGCTAGATAATGAGAACAAATAAGGAGAATAAATTGAAGTACCCTTCATCATCAACCTCCATTTCAGAATCTAGATCCCATCTCTCGTTTGGGTCTTCCTATTCCTCATTCTCCTGAAAGATTTTCACACAGAATAATATTAAAACATTGAATACTAGCCAATGTAACAACGTTAAATATTGAGTACATAACAACTGAAACTAGATTCATTTGAACTAGCAAGCAACATTCCTTATAATAGATAAAAAAAAGAAGTCAGAATGGAGTTTTGACTCTATTTAAATACACAACTTTTCCTTTTGGATTACCTCTATTCTCGTTAAAAAAAATCTCTGAGACTTCCATCAAATATACTACCAGTTACGCAATAAGAACATATTACAGGAAGGAAGGGGAAAACATAGGAATGTCAAAATGTAAGCTTGATAGCAAATATATGGAAGGAAAAGACGGAAATTTGGGGTCTTCTACGCGAGAACAATGTAGCTTTGGAGTAAATGCGGGCACCAGTAATCTCGTTATGTTATAAGAGTTCTTGAGAACAACAAGTTCTCTATTACAAGTTACTAATTTAAACATTAGCCTGAAGAAAAGCTCATGCAGTTTAGCTGTATCATGTCAAATCAGAAAATGATTAGTTGCAGAAACGAATTATGTTTTGATGAATATTGAAGATGGAAAAACGAATAGTTCTGAGAAAATGATTAGTTGCAGAAACATACCTCGGGAAGCTCAGTACCAGGAGCTCTTCCTGAAATTGGACACTGGGTGCATGCTGAAGTCTGTAGAGGTTTTCAAGAAGCTTTGACCGTATTTCTTCTAGTAACACATGATAATTCTTAGTTTCCATATTACTAGGGGCAACATTCGATCTTCCATATATGCCCTTCCTATTTTTTGACCTTTAGAATTTTAAAATAATTTTATTATTTTGTTTTACATTTTTATTTAAAAACACTCCACCATATATGCCCTTCTATAACTCGTAAGTTCTTCTACTACCAGAGAGATCCCAGAACACGTATAAGACACCTATTATAAAATAAAATAAATAAAGTTTCAGCAATAAATAAAAATAAAATGATTACCTAATTATATAGCATATATGCATAAGTTACATGAATAGTACAAAATACTACTTAGCAACCCAATCCCCATAATAGCAGCCTCGTACCCCAAAAAATATTTCATATATCATTATAAGCTTTTACATCCTGCTTACACTATGTTTGGCCTTAATCGTGTGTTCAAAAGGAGACGTCAATGTTACTAAAAGGATTGAATCAGCCCATGCACTCCAACCTACAAGAAAATGAAAACATGTCAACAAAGGAAAGAAAATTACAAGCTTGATTAGTATTTTTATGGGGAAAAATCAATAAACATATCTGTACCTTCATGTGTTCTTTACACATCTAAGCTATTATTAACAAAAAGTTTCTTTGACATATCATTATGCTCCTCACGCCTATAAACAATGAACATTAAGTTATACGTATATATAAATAATCATGACCATAGTGGACAATATTAAAAAATAAATCAATAAATAATGATGCACGTTTCTGAGCCTTCTCCACTATTTCAAATTTGGGGTATTTGTTGATTTCCCTCCTGAACTTGTAAGAAGCTATCAATCCCGCCTAAACTTTAATTTTAGTCGATTATCCCATTGAACTTGTAAAATTAGCAAAACGAAATCAACGATTTTTACAAGAATTAATTTTACACAGCATATGTTTTATGTCATGGCCTAGGATGACTCAAATTGATGTTCAGAAGTACACCAATGTTACTTCCTGATAAAAAAAGTACTTACAACTTTAATGTTTCCCCAATTTTTTCATTCTTAAGCAGCAAATTTATGTGTGCATGTTACTTCCTAATAAGAGCAAGTCCAGCATGGTTAAACATCAAGGGGACCGGCTGCTCCAACAGCGCAAATTGCCAGCCTAAGCAGCTCCAGCCCATTCGAGTTATTGGGCTGAGGGGGAGCCCGAGTGAGAGCCTAGGCGCAAATCCAAGGCGCGAGCGCCTGAGGGGGGATGATACAAGGTTGATGTCAGCCACATTATTAAAAATTTTGCGTCAGACGCATGCAACACACCATCGAGTGGGGGCGTGTCATGACAGGATTTGGAGGGGATGGGACCTGCGTTGGATAGGATGTCTGTAGCCGTTGCTAGGTGCAACGTGGCACCTTCTCGGCTGTTGGATTTCAACGACTCTTTTTTTCTGGATCGTTCGATTTCCAACTATTAAAAAAAATTTCAAAACTCCCTCAACGGCTAGATGACGTGGCATGATTTAATCTGTTTGATTCCAAATCAATGGTCCACGTTTTTAGGCTTTAAAAAAAAAAAAATCTGATATGTTACCGTTATACCACGTGTCAAAATCTGGAGGGTTGTATTTCAAATTTTGTGTAATCCAACAGTACAAGTTAATCAAGTTAATAAAAAAGTTAAAAAAAAAATATTGATAATTAAAAAAAAAATCCGAAAATAATTTTAAAAATAATAATTTTATTTTTCTATAAATACCTTATCATTATCTTCTACCTTACACCACACTTTCATATTTTCTCAAATACTTTCATCCACATTCCAATCTTTCTCTCAATTTTCTATACACTTTTGTTTTTAAAAAGATGTCTAATGACGCAGGTACGAATTGGACACTTATTGAAGATGTTGCGTTGTGTTCTAGCTGGGTTGAAGTTACTTATGATTCGATTACGGGTAATGAGATGCAGTTGATAGAAATGTGGGGCAATATTCATTCCCTTTTTATTAAGAAAATTGGCGGCAAAAGAATAGAATAATCAGTCTCAAGTCATTGGAGAATACTCAGCCAAACGTTTACTCATTGGATAAAAGCCTTGGCACAATCTAGTAGTAATATTCAAAATGGGGAAAATTACGCGGATCAAGTAACAATATATTATTTGTTTGTTTGTACTATACCCAAATCTCAATTAGCTACTTTGATTATAATTATTTCTTCTCCCACATTTTGTAGACACTTCAAGCACAAGCTTGGTACAATGCTAAAAACAAAAACAAATCATTCAATCGGTGGGAAAGTTGGAATATCGTCAAAGATTGTCCCAAATTCAAAGTTGTGCTTGTCGGTCTAGAAGTTGTCATGAACGACACCCCTCTATACTCTACACCAGATCATGACTCGCATGTTCATGAAAGCAACACAAAACAAGTAACAGAAGTGACCCCTGAACAAGTGTTGGGGTCGACCGGTTATCCACTTAGGTCTCAAGGTAAGAAGGCTTCGAAGAGAAAAAAGGGAGTTCTTCCAAGAATGATTATGCAAAATATATGGAAGAACTTGCTCGCCAAGGTGAATTAACTTTAGCGCGGGAAATGACTAAATTTAAGGCTGATAAGGCTAGAGATGAGGCAAAAGCTACAGCTGCTGAGAGATTATTTCAAGCTAATGAAAGAGAAAGTGTGATATCTCGTCCCCAAAATTAGTATTTTATTTTTTCTTGACATATTTCGGAGATTTAATTGAAGTTAATTCGTTAATTCTTCGATTTTGAGAAAAGCGAAGCGAGAGGTACTTTAGTCATTTCAAATTTTCTCAACCGTTTCGGTCAACTCCTGAGGTTTTTAGGTAGAGTTTGATTCCATGAGCGCGTAGCTGCAAACAGATCTTAATTCCAAGTTAGAACGGAGAAGTTACAAGCCTCGAAAGTAATGAAACCTTTTAGACATGACTTACTATTAGTACTTAGTAGTAAGTTTCCAAAGTCTATCTGCCTAAATTAGAAGTTTCCATTTCAGGAAACTGTACCCCAAAACCAGAAACCAACCCAGAAAACCCACCCAATTGACCCCAAATCGACCCGCGCGACCTCCCATCTTCCGACGATGATTCCGGCCAGCTCCGGCGTCATTTTTCGATGCCACCACCACCAAATTAAATCTCTCACTTCCCTCTACAAAATCCAACCAAGAACCACCTTGATTAACCACCACATATGTCAGGGAGAAGCCACGAAATCCTACGAGTCAAAATCGTATCCGGCCACTTTTTTTAATTTTTCGGCAAATCGTCAAAGGGATGACGGACGCCGCTACTTGGGCTTTCTAGCCCATCATCTCAGGAGTAAATCTCAAGAGCCTTGACCTCGTTGGACCACCGTAGGCGTCGAATCGACACCAGAAAGCTTTAGGCACCCGCTGGATTTATCGACAAAATTGACCCTATTCCGTCCACTTTTGGACTTCGTGGCAGGTATAAAAGTTGTTCCTTTTATTGAGCTCTATCTCCTCTAAATTTTGGTCGAATTTAGAGTTAGTCGAAAAATGGGTTTCCGGTCGCCGGAAACCACCAAGCGCAGCTGCTGCCTGTAGTAGTCAGCACAGAGGAAAAGAAAGGCAGTCGACTGCCCCATTTGTGAGAGAAAAAGAAGAGAGGTGCTGCCCTTATTTGGTTAGTAATCACTCTATCAAAGTTGTTTGTAAATTAGCTTTGAGCTTTGTATAATAAGGAAATTATTCATTATATTTCATTCTCTGTTTAATTTTTTGGTGAGTTAAAGACATTGGGTGTATTGAAACTTTGGGTTATGATATTGTCAAACACTTCATACACACGCCCATTTGATTGATATGGATTATTGGTGAGCTCTTACTGCTTCAAGGACGTACTTCAGTTACATTAATTGTTGAATAACCTTGTTAAATCTTAATGTCTTTTCTATTTCATCCTTGCATTTCATTTGATAATTTCCTCCAAGTTAGTTTGAGTTAGTTTCCAATTGGTTTAATGCTATCCTATCACAACAATAACAAATATCGCAAAGACTTGGAGAAAGAAATTTTGGATGCTAGAGAGAAAATTGAATGTTTATGGGTCAAAATGCAGTTTAATCATCGAACTTGTAATGTGTCTTTTGTATTTCATTTCTTCGTGTATGCATCTTGCTTTTGCTTTATTCTTTTTTTTCTTTACCTTTACCTTATAGCGCGACGTATAATTTTTCTCCGTAATTTTGGAATGTTGCTAGTACGATGTGTATATTGTTTTAAAATATAATGTACATGTCATTAATTTTTCTTGAGCATTAAAAAACAAAGAATACAGGTACATAAGTAAAATGCTCACTGATGAGTATCTAAGTATTATACTCAATTCAGTTATTGCATCCGCTATATTTCTTCCATAAACATTAACTACATCTGAGGTCTAATTCCCCTCTCCTCCAGTATTGCTTGTGTAAAAACCATATAAACCATTTCGACAGAGAAAAAAAAAAAAGAGCTTGGAAAACCAGCAAGTGCGTCACATTGATGCTACACTGATGTGCCGCGTGTTGGTTAGTCCTTGTCGAGATTAAATTGCTTTGGATGCTCTTCTGGTCAAAAAGATGAAATCGGTAGATGGAGCAAGAAAGTTAAATTTGTACATAAAGCGCCTAAGGCCCCAGGGGGGAGGGGCTATTGCCTACAGTGTGCAGGCCACTACCATATAGCGCGTAGTAGCATTATCAATTATAAAATGAGATGTGCTATCCACACACTTCAAATTACTTCTCACACACATCTTGTTAATTTTTGTCCATTGATCTTCTTCAATTCATCCAATCCGACATCAAAAATTAAAAAGATGTGTGAAAAGTAAAATGACATATATGGATATCACACCCCTTATAAAATATATGTTTAAGTATGCTGAGAATTTAACGTGTGTATGGGATCTGCTTTAAGGTGTGTAGGTGATCTGCTTTAGAAGGACTCGGCTGGCTGTGTCCTCCACTAGCACTGGGCAACTTCCTTGCATCAGGAGGATCTGGATTCATTCTTAATTTCACCTTTCTTCGTTTCTTAATTTCACATTTTCTTCCATTTGAATGCAGATAGTTTCTCCGCTGAAAGTGCCTGCAATTTCGTCTCTATATTTTTTTATGTTTTTTTGTCCAATGTCTGTCGATTTCTTGGATCGTCGGTTGAGTAGAAAATAAAAGGTTTACGACAAATATAAGAATTCTCTACAATCTCACAATTCTCAAATACTAACTTCAATTTTTTATTCTTCTTCATAAAAAGGTATTTATAAAATTACAAATGAGCGATACTAGAAAATAAATCAAAACAATCATTTCTCAAAACCGGACTTGCTTTTCAAAATCAGACTCGACCAAAACCGGTTTGGAGGTGGGCTTTCTCTATTTCAAGGTTTTGGGTTCGTTGATTTAAAAATTCAAATGCTTTAGACGGTTTTATCTTCAATTACACTCGGTATTGTAACTCTGACATCTTAAACTAATAATGTATGAGTAAGTGCGTCACCTAGATGCTATGGCAACGTGCAGGGTGCTGGTTAGTCCTTGTCAAGATTAAATTGCTTTGGATACTCTGCTGGTCAAAGAAATCAGTTGATGGAGCAACGAAGTTAAATTTATAGATGAAGCGCGTAAGGCCGGGAAGGTGGGCCTATTGGCTACCGTGTACTTGCCACTACAATAACGCCTTTGTGCTTGCCGCTACCATAAAGCCCGTTTAAGCATTATCAATTATCAAATATTTTTTAAAGTAACTTTGTGCCCATACCTAATAAGGACTACGATTTCAATGTTTCTATGTATTTACACGTTTTCTCACAGAGAGAGATGGAGTTGATTGGGTTCATTCAAGTTTTCGACATCATTGTCATCGTCATCGGGACTCTGTTTTACATGTGCTGCAGACCATTAACATTTTCTTTTTCATCTTCTGCTGCTGATTCTGATGTAGCTGATTTCCGCTGGTTTCTAATTAGTTGGTTTGGGTGGCAAGCTGATAAACTTTGATCAGCTGATAGATATAAACCGCATGACTAACTATTTACAAGCACCTCACGCGGAAATCTCATGCTAAACCAATACTCTCCTATATACACAATATATATATATATATATAAAATAAGAAACGCAAAAAATCTCTTTAATAATTATATAACATTTTCAAGATACGGGTCATCACAAGGATGCCATATTGGCATAGAAGTTACTTTCGTATGGATAACATGATTAGACATCTTCATACAAGTTTTTCTCGCTTATTTTCAGACCAAGTTCTAGGCCTTCTTATGACATCTCAATAGTCTCGAAAGACAGATTTCAAATCTTAGATAATCTCTAATAGTGAAGGACTCTACTCTTAGGCCTCCATGATTATGTACTGTGAAATTGACTTGTTTTTATTTTTTTTCAGGAATTATAAAAATGTACTCAATCGATAGTACTTGGAAATTTCTATGAAAGAAATTGATCACTAACTGTGAATGTTCAAAATTTTGTACATAAAACGTGTAAATTTGATAATTGAATGAGAATGAGCTTGCCTTTTTGTTTTAATTACAAGCAATATTATTAATCTCTATTAAGGGAATGCGAGAGGGTTTGAATTGATACACAATGAGTTGAAGAGGAATGCCCCAACCAGAAGGGCAATCCACCACTCGTTTTTCTCGCTAAGTTCTACGCTCTCTTAAGACCTCCTGATAGCCTCGGAAAGATAGATTTCAAATCTTAGACAATCTCTAGTAGTGAATTACTATTCTTAGCTCTCCATGATTTTGTAGTGTGAAAGTAGATTTTGTAATTTGGAATTCACTTGTTTTTCTTTTTTCTAGGAATTATAAAAAGGTATTCAATCGAATGTACTTGAAAATTTCTTGAAATAAATTGGTCACTAACTGGGAAAGTTCAAAACTTTGTATGTAAAAGGTGTAAAACACTTCAATTGCTTGAGAAAGAGTTATGTGTTTTTTATTTAATTACAAGCAGCTAACATGAAATACTGGATGTATTTTTGAACCCTCGGGCAGCTTCAAATTATAGGCCATTTTTCCTATTTGTTCCACCACTGCATAAGGATCATAGTACTTAGGATGAAGATTGCAATTGGTATGGTATCAACTTCAGATACACTAAGTCTCCCACTTCAAGGACCCTCTCACTCTTGTGCTTATCAAATTGCATTTTCATTCGATTCTGGGCCACTTGCAAATTTGTTTTCAACATTGACAATAGTTTGTCCTTGCTATCAACCCTTGCTCCACTATGTCTAACTTAACAGTACCAAGTTCATAGGATGCAATGTGTGGTGGTGGGTAGCCATAAACCACTTCAAATGGTGTGAACTTGGCTGAAGTGTGGTAAGAGGTGTTATACCTCCACTCAGCCCAAGTAAACCATTGAAGCCATTTCTTAGGCTAGCAACTTGTGAAGCATCTCAGGTAGGTTTCAAGGCATCTATTCACCACTTCTGTCTGGCCATCACTCTGTGGATGGTATCCAGAACTCATGCACAACTTGGAATGTTGCAGTTTAAAGAAATCCTTCCAGAATGCACTCAAAAAAATGGTGTCTCTGTCACTCACAATTGTGGAAGGCATCCCTTGTAACTTGAACACATTGTCAACAAACTCTTGAACTACCATGCTTGTAGTGTATGGGTGTGCTAATAGAATGAAATGTGAATACTTAGATAACATGTCCACTATCACCATAATTACTGATTTACCTTTGCACCATGGCAAACCAGTGATGAAATCCATGATGATGTCCTTCCATACATGCTTATGTATTGGCAGGGGTTGTAGCAGCCCTGGTGGAAAGATGTTTTCATATTTATTTTGCTGGCATTCTCTGCACTCAGCAACCTAGGACTTGATATCCTTTTTCATCCCTATCTAATAGAATCCATTCTTCAATCTCTGATAAGTCTTGAGAACCCCTTCATGGTCTACACTTGGAGAAGAGTGATGCTCTTCAAAAAGTTTCCTCCTCTAATTTGATTCTGGGCTAAGCACAATTCTAGACTTGTATTTTAAGAAACCATTGTCAAAATGGTATTTGGATAAACTGGTATCAGCTGTAACAGATTGATTACAAGTTGTCGATATTGTATCTCATAATCAAATCCCAACAATTTTGCCACCCATTTCTGTTTGGAAGGGAGTGTTGGTTCTTTGACTCAGAAAATATTTCAAGCTGCTATGGTTTGTCTTTATAATGAAATGGTTCCCTTAAAGGTAGTTTTGCCATTTTTTTACTGCACTAACAATGGCAATCAACTCCCTTTCATATGTTGACAGTGCCTGATTCCTAGGTCCCAAAGTTAGACTCGTAAATGCTATAGGCCTGCCATTTTGTTGTAGCACAGCTCTTATCCCATTTCCAGAAGCATCACACTCTAAAGTGAATGGAATAGAAAAATTGGGCGGAGCTAACGGTGGAGAGGTCATGGTTCTTTTTAGGTCCTAGAATGTTGTCATAGCTTCATTAGACCAATTGAAACCATCTTTTTTGGTTAACTGGTACAAAGGCTAACACACCTTGCCATAACTAGGTATGAATTTTTTGTAGTACCCTGTGAGTCCTAGAAATCCCCTCAGTTCTATGACATTCTTAGGTACTGGCCAGTTCAAAAGAGTTTGAATCTTGGCAGGATCAGCTGTTACCCACTTCTAGACATTATATGCCCCAAATACTCCACTTGTGACTGTCCAAAAGAGCATTTAGATTTCTAAACTGCCAATTGGTGCTTCTGCAATAACTCAAAAGTTTGATGCAGGTGTGAAAGATGTTCCTCCCAGTTGTTGCTATACACCAAGATGTCATCAAAGAACACCAATATGAATTTCCTAAGGTATGGCTTAAAGATGTCATTCATGAGGCCTTGGAAGGTGGCTAGTGCATTAGTAAGCCCAAAGGGCATTACCAAGAACTTATAATGCCCTTGGTGAGTTCTGAATGCAGTCTTTTCCACATCCAAAGGGTACATCCTTATCTGGTGATAACCAGCCCCGAGATCAAACTTAGAGAAATACTGAGCTCCATGCAATTCATCCAACAGTTCATCCATTAGTGGAATTGAATATTTATCCTTGATGGTAATGTTATTCAATTCTCTGTAATCCATACATAGTCTCCAGGTTCCTTCTTTCTTCCTTCTAAGAGGAATGGGAATGAGAATGGACTATGACTTGGTCTTATAAATCCAGCATCTAAGAGTTCCTGCACAGCCTTTTCAATCTCATTCTTTTGTATAGGGCCATAGTGGTAAGGACAAATACTAGGAGGTTTTGAACTAGGTATCAATGGAATTTTATGATCATGGTCCATCATATATATGTGTGTGTGTGTGTGTGTGTGTGTGTGTGTGTGTGTGTGTGTGTGTTAATACTTTACATTATGAGTTAAATAACTCAAGAATACTGTCTTTTAACAATTTTCGTAACCCAAAAATACTTAGCAAATTTTATATTACTTTCATTGATAACAGTTTTCATCAGTAAACTATTATTTCAATTATTGGAATGGTATAAGGACTTAAAAAATTAAAATGCAGAAATGTATTATGAATGTACCACCTATAATTGTGTTCTATTGCCAGAAAAAGAAAATTATGACAAATTTTTCTTTTTTAATTTTCAAGTTGTTAAAAAACATGTAGATGGGTGAAAAAGGAGTAAATGGTAAAAAAAGAAAAGGATAAATGGGTAAACGTGTACTAAACGGTTACGGTTAAATGGGTACACGGTTATGGGTATGATTAACAGCTTATAAACAGTTATGGGTATGGGTATAACCGTTTAGGCAATTATCCAATGGGTAAACGGTTATGTGGGTATGAGCATAAACAGTTATGGATAAATAACCGCGGTTACCCGTCTGCCATAACCATTGCCTATCCCTAGTCCCTGAGATTGTCCACCATCAATCATTTTGGTCCCTTGGTGAAAAATTATGTCATATAAAGATCAAAATGACAAAATTACCCTCATATAATAAACTGTCACATCCCGGCCCGGGGCGGATCACTTCCCGGGCCCGCTCCACCACCGTAGCACGATATTGTCCGCTTTGGGCTTACCATTCCCTCACGGTTTTGTTTTTGGGAACTCACGAGCAACTTCCCAGTGGGTCACCCATCATGGGATTGCTCTAGCCCCCTTCTCGCTTAACTTCAGAGTTCCTACGGAACCCGAAGCCAGTGAGCTCCCAAAAGGCCTCGTGCTAGGTAGGGATGGGAATATACATATAAGGATCACTCCCCTGGGCGATGTGGGATGTCACAATCCACCCCCCTTAGGGGCCCGACATCCTCGTCGGCACATTTCCGGCCAGGGATAGGCTCTGATACCAATTTGTCACATCCCGGCCCGGGCGAGACCACATCCCGGGCCCGACTCCACTACCGTAGCACGATATTGTCCGCTTTGGGCTTACCATTCCCTCACGGTTTTGTTTTTGGGAACTCACGAGCAACTTCTCAGTGGGTCACCCATCATGGGATTGCTCTAGCCTCCTTCTCGCTTAACTTTGGAGTTCCTACGGAACCTGAAGCCAGTGAGCTCCCAAAAGGCCTCGTGCTAGGTAGGGATGGGAATATACATATAAGGATCACTTCCCTGGGCGATGTGGGATGTCACAATCCACCCCCCTTAGGGGCCCGACGTCCTCGTCGGCACACACGCGGCCAGGGTTAGGCTCTGATACCAAATTGTCACATCCCGGCCCGGGTGGGACCACTTCCCAGGCCCGCTCCACCACCGTAGCACGATATTGTCCGATTTGGGCTTACCATTCCCTCACGGTTTTGTTTTTGGGAACTCACGAGCAACTTCCCAGTGGGTCACCCATCATGGGATTGCTCTAGCCCCCTTCTCGCTTAACTTCGGAGTTCCTACGGAACCCGAAGCCAGTGAGCTCCCAAAAGGCCTCGTGCTAGGTAGGGATGAGAATATACATAGAAGGATCACTCCCCTGGGCGATGTGGGATGTCACATAAACAATAAGCCAAAATGATTTGATAAAAATTGAGGGTATTTTTATAATTTTATCTTTATTTATAGAAATTTTTCATGGAATGATCAAAATGATTGATAGTGGACAAACTCATGACCAATTATATTGATTTCAAATCTTAGAGACCAAAGTTAAAAGTTATGCAAATCTCAGAAACCATTTTAGTTAAAAAGCCTAAATATTGTTAACTTGAATCATGTCTGAATGTGCAGTCTAGATTGATAGAATGACACCCATCATGCCACATTATCTTTGATGGATCGGTTTAAGGAAAAACGCCCTCGTCCAGCAGTGCTACCAAGCAATGTTATGTTTGATTTATCCAATATTTTTCAACCTGCAAATAATTACTCCGATGCTAGCAATGTAGCCTGGAGACCTGCTTCTGGTATTCATCCATAAAACAAATCACTTCTATTTATTTTTTGAAACCATGTCTTTCTTTGATGGAGAATAGTTTCTTATTTTTCATTTTAAAAGGCTTTCAACAACAGCAACCGATGCCTGGTCCTGGTGCAAGGCACATGGCACCCCCCAGCTGGAGGAAGGCCAACAAAGCCCGTTGCTCCTTCTCATGCTGAGGAAAAGCAGCAGGCCAATCAGCAAAAATTCAGGCCATCTCCAACCGAAAGGTCTAGAAAGCCAGAAGGCTTGTGGGTCTCATGAAATCTAAAAGGGCCAAGGGGCTGGCCCCTTCCAACCAACCCCGGGCTTGCCAAAATTTTTGCTTAAAACTATCGGATTTTCTGTCGGATATAACAAACAGGAATAATAGTGAATAATAGCAATAGTGTCGGTTATAACCGACACGAATAGTATACAAAATTTTGAATACAACGGCTAGTTACCGTTGGATTAAAAAAAAAATTTGGGCCAAATTTTTTTTTTTTATGAAATTTAAAAATTCCATTTTTTTCCTATAAATACCTAAATCATCCATACATCATTTCTCATATAATTTTTACCATTCCATACTATCTCACTTCATTCTATTTCAATTCTTCACATTATATTTTTTTACCTCTTCCAATAATCTTTTCAATAACATTAAATAACATTAAACAATATTAAACAACATTAAAATATTATTTTTGGCTTTCGGTTGGAGATGATTTTTTATGACAGGGTTACAACGAGCCATGTGGCCCTTTGGCCCTCGGTTGGAGATGGAGGCAAATATGGTCATATATTGTTCATTAAAATATTAATATCTTGGAATGTTAGAAACGAACCATCTGACTAGCTCTCGATTGGAGATGGTCTCAAAGTACCAGAATTGGGGAAACATCTTGTAAATCAACTGAGTACAGAGGAGGTTAACTCACTGTACTCAAAGTTCAAAGAAGCAACCGAAGCTATAAAAAGGTACTTACAACCTTAATGTTTCACAATTTTTTCATTCTTGAGCAGCAAAATTATGTGTGCATGTTACTTCCTGATAAGTGTCATATCATAACTGTTGATTTTGTGGCTGAATTCCTTTAGACCTTTAATTGATCTCACCAGCCCATTAAATAAGCCTTTTATTTAGTCCACTTGTGAAAGCCACGTTATGTGGCTAGGGTTTTTACATGGCAGCAGCTGCTGCCTTTAGTAGTCAGCACAGAGGAAAAGAAAGGCAGCCGACTGCCCACTTTGGGAGAATAAAAGAAGATAGCTGCTGCCCTTATCTGGTTAGTAATCATTCTATCAAAGTTGTAGTTTGTAAATTAGCTTTGAGCTTTGTATAGAAAAGAAATTATTCATTATATTTCTTTTTTTTATTTGTTTCTTTGGTGAGTGAGAGATATTGAGTGTATTGAGGCTTTGGGTTGTGATATTGCCAAACACTCTATATACACTCCCATTTGATTTATAGTGAATTATTGGTGAGCTTCTACTGCTTTGGTAACGTATTCTAGTTACATTGGCTGTTGAGAAACCTTGTTAAATCTTGGTGTCTTTTCTATTTCATTCTTGCATTTCATTTGGTAATTTCCTATAGGTTAGTTTGAGTTTGTTTCCAATTGATTTGGTGCTATCCTAGCACAACAATAACAAATATCCCAAGGACTTGGAGAAAGAAATTTGGATGCTAGAGAGAAAATTGATTATTTCCGGGTCAAAACACGGTCCAACCATCGAACTTGTAATGTATCTTTTGTATTTCATTTCTTTGTGTATGAATCTCGCTTTTTCTTCATTTTTTTTTGGTTAAGAGCTTTAACGAAAAGAGGTTGAGCTAACTTTAATTTAACCAAAAATCACCTTAAAAACTATTATTTAATCAAAAGAGTTTAAAATCTAATCATAATGACACAAATATTCATATCCAAGCCGTACAAACATAACAACTCACGCACTGCATTAAAAGCCCAACCAACAATAAATATTTTTTTCAAACTTGCCCTTGACGGAATCCAACCAAGCCCGTTATTCTATTCAAATAAACTGTGATTGAAAATTAAATTCTATTTGCTTTTTCCATGACAAAACATTAATGTCCACCTTGGATTTTACATCTCTTTTTTTTTTTTTTTTTTTTGGGGTTTCTTCTCTAACCCTCTCTTTTTCTCCATGAATCTGCATAATTTTGTCACAATTTGTTTTCTTTTTTTTGAAAATTATTACACAGATTTGGAACATTTTTGTTTTTCATGACCAACAATCTAGAGGTTATATACAAGGATTATCACGTTGCTGGTGGTTTTTCGATATATAGAATTTGAAGCATGGAATCTTGGTTAGTTTTCTGGGGAAAAAAAAATTAAGTTTGTAAAATTTGACAAAGCAACCAAATTCTTCCAGGCTTATCATGTAACTCAAGTTGCTGCTGCAGGTTTTAAGATGCTTCAATTTTTCTCAAAACTAATCCAAATTCCATCTGCTATGTGAGAAGAGGAGAAAAAGAAAAAGACAGAAGGAAGAGAGGGGCATGAACATAGAAGAAAACTAAGAAAAGAAAAGTTTGTCTATTGACTACTTTCTTTGCGAACTTCGAAGGTTGAATTGATTTTTTTTATAAATATTAACATGATTAGATATTTGATTGAATTAAAACAATTCACTTTCCTTTCAATTTACATGATCTTTTTATACACAAACCGAAAATATAGAAAGAAAAAAAATCAAATTTAAAACTTTTGAGTGTATAAGTAAATCTCTTTGAGGTAGAATTGACTCTACATTTTTTTTTACTCTAACCAAATCCCTTTCGGCCAAAAATAAGAATCAATTGACCGAGGCCAAAACAATTTAAAAAAGATAATTGAACTTGAAATTAGTTGGGGTGGACATTTCAATACCATTAACACTTTGGGAGGGAAAAGAAATCGATCGAGAATCTTTTAAAAATTAGAGCCATCATGTTAATGCATAAGCCTTCTTTACCTCATATGAAAAGGTTGAAGTTTTACCGTTCTTGCATTCGCAAATTTCACTCTAAAACTTAATGTGCCCTCTTTGTAATTGAATTCAACATTGTACGTTTTATTTCCAAGAAAAGCAAATTCCACATCAAGCAGTGTGGGTTATTTTTCTATAGTTCGAGAATTAGTGTGGGTTATTTTGAAATAGTTCTAGAAATAGTGTGGTTGGTTCAGTTTTAAAAAATAGTGTGTAATTTTGTTGTAATTCTAGAAATAGTGGGTTATTTGGATCAGTTTCAGAATTAGTGTAGGGTATTTTGTTGTAGTTTCATAAATAGTTTGAGTTATTATGGTTCAGTCTTTAGAAATAGTGTGTAAATTTCCTTTAGTTCCAAAAGTAATGTGAGTTATTTAGGTTCAGTTTCAAAAATTGTGTTGGTTATTTTGCTGTAGTTTCAGAAATAGTGTACGTTATTTTGGTTCAATTTCAGAAATAATGTGAGTTATTTTGATGTGGTTCCATAAATACTATGGGTTATTTTGGTTATGTTTTAGAAATATTATGAGTTATTTTGCTGTGGTTCTATAAATAGTGTGAGTTATTTTGGTTATGTTTCAGAAATAGTGTGAGTTATTTTGCTATGGTTTCATAAATAGTGTAAGTTGTTTTGGTTATGTTTCCGTAATAGCGTGGATTATTTTGGTTATGTTTCAGAAATAGTGTGGGTTATTTTGCTATGTTTCCATAAATAGTGTAAGTTATTTTGATTATATTTCCAAAATAGTTTACAGTATTTCCATAAATAGAGTGAGTTATTTTACTGTATTTCTAAAAATAATGTCTATTTTGTTCCATTCCAGAAATACTATGAGTTATGTTGGTTCAGTTTTCAGAAATAGTGTGTAATTTTGTTGCAATTCCCAAAGTAGTGGGTTATTCTAGTTCAGTTCATAAATAGTGCGGGTTATTTTGTTATAATTCCAAAATAGTGTTTATTGTGTTCCCTTATATAAATAATGTGAGTTATTTTGCTTCAGGTTTCAAAAAATAGTGTACAATTTTGTTAGTTTCATAAATAGTGTGATATGCATGAAATAAAAACACACTTTAAGGGTACTCACAAATGCAATACATTGATTTCATTTACAAATCCATAACTTTGTAATTTATCAGATCCAAGAAAAAAAGTCATACATGAAAAATAACCAACCAAAAGTAATCAACTTTTGGATCAACCTATATAATACTATAAAGTTCTAAAGCAAATGTTCATACATGATACATGGTTTCCTCACAATAATTATTTATGTAATTAGTTTAAAAGATGATTAGAATGTGATGATTCAATTCGAAATTAATTGAACGAAACACTAAACTAGAGGGGTTTCGTTACATATTGTGTGTTTTGATTGCACAAAAACACTAAACTTACCACAAACATATATATCCTGAGCCAAGTATTATGACTTTGCTTTAGAATATGAGTATCCAACCGACTATCAAAACTAATGGTCAAAAGCCAACTAATCTAAACACAAAATATTGGATCACTAACATAACATATAAATCATTTACGTGACAAAAGTTTTTAACTTTTTTGCCTTTCGGTAGAAAATTCCAAAGTAGGCAAAAATTTCAGTCAAATCAAATAAAATTGTTCCAAAAGGGTTAATACATTGCACAAGAAAATGAGGACGTTTGTCCTCAATTCTTGCTAATGCCCACCAACTTGGCAAATAAAATGAAAAATCAAACAAGCAACTTTTTATTAATTAAAAAAAGGAAAAAGACAAAATGAAAGGGAGAGCTGGAAGAAGTTTTTTGACATCTTAGAACATCTTCAAAGGAGATGTCAAATTGTCCACATAAGCTATAACAGTAAAAAAAAAAAAAAAAGGCAGCCATTACTTGTTTCCAACCGAAACGCCAAATCCTATGTTGCATGACATGAAATGGCAGCAAAAGGGCTTGCTGTCAAATTTGACAGTAGTTTCAATATTTTTTACTGATTATTAAATATCTTTTATTAATATTTTAATGTCATATATTATTAAATGTCATTTATTATTCGATTGTTGAACGGTTTTCTTATCTTTCGCTTTCTCTTCTCTCTCTGTCTTTCTCCCTGTCCGTGAGTCTGTGACCATGCAAAGACAATCACTGGGTGGCTCGTCGTCGAAGCTCCACCAAGCCCACAGCGGACCCAAGGACCAGACTCTCACCGTCGATGACTCCCCCAACCGCATTAAGGATATTTTAGCCTTTTCCACCACCGCCTCCTCCTCCTCCTTTTCAATCTCTGCAGCCTACGAAGACGACGAGGACCACAAAGCATCGAAGCCTCACCGTCTGTCATCACTGCCGTCCATTGCACTATACAAATCCATCCATTGCACCGCACAAATCCATCCACGTCATCCCGCACAAATCCATTAATTTGACATAATGTAATAAAATAATAACTTAAAATATTAGACAGAAATTAAAAAAAAAAAAAAGTAATGTAATAAAATAATAGTTTAACTTGACATATCGGGTGGAGAGCAAAACATGAAAATATGTCAAAATACCACATAAGTTGTCAAATTTTAAATTTTAGATTCAAAATTTGACATCTCCTTTGGAGATAGTCTTAATGGGACGACTGAGCCATTTTTTGCAAGATTAAAACCATGGCTTCAACAATCGCGGGACGAGACTTTCCGGAACGATGACGTCCATCGCTGGAGGTCATCCTTAAGAATCGATTGTGTTTACAACGGAGGACAACGAATCATGATTGTTGTAGAAGAGAGGGATTGGAGATGGGTGGCTGGAGAAAAGAATGATTGGTGTTGGGTCACTAGCAACGATCTCTCCTCTTCTCTCCTCTCCTCTCCTTCTTCCGAAGGAGATCGTCAGTCGTCAGTCATGAAAAAATGGGGGAAACACAACATAACAGAGATATCCATAACGAGCAAAGGCTTGCCGTCAGGGACAAAATAGGAAACTCATTGTTTGGGTCATTTTAATTGGACTGATTTAGTGTTGGTCTTTATCCTAACCATTAAACAAAGTTCTTGCATGATTTTTTTTTATTAACATTCAAAATTTTCAAACCATTTTCATTATTATTATTATTTTTTTCCTTTAGCTTGTAGCACGGCGTGTAATTTTTCTCCTTAATTTTAGAATGTTCCTAGTACGATGTGCTTACTGTTTTAAAATATAACATACAAGTTATTAATTTTTCTTGAGCATTAAAAAACAAAGAACACGGGTAAATTGGGTGAATATGTAAAATACTCAATGATGAGTACTTAAGTATTATACTCAGTTCGGTTATTGCAGACATAGTCTGAGGTCTAATTACCCTCTTCTCCAATATTGCTTGTGTAAATTCCATATAAACCATTTCGACAGTAAAAAAATAAAAAGCAGCTTGGAAAACCGGCAGCCACGACCAGGCTCCCCTTCATCTCTCTTCCTTCACTTTACTCTTCTTATTGGGTCGATGACTCTTGAAATCAAGTCTACTGAATGGGAAGGACATTGCTTTTCAAAATCAAACTCGACCAAAACCGGTTTGGAGGTGGGCTTTCTCTATTTCAAGGTTTCGGGCTCGTTGATCTAAAAATTCAAATGTTTTAGATGGTTTCATCTTCAATTACAACCCGGTATTGCCACTCTAACATCTTAAACTAATAATGCACCAGCAAGTGCGCCACCTAGATGCTACGGTAACGTGTCGGCTGTCGGGTGCTGGTTAGTCCTTATCAAGATTAAATTGCTTTGGAAGCTCTGCTTGTCAAAGATGAAATCATTAGATGGAGCAAACAAAGTTAAATTTGTACATAAAGTGCGTAAGGTCGGGAAGGGGGGGCCTATTGACTACTGTGTGCTTGCCACTACCATAAAGCCCGTAGTAGCATTATTAAAGTAACCTTGTGCCCATACTCAAGAATTAAAATATCGGCCGTGCAGATAATATCGGGCCTCTAATTTACTGATATTTCGGAGGATATATTGTTATCGTTTTAGATATCGGGAAAAAATCAACAAAAATGACAGATATAGGCATTGAAACACATAATTTTGGTCTAAAACTTTCATAGATGTTATGTACATTATCAATGAATGTATTGAACAAATAAAACTCAAAATTTACTAATAATAAGATATACATATGATGAAATATAAGTGGTATGTAATGCGCGTTAACGAAAAGTTTTCTAATAAAATGTTTATTAGAATGAATAAACCGTGCATAAATCCATAGTTTGTTTAAACATTGGATTACAATTTAGATAAGTGTCCAACTACATAAATGAAGAGCTCCTATGAGGTTCAAACAATGAGGAACAACCATCTAGATTCACACAATAGTCATACCAAGTCATGTAACTCGAGCAGTTTGTAAGCCATGTTTGAACATGGTGCACATATCATATGTCTCTCTTGAGCTCCCTACTATCCTCCCATACATGGGATAGTTAGGATTAACTCAACTAGTAGGTCGCTAGTTCCACCATAATTAGACATGACATACCCATAGCCATCATAAGATTCATTTGAGTTAGTACTAGGTCTAGTTCCTATGCTCATAGATCTAAAACTGATCGCCATGTCATCTTCAGATGGATTGATTGGTTGGCTTCTTTTCCCTGAGTATTGCTTCCCAATTACCCCAATGCCTGGTCTAGCTTCTCTACATCCATGATCCTCATCTTGGGTGGCATGAGTAAAATCAGCCTCGATAAAAAATGGGCTATATTGTCTTCCTTTTTCATTACCTCCTGATCCAGCATTACTTCCTCCATCATTATCTGACGAATTAGATAAACTTTCCTTTCTACTAGTACTGGCATCGTCTCTCAAAGGACGTCTTTGACCTTGCCGAATGCCAAGCATATCCCTTTCAAATGATGAAGTATCTCCACTTCTAACATCTTCGGATATGACTCTATCAACATCAACTCCTTCTTGGGCAGCATGTTGTGCTATAACGGCATCAGGGTTGCCTTGTTCATCATCCAAGTGAGCTGTCATAATCCATTGTTGAATTGGATTATTATCATCATCTGATGGTTGCCTTGCAATGTCAAGATGGTCTATGTAGTCATTTTCAGACACTTGTGCATCATTTTCTTGCAGGTATTAAAGATATATTTGACCAGAAATTTAATATTTGGATTTGTGTATTTCTTTCTCTTCAGATAAGACACGTACGTCCCCTCAATTCATTGTGCATAGATTCTTTATAGTAATAATTAATGGATACTCCAAAAAATCTTTTGAATTGGATATTGGCAAAAGCCTTCACATATATCTAATCACTGTCCACATACCTCCAAAAAATCTTTTAGGTTTCAATTTGCTTCAAAACTTTTGAATTTTTTTGGGTTTTGTTATAGGTATCGGGAAATATCGAGAATATCGGTAAAATATCGGAGATATCGCACTTATCGGGGATATATCGTCGATATAAGGGAAGATATGACCTTACCCTCCAGTATCAGTATCGATAGTTAAAAATATCGATATATCGGCTAATATTTCAATCCTTGCCCATACCTAATAAGGACTACGATTTCAATGTTTATAAGGTAAACTCTGATTTAGTCTCAGGTGCAACTGTAGTCAAGATTCTCCTTCTGCTATCTGATCTAAGACATAGAGAGATGGAGTTGATTGGGTTCATTCAAGTTTTCAACATCATCGTCATCGCCATAGGGACTCTTTTTTACATGTGCTGCAGACCATTAACATTTTCTTCTTCGTCTTATGCGGCTGATTTTGATGTAGCTGATTTCTGCTGGTTTCTAATTGGTTGGTTTGGGTGGCAAGCTGATAAACTTTGAACAAACCGTACGACTATCTATTTACAAGCATCTCATGTGGAAATCTCACGCCAACTTTCCTATATACATATATATAATAATAAACGCAAAAAATCTTTTTAATAAACATGGTAAATACATTTTCAAAGTACTTGTCATCACTGCACGTTAGTATAGAAGTTACTTTCGTATGGATAACATGATTAGCCACTTTCTCATAAATTTTTCTCGCTTACTTTCAGGTTAAGTTCTGGGCTCTCTTATGATCTCCCGATGTCTCAAAAAGACAAAGTTCAGATCTTAGGCAATCTCCAATAGTAAAGAATTATAATCTTAGCCCTCCATGATTTTTGTAGTGTGAAATTGACTTGTTTTTTATTTTTTAGTAATTATAAAAAGGTACTCGATCGAAAGTGTGGAAATTTCTTAAAAGAAATTGGTCACTAACTAGGAATGTTCAAAAATTTGTATGTAAAACATGTAAATACGTGAAATGAGTAAGAAAGAGCTTGCTTTTTTATTTATTTATTTTTTATAATTACTAGCAATATTCTACATTAATCTTTATTAAAAGAAGGCGGGAGGGTTTGAACTGAGACACAATGAGTTGAAGAGAAATGTTCACCACTTGTTTTTCTCGCTTATTTTCAGGCTAAGTTCTGTGCTTCTTAAGACCTCCTGATAGCCTCGGAAAGACATATTCCTAAGCTTAGGCAATTTCTAGTAGCGAATGACAACTCTCCGTTATTTTGTAGTGTGAAAGTAGATTGTGTAGTTCCAATCCGGGCATATGTGGTATAACCGTCTGAGTGAATATTGGACAAGTCAGGGTTATGTGAGCAACGAATTATGCCCATGCGTGTTCATAAAGAAGTCATATTCCAGATTTGCAATCGTTGCAGTTTATGTCGATGACATGAACCTCATTGGAACTCCTGCAGAGATTAAGGAAATTGCCACACATTTGAAATCAGAATTTGAGATGAAAGATCTTGGGAAAACTCGATATTGTCTTGGCCTGGAGATCGAGCATTGTTTGAATGAAATCCTAGTACATCAATCGAACTACACCCAAAAGGTGTTGTGATGTTTTAATGGGGATAAAGAGAAGTCTTCGAGTACTTTTATAATCGTTCGGACTCTAAATGCTAAATGAGATCCCTTACGTCCAAAGGAGGATGAGGAATAGATTTTGGAACCCGAAGTTCCATACCTAAGTGCAATTGGGGCTTTATTGTACTTGGCTCAATGCACTAGACCCGACATCTCCTTCGCTATTAATCTTTTGGCAAGATACAGCAATGCGCCTACACACAGACACTGGAATGGTGTTAAAGACATTTTCCGTTACCTCAAGGGTATGACGGATTTGGGCTTGTTCTATACTCGCGAATCTTCGAGTGTTGTCGCCTCTATTGGTTCTCGGATTGATTCTTGCCTTGTTGGTTACGCAGATGCTGGATATTTGTCTGACCCACACAGGGCATGTTCTCAAATGGGTTATGTCTTTACCGTTAGAGACACCATTATATCTTGGAGGTCTACTAAGCAAACGCTAGTTGCGACTTCTTTGAACCATGCTGAGATTCTCGCCCTGCATGAAGCATCACGTGAGTTTTTTTGGTTGAGAGCAGTCATGGAACATATTCGAAGTACTAGTGGTCTTACTTCCGTCGTTAACCTTCCTACGACGATCTTTGAAGACAATGCAGCATGTATCAAGTAGTTAAAGATGGGAAACATCAAGGGAGACAACACCAAGCACATAGCGCCGAAATTCTTTTATTTTCATCAGCGGTAACAACATCAGAACATTAAAGTCAAGCAAATCAGTTCCCAGGACAACTTAGTCGATCTCTTCACCAGTCATTGCCCAAATCTACTTTTCAGAAGCTCGTCCAAGGAATCGATATACGTAAATTATCTGAGTTGAATCGTTTGTAGTTCTCTTGTTTAGAAGTTATGTCTAACTCAGGGGGGTATCTAGAAGCATACTCACTTGATCTTAATGTACTCTTTTTCCTACAATTAGGAGCAATTTTCCCACTGGGTTTTTTTCTACCTAATGAGGTTTTAATGAGTCACCCATCCTCGGATGATCATATTCTGTTGAGTTCACTTCTTTTGTCATGTTTAACGTTTGTTTTAGACATCATGCATACTTCTCACTTTTCTCCTTAGTCTATAGATTTTTCTCCCATCTTGGATATTATCATAGCGAAGTTTTGTGAGTTTTACTACCAATGCATACTTTCTTAAATTTGAGACTTGCGTTTACCCGTTGTGTCGCCGACTTCATCAACTATTCTACATTATCTGTTGAAAATCTGATGCGCTGGTTTGTTAAGTATTTACACACTCAAGAGAAGTGTTGCAGTCATATTTAGAATAGGAATGTGATTGTGTAAATCCTAGTAAATCTAGGAGTATCTCTAGTACTCTCTTTAGGAGTTGATTACTTATTAAGAGCTGTAATCATAATAGGGTAAGGTTTTTATCTATTCTATTACTATAAATAAAGGCACAATGGGTTGATACGCACACACCTCACAATTAAATCTCTCTTCTCTCTCTTGCTACCGCCGGCCCCTCTTTACCCTTTAGTATAGTTCAGTTAAATAGGCCTACAACAAACTTTTATTAAAAAAAAAAAAAAAAAAAAAAAGAGAAAAATAGGTTTTAATTCTAGTCAGTGGCTTATAGAGCTGTTCATTGTGCAAAAGTCAATGACATAATTACCATTTTGACAAAAGAAAACGACATAATTACCAAGAGATTTTGTGACATAATTAAAAGTGTGTGATCGACTTACAATAACTATTTTAATGACTCTTCAATGGTGTGTGTATATATATATTTTTTTTTTTTTCTTTGGCTGTGTCTAAAAAGAATAAGCGCGTAAAGGGAGACCCCATCCTATGTGCCTCTTTTATGACCATTTACCATTAAATTTGATTATTACACATTTACTAAGTTGAATATTGGCTGAATGTGTCCTCCACTTGCACTAGGAAACTTCCACGGAGGAGCATTCTTAATTTCACCTTTCTTTGTTTATGTCTTCCACTAGGGATATATTATAAACTTTTCTTCTGAAAGTGCCTGCGCAATTTCGTCTTTATATTTTTCTATGTTTTTCTTGTGTGTAATCTTTGATGATTTTCTTGGAACGAGCATATACTTTTATTGAAAGGTGCCTTATAGTAAATGTTTTTGGACAAATTTTTCTTTTAATGCATATTTAAAATGAAACTTTAACAAAAAAAACTCCTAATACTGTTAATTTTAACGAAAAATCATATTTTTACACTAAAAAGTTAATTATGGTACTATTCACTTTACCCTTTATTTTGTCCTTATCGTTAAAACTCAAAGTTTTCATGTCATTTTCTTTAGTTTTTCTTATTTAAAAGAAGGGTAATGTTATGGAGATTGAATTTGGAAATAAAATTTGAAAACTAGATAATGTGTCATCAATAAAAATGAACACGTTTATAAATTCTTAAGTAATAAATCAATTATCAACTTCCATATCATTTAGTTTTCAAAATTTTATTTATAAATTTAGCTCTTAGCATTACCTTTAGAAGAAAATTTTACAGTAGTAGCATTATCAATTATCGATTATTTTTTTAAGTACGTGAAAGTGACTAATCCTTGTCACTCCAAATTTTTGAGAAAATTTTCATTGTGCTGGAAATACCGGTAATACACAACGTGTCATTATATAAGTATAGGGAAACTTTATTTTTTTAAGGTTTAGCGTTTATGGTAAGTTTTGGGCTCTCTTATGATCTCCTGATAACCTCGGAAAGACAGATTCCAAATCTTAGACAATATTCTAATAGTGAAAGACCATATTCTTAGCCCTCTATGATTTTTTTAGTGTGCAATTGACTAGTTTTTATTTTTTAAGAATTATAAAAAGGTAAAGTGCTTAGAAATTTCTTAAAAGAAATTGATCATTAATTGAAAATGTTAAAAATCCTACGTAAAAGAAATTGGTCACTAATAAAAAAATGTTAAAAATTTGTACGTAAAACGTGTAAATATATCAATTGAATGAGAAAGTGCTTGCTTTTTCTTTATGTTTTTGTATAATTACAAGCAATGATGGACCACTAAGTGCGTCACCTAAATGCTACGGTAACGTGTGGTGTGCTGGTCAGTCCTTGTCAAGATTAAATTGTTTTGGATGCTCCGGAGGTGAAAGATGAAATAAGTGGATAGAGCTGTTATAAATAGATCAAAGTTAGATAGATAATCTTTTAATGGTAGGTGCGAGGTAGATGTAAAATGTCACACTAAAACTATAGCACAAGAGGATAACAAATAAAAGACGGAGGAGTAGATGATATTATTGATCTTTTCTCTTGTTCTCTTCTTTTATATTTTTCTGTATCTTGAAAGCATACGGAGTGCTCTATTTATAGAGCAACTCCAAACTGATGCATTAACTGCACATTGAAGTTTACAGCATTTCCTTTGACAATACAACCTCCATGCATTTACAAATTCAATTTTACTTTGCATGGGCATTGAAAACTTTTACCAATGCTGGAAAACTTCTACCAATGTACTGTAGGCATTCATTACCCACCAGTCTTTTCAACACTCCCCCTTGGATGCCCATATATCAACATGAGTTGCCTCGTTAAAACCTTGATTGGAAAAATCCAGTGGGAAAAAAAACCATAGCAAAGGAAAAAGAGTACAACTTTTTCTGGATCATTGATATAGTGTCAAGTATGCTTATGTTGCCTCATTAAAACCTTGATAGGAAAAACCCAGTGGGAAAAATCCTAATCGAAGGAAAAAAGAGTACAACAAGCATGTATCATGGATGCTCCCCCTCATATGTATCTCCTTCTGATTCTGCATTCTCCAAATTTAGCTGTTTGGTAAGTCGACGTAATCCGATACTTTGCACTAACTTCTGAAACGTGCACTTTGGTAGAGATTTGGTGAACAAGTCTGCCAGATTTTCATTCGAATAGATTTGTCTGACTTCAATAACTTTAGCCTTCTGAAGCTCATGTGCACTGAAAAACTTTGGAGATATGTGCTTAGTCTTATCGCCCTTGATGAATCCTTCCTTCATTTGGGCAACACAGGCTGCATTATCTTCATGGATGACAGTTGGATTGTCTGTCTTCGAAGTTAGACCACATGAATTCCGGATATGATGGATCATTGATCTTAACCAAGAACATTCACGACTTACTTCATGTAAAGCAAGTATTTTTGAATGATTTGAAGATGTAGCAACTAATGTTTGCTTGGTTGAGCACCATGAGATTGCTGTATCTTCATTCTTAAACACATATCCAGTTTGTGAGCGGGCTTTATGCGGATCAGAGAGAAAACCAGCATCTATATATCCAACAAGGACCTGGTCATTTGTGGAGTTCTTTGAGTAGAAAAGACACATGTCTGTTGTTCCACGAAGGTATCGCAATACATCTTTGATACCTTTCCAATGGCGAATTGTTGGAGCAGAGTTATACCTTGCTAACAAATTAACTGAAAAAGCTATATCTGGTCTAGTACATTGTGCTAAATACAACAAACACCTACTGCACTCAGATATGGTACTTTTGGACCAAAGACTAGTTCATCATCTTCTTTTGGACATAATGGATATTTCTTAATGTCCAAGGAACGAACGACCATTAGCGTGCTGAGTGGATAAGACTTGTCCATACCAAATCGCTTCAGAATTTTTTCAATGTAAGCTGATTGGTGGACCAAAATTTCACTAGCACAATGCTCGATCTGCAGGCTGAGACAATATTTTGTTTTTCCAAGGTTTTTCATTTCAAATTCGCTTTTCAGATATTCAGCAGTTTTATTGAGCTCTTCAGGAGTTCCAACTAGATTCATATCATCAACATATACTGCCACTATAACGAATCTAGAATTGGATTTCTTAATGAACACACAAGGACAAATGACATTGTTGATATACCCTTCTTTGATCAAATACTCGCTGAGACGATTATACCACATTCGTCCAGATTGTTTCAGCCCATACAATGATCGCCTTAATTTGATCGATAGCATACCTCGTGGTTTGTTACTTGCTTCAGGCAACTTAAGTCCTTTTGGGACTTTCATATATATGTCAATATCTAATTCTCCATATAGATATGCAATGATGATATCCATAAGTCGCATGTCAAGTCTTTCTGAAACCACTAAACTTATTAAGTAACGGAACGTAATTGCGTCCATTACAGGAGAGTATGTCTCCTCATAATCAATTCTAGGTCTTTGAGAAAAGTCTTGTGCAACGAGTCGTGCTTTATATCTTGCAATCTCGTTTTTCTCATTGCGTTTCCTTGTGAATACCCATTTGTAACCCACGGGGTTTACACTAGGCGGGGTTTGGACAACTGGTCCAAAAACATTCTGCCTTTCCAAAGAATTTAATTCTGCCTGGATTGCATCTTTCCACTTAAGCCAATCATGTCTCTGTTTGCATTCATCAACAGAGCGGGGCTCAATATCATCACTTAAGATGATTTCAGTGGCTACTGCGAATGGGAACATATCATCGATGATTATTTCATTCCGATCCCACAATTCATTTGTACATGCATAATTTATGGAGATTTCTTTGCTTTCATGTACTTCTGTCTCTTCAGGGACATGTGTCTCATCAAGGACATTTTCTTTTTTCTAGAAGTCTAGAATCATGAATTATGGATTTATCATTCATTTTCTCTTTCTGAATGATTTCATTTGGATTCAGCTGTGCCCTCGACTTTCTCTTTCGAGGGGCTGAATCTTTTGAACCTGGAGGTCTACCACGCTTCAGGTGTGCACCAGATGAATCATTCGCTGCCACTTTATTTTGTCCAACAGGGACATCAATTCTTGCAGGTGCATTTGCAGCTGGTATATGTGATTTTGTCACTTTCATAGCATCATTAAATGCATCTGGCATTTGATTGGCAATGCTTTGAAGATGAGCGATCATTCTCACTTCATTTTCACATTGAATGCTGCGAGGATCAAAATGAGACAAGGTGGGAACAACCCATGTCAGCTCTTTTCGTTCTTCTGGAACAATCTTTTCTCCCCCTAACGACGGGAAGACTGTCTCATCAAAGTGACAATCAGCAAAACGAGCTGTAAGCATATCACCTGTTAGGGGTTCCAAATATCTAATGATAAATGGTGAATCAAAACCCACATAAATTCTCAGTCTACGCTAAGGTCCCATTTTAGTGCGTTGTGACGATGCAATAGGCACATAAACAGCACAACCAAAAACTAGTAAATGTGAAATGTTTGGCTAATGTCCAAACACGAGTTGTACTGAGGAGTATTGATGGTTGGCTATAGGTCTCAATCGAACCAATGATGCAGCATGTAAGATGGCATGTCCCCATGCAGAGACTGGCAATTTGGTTTGAATAAGCAGAGTGCGAGCTATTAACTGAAGCCGCTTGATCAATGCTTCTGCTAAACCATTTTGAGTATGGACATGAGGAACATGATGTTCAACATCAATGCCCAATGTCATGCAATAATCATCAAAGGTTTGAGATATAAATTCACCAGCATTATCAAGTCGGATTGACTTAATGGGATAATCTGGGAACTGTGCTTATAACTTAATTAATTGAGCAAGAAGTCTCGCAAAGGCTACATTCCGAGTAGACAAGAGACAAACATGTGACCATCGGGTAGATACATCAATCAAAACCATAAAATATTGAAATGGTCCACATGATGGTTGAATAGGCCCACAAATATTCCCTTGAATTCTTTGCAGAAATGATGGGGATTCAGCATCAACCTTTAGTTGTGATGGTCTAATTACCAACTTCCCTTGAGAACAAGATTTGCAAGGGTTATCATTTGAGATAGTAATGTGTCTGCTCACTAATGGATGTCCATTAGAGTTGGTAATGATTCTACGCATCATGGTGGATCCTGGATGACGTAGACGATCATGCCAAAACATGTAAACCTTTGAATCAATGAACTTCTGGTTCATGACAGTATGTGATTCAATTGTCCTTATGTATGTATAATACAATCCACTCGACAAACAACGCAACTTCTCCAATGTACGCTTCTGGGTATCATTGGAGGTAATGCATAGATACTTAACATTTTCTGCACTTTTCGTTTCAATGTGGTATCCATTTAAGCGTATGTCTTTGAAACTCAATAAATTTCGAGTAGATTGAGTAGCATACAATGCATTCTATATGGACAATATTGTTCCATTTGGTAACATAATCTGGGCTTTCCCTGAGCCTTCAATTACATCTGAAGGTCCTGATATTGTTGTTACCCTTACCCTTGTAAGTATTAAGCTTGAGAAATACTTTCGATCACGAAGTATTGTATGTGTGGTTGCACTGTCTGCAAGACAAATATCTCCGTCATTTCTCATGTTCTGAGAATAATCACAGTTTTTATCCATGCTCTCTGAGTAAAGGAATCAGAGTTAAAAGCAAGTTATAACAAAAAATTTACATGCCACTTTTATTTAATCTAAAATGCTTTTAAACTACAAGTTCAGCATAATAAAAGTACATCAATGATTTAATAAGACCGGTATACTTCATTTCCCCTTTCCACAATAAAGTCTGGAACATCTAGGTGGGTTGTGCTTAACGGCCCTAATAAGTCAAACATTGGATCAGGTATATCCATTGGTCTAGCCTGATCGAGAAAATTGGTCTCGACAGTTTTCTCTTTGAGGGAGGCTTGATACAGATCCACCAGATGTTTTGGGGTATGACAAGTACATGCCCAATGTCCAATGCCACCACACCTATGGCAGACTCCTTCAGAGTTCCTGTGAGCATTGTTTATATGAGCTTTGCCTTTGTGGCGATTCACATTTTTGAAGCTCGGGCCTGAATTATGCCTCAGAACCTGGTTGTGAAACTGAACTCCATGGTTCTTGCCTTTCTTGTTCCACCGACCTCGATTGTGGCCACGTCCTCGTTTATGATTATCACCACCAGAGGATGTGGCGTTCACTTCGAGTGAAGCAGCATTCACTTCTGGGAATGGTGCAGATCCAGTAGGTCGGGAATGATGGTTTTTCATCAGGAGCTCATTGTTATGTTCAGCTACTAAGAGCACAGATATCAGCTCGTTGTACTCAGTGTAACCTCGCGCTCTATATTGTTGCTGCATGAGCACGTTAGAGGCATGAAATGTGCTGAGAGTCTTTTCCAGCATATGTTCCTAATTAATAGTATCCCCACAGAGCTTCATCTGAGAGGTAATTCTGAACAACGCAGAACTGTACTCTACCACTGACTTGAAGTCCTGGATCCTCAGATGAGTCCACTCATAGCGGGCCTTTGAAAAATCACCGTTGTCTGGTGATTGTATCTGTTTCTCAAGTCATTCCAGAGAACTAACGGATCTTCAACCGTTAAGTACTCGCTCTTTAGCGCCTCATCAAGATGACGACGAATGAAAACCATGGCCTTTGCCCGATCTTGAGAGGATAAGTTGCTCTCTTCCCTGATGGTATCTCCAAGATTCCCTGCTTCCAGATGGATCTTGGTATCCAGTACCCAGGCCAGGTAATTTTTCCCTGTAATATCCAGGGCAGCAAATTCAAGCTTCACCAAGTTCGCTATTTTCTTTTCTGAAAGAAAATGAGATGTGTAAGAACTTGCAATAATATGTATTCCTGGAAGAATATGATGTTAGAACTTCTGGTTCTTACAAATTTTTCATTTTGATCTTCAGGCCAAAATGATAAGCACTCGAAACTTTTGGCTTGAGATTTTCACGATGAATGAGGAGGACAATTGTACCGCATCATTCTCATTGAAATAATGTAACATAAAATGTGCGATTATTCCGCACCACTTAAGTAGCAGGAAAATTTAAATATGCAGAGCAATGTGGGTGATTATACCACACCACCTAAAATTGCAGTGAAATTAAACAGCAGGCAAATTGAAATATGTAGGGTAGTGTGGGCGATTATATAGCTCCACCTAAAATTTGCAGTAAAATTAAATCTGCAGTCCAAGATAGGCGATGATACCGCACCGTCTTGGATCGCAGTAAGAATAAATTTACAGTTCAAGATGGGCGATTGTACCACACCATCTTGGATTGCAATAAAATTAACATAAATAAATACTGGGTTAGTAATCAATCTCTAAACCAAACAAGAAATCAAAGATGTATGTAACCGTTAGGTTGAGAACTAAGAGCAGACATAGAGCAAAAAGTTCGTCACCAGGGTATACCGTGCAGTTGAGGCAGAGGAAGAAGATGAACAGTAAAAACCTTAGAGGAAACATTTTTTCTTTCTTTCGTTTGGCGAAGAGATATGATAGAATAATTATAATTAGAGACTCGTGCTGATAACGTGTTATAAATAGGTCAAAGTTAGATAGATAACCTTTTAATGGTAGGTGCGAGGCAGATGTAAAATGTCACACTAAAACTATAACACAAGAGGATAACAAATAAAAGACGGGGGAATAGATGATGTTATTGATCTTTTCTCTCGTTCTCTTCTTTTATATTTTTCTGTATCTTGAAAGCATACGGAGTGCTCACCCAGTAGTGATCCAAGTATGAGGAGGCCCAAGAATCCGAGGTCATGTATATTACAATCATTGACGACTTCTCTAAACCTTAGGATTTGATTGATGGGACGCGGAGGGCCACCCTCATTCTCATTAGGGTGTAGAAGTTTGTTAAAGTCACCGCTAACAACCCACGGGGAAGAATTGGAAGTCGCTAAGGACCGGAGCAGGTTCCAAGAGAGAAGACGATCAGTCGTGGCTGGGTGGCCGTAAAACCCAGTGAATCTCTAGTGGTTGGAATCACCAATAACACCAATTTCCATATCAATGAATCACTTAGATGAAACAAGGACCGGCAGATTAATATCATCATACCAGAAAAGATTTAAACCCCCAGATTGACCCTGAGATGGAACATTGAAGCACTTATCAAACCCTAATGTGAGCTTGAGGGGAATCAGAGATGCACTATTAACCTTAGTTTCACAGAGAAAAACCAAGGTAGGATCTTGTTGCTGGATTAAATCCTGCAAGGCCTGAACTTTCTGGATGTTTCCAAGCCCCCGGCAGTTCCATATCAAGATATTCATGGGTGACGACAAAGCTAAAACTCGTCAGCCTCCGTCGATCTAATCGTGGTTGATTTTCTCTTTGTACCAAGTAAACCCAGTTCATTTGCCTCCATCAATGCTTTGGACGGGCTAATGACCACGTCATAGAGGATGGGGCCAGTTGGGGCCGTGATATCCGTCGACAGATTGGAACGCAGAGATGTATGTCCCCCATAGCTTCCCCTTTTTCCACTCCCTTTGGTTTTTGACCCCCGTGATTTAAGATTAGACAGATGTAGAGGACGGCCTCGTTGGGGATTTAAAGCAATCCTCGCCTTATTCGCAAATGGAGAAGAAATGACGAATTGAGGCCCTTTAACACCATTAGCTTGTGAGACCATCTTGGAGGCCAGGTTGTAAGTTGCTTCGTCCAAATCTTGGACTGTGGGGGAGGATGGAGGGAACAATTTAACACCTATAAATGGGCTGGCCCTTAACTCATCAGAAGCCTGGATAAGGCCTAACGAATTATCGAGAGCCCATGGAGGGAGAGATTTTGGATCATACCAGTCACTCTCCAGATATAGCCCATTGCAATGGTGAGTGACCCATTAGTAAATTGGGTTCCAAAACTGTCAGGGTGCCATTTATGGCCCAGATCAGGGGATGGGGTTGATCGCGAGGTGGATGGCTAGGATGGATGACATGTGACAGGATTAGTCATCGAATTCAAACACTAGGAGATCGGGATGTCAGAGGTGCCAGAAGACACAGGCAGTACCACATGGAATTTATCGCTGACACACGCACCACCTAATGAGGCTGCCAATTCTTTGTCATTACGTAAGCATAAAAATGATTTATCGAAATATTAGCCTCGTCATCAGGAAAATCATAGAAATCATTGGCCGAGCAGTCACATTTACGTCTTCAGTGGCTCTCATCGGCACCAGATTTGACAGCAGCAGATTTTGGTTAGAACAGGAAGGAGTTGGCTTTGGATGGACACAAGGCGCGAAGCGAGTCATTGAATTTACTTTCCCCTAATGGTAGATGCGGAGCCAAAGATGGGTAACCCTTAGAGTGGCCAAGCCTATTGCAACGGTAATAGAATATTCTCAATCCTTTGTATTTCAGGCGAATTACATAAGATCCTCCGGTGGGGCAAGTGACATAGAAGCTAGTCAACAGTGGCTTATGAGAGTCGAAGTCGACTCGACTCGTAAACGGAGAAACCCACAAAACGCAGTCACTGTCGGGTCCTCGACCTCCAAGACTCTTTGAACCCAGACACCTGGCGTTTTTCTTAGTGCAGAAATTACAGGGGATCCCATGGGCTTAAATCCATTATATGCCTCTATCAGCTTCAATATCATCAAAGGAGTGGTAGGAGGGCCATAGTTTCACTGAGCATGTATAGTCTTTGATGAACCAAGGATTTCCTTCCAAAAGTTTCCTGACGACCTCATCCTCACCAACTGTAATGGCAATGACGTTTTCTTTAGCTCTAAGAACACGAACAACCCCTATCTTATTCCAGGCTGAGCACTGAATTTCCTTCACTACATTCTGAGATAGCTCATTGTCAACAATAAGTCTACCCACCAAATGAATGGAGCTGTAAAAACGTTCTTCCAAGTCAAGACTATCCTCAAAGGTAATGTTGAGGCAGTCGAGTACCTCCTCTTCTGCATTCATCGAAATAATTGGCCCCAGTAAGAGCTAGGAAGAAATCCACAAGGGATATGTGAAGATTATGGGTGTGAGGATAGTATAGGAAAGTATGTAAAGTGTATTAAAATAAATTTTGATTGAAAAACTAGATATGGAGTGTATTTAACAATACATGAGGATGTTGATAAAACAACCCTTTTATAAAATAATCAATAAATGATTTTTATTTTTTATTTTTAAAGTAAGCCTCATTTTCATCTTCCTTTCCTCAACCCTCTTAATCATATCCCTCAGATTCCTCCCAGCTGCCTATAATACGGAAAAAGATTCTTTTTCCTCGTATTCTCATCCCTTTTCCTCATCTCCTCTCATACATTGGTTTTTGTCTTATTGTTTCTATAAAAAAATAATATAAATATTGACGTGGCTTAATCGTAACCATTTAAATAGAAGGGGAGGGAAGGAGAGAGAAATTAAGATGGGAGATAATCCTCCTCCTTTTACAACAACCATCACCACCCGTGGTTTGGTGTGACATACCACATCGCCCATGGGAGTGATCCTTATATGTATATTCTCATCTTTACCAAGCACAAGGCCTTTTGGGAGCTCACTGGCTTCCGGTTTTATTGGAACTCCGAAGTTAAGCAAGTAGCGCGTGGGAGCATTCCCATGATAGGTGACCCACTAGGAAGTTCTCGTGTGAGTTCCTAGAAACAAAACCGTGAGGGTGTGTTGGGGCCTAAAGCGGACAATATCGTGCTACGGTGGAATCGGGCCTAGGAAGTGACATCCCACATCACCCAGAGGAGTGATCCGTATGTGTATATTCTCATCTCTACCTATCACGAGTCATTTTGGGAGCTCACTGGTTTCGGGTTCCATCGGAACTTCGAAGTTAAGCGAATAGCGCGCCATAGCATTCCCATGATGGGTGACCCACTGGGAAGTTCTCGTGTGAGTTTCCAGAAACAAAAATGTGAGGGTGTGTTAGGCCACAAAGAGGACAATATCATGCTACGGTGGAATCGGGCCCAGGAAGTGGTCTCGCCTGGGCCGGGATGTGACAATTTGGTATCAGAGCCTAACCCTGGCCGCGTGTGTGCCGACGAGGGCGTCAGGCCCTTAAGGGGGTGGATTGTGACATCCTACATTGCTCAGGGGAGTGATCCTTATATGTATATTATTATCTCTACCTAGCACAAGGCATTTTGGGAGCTCACTAGCTTCGGGTTCCATCGGAATTCTGAAGTTAAGCGAGTAGAGCGCGAGAGCATTCCCATGATGGGTGACCCATTGGGAAATTCTCATATGAGTTCCTAGAAACAAAATCGTGAGGGTGTGCTAGGGCCCAAAGAGGACAATATCGTGCTACGGAATGTGACATTTGGCCCCATAATGACCTCGTCTCCTTATTGTGCACATATTTCTCCTAATGCTCAAGAACCGGTGACTTTACCTCTATTACAAATGTCCTGCCTGCCACAAAAAGACCCGGCCAGCTCGATCGAGAACCGGCAATCTACATAGCTTAACAGGGGCTGGAGCTTTAGGTGGTGTTCATGGTGGTGGGGATGATGTGGTTGTTGGGTGGAGGGCATACGTTTTGTTGCAGGTGGTGGTGACTCCTTAGTTGAAAAATGTTTGGTTTCTAGTGTTGTAGACTGAGATGGTGGAGGGAGATGGAAGAGAAAAGGCCAACAACGCTATCTTAGGAAAATATTAAATTTTTTTATTCTTTTAACTGTGGGCCAGACTGGTGGTGTAAATTGCAACTTAAATGCATAGATGTCAAGACTTAATTGATGGAACTCTAGGTTAGCAAAAGTTCATGTACCTTGACCTTAGCTTCTCTGAAGAATTCTTGTAATAAAGTTATCACTTGACCAACAAAGTGCTAAACCCATGGGGTTTTCCTCCGTTCCCCTCCCTTCCAAGGATATGTCAACCATGGATTTCCCTCCTTTAATCCTTGTTTTTAAATCTTCACCACCGCACCGAAATCTAGTTTTGTAGACATGAGTAACCACCTAAATTTAAAACCTAACTACATTAGCTACAACAAAACCCAAAGCCCCCTATTTCAGGCCACTTTCATTAACCTCACCCCTTTCCTCCTTCCACAATTACCAGAGACCTTAGCTTTTCTAAAGAACTCTTGTAACAAAGTTATCACTTCTTCCCTTACCACTAATTCCCATACCCTAATGCTTAACGATCCACTCTTAGCGATGAGAGATTCATCCCCTCATCCCCTCATTCCCTCCAGGTAGAGTATGGGTTTCGTTGGTTAATGGTCGCCTCATATCTGGGATTGTCATGCAACAACTATGTGATCCTACTCAGGTGGAGAATTCTTCTCAAGGAGGTGAGGGTCGTGGTATTACTACCTCATCGAAGGTTGCTGCTGTTTGGGCAAGATTTCCCTCGCACAGCTCCCCGAGGAGGTGGCACTTTGGTTGGTTGTCAGTCGAGTTTCTGCTGCTTGGTGTGTTGCAAGAATAGTTTAAAGTTAGTTTGAAATGTTCCTTTGTAGGGCCTTTGGTGTAGGCCTTGAGGCTCGCAATCAAAACTAACAAGGATTTATGTGTGCCATTGTTATCCTTACATAATAAATTGTTGAATGGGTGTGAGTTAAGTCAATTACTTACGCCCCAAGTTACTTTAACTTCTCATTTATCAATGGATTGTCGGAGATAGGTTAAGTTTGCATTAAGTTCTTTTCTTGCCTTGTAAACAAGGACTTTTAGTTCATAGTCTTATATGTTCAGAACAAAGGGAGTTCAGGGTACTTTCAACCACTCTCTTGATCATAGTTTGCCTTTAATGAGACTAGGTTTATTAACTTAGCCAGATCCAAGTACAAATGGGTCTCTTAAGTAGAAAATAGTTGAAAATAATTTGAATGTATGCTGAAAAGTTCATTAAGAAACAAATATACCAAATGAAAGTACAAAACACAGAGATTAGGGCAAGATTTCACCTTGTTGGGCAAGGTTGAACTTCTTGCAGCCACTTTTCTTTAGGTTTACAGATGGTTGTATGCTAAAATGGATGGAAAGTAAACAGGTTTTACATGAGGGAATCGATACTACAATACTAAGGAGAGGTAGTAGAGCTTTTACAGTAGACAAAAGATAACTTTTCTATGGGAACTATAGCTAAAAGGACTGAATCTGGACAAGTTTTAGCTTTTTTGGGTATGAACTGGCTTGAGAGCAGAGTTTGCATGTCTTTTGATTGGTTGGTTGAGTGTCTTTGTCTCTGGTGTCTCTTTCTCATTTTATAAGCAATTTAGCCCGATTGTCTTGGCTTTTTTTTGGCCAATGGCTTTCAGGCTAGTGAGTCATCTCTTATTTACTTCTTTATGCTATTAGAAAGTGATTTTTGGCTAGTGGTGAGTTGGTCTTTGTTAGCCATCATTTCAATCATTGGCACATGGCTTATGTTGTTGCTAAGGCAACCTCACTTTGTTTCAGGCTCGTCGAATGGGCTTCGGGCAAGTTCCTATTTGCTTTAGCATCCTTGATCCTTATCATTATAAAGTCCAATGTTAAATATTAACCCAAACAGTGACCCCCTTTAATCATTGTTAAGTCTGCTAATCGAGGCATTAATGATGATTAAACACTAACGTCATGCTTTACCTCGGGACTTGCACCACTTAAACAACCGTTTACGAATAAACCTTTGCACTAACCCACGATCTCCAACGTTAATTAACTGCCTGTTATATAACTTCCATTTAAATTTCTCGGCCAACACTTCTAGCAACCCTTATTATCTAAGTTTCCAGAATTCCCAGAATTTCCAGAATTCTCTTGCCTTCACAGTTCTTCCTTGCTTTCTACCTTCAACCTTCTTCACTTTCTTCCCAAAAATCAATCAACCAATGATACCCAAACTCTATCCTGCATGCGAGTCCGACGAAGGGTTTGTCAATTTCTGTAATCGACTCAATGGCCTTCATCGCCCTCGGGCTAGCCTGAACTTATTGATTTTCTTTGAAGAAGAAGGGTGCATTCTCTCCCGCTTGCTTGGATTGCCCAAGTCCCAATTGTGGTGGAAAATAACATGCCCTCTGCCAACTGGTTCACCCCTAGTCCTTACTCCGCCGAGGTTAGCATCTTGGCCTCTAAATGGTCCAATTTCAAAAGAGGCTACCCACTAATGAAGGATAAAGCCTGGTAGTAGTGGGTGGACGAGCTCGAGCCCATCTGGAAGCAAAAGTGGATGGCTAATGGAATCTATGAGCTCATCATGCTGTCCAAGGTCACGATTATAGCCAAGTCCGAGTTTCTGACCACAGCTCTCGTTTTCTGGAACAATGGGACCAATACATTTAACTTTAGAATAGGTCGCATGTCTCCCATAGTCTTCGACATGGCTCAAGTCTTCGAGCTAAGGCCCTCGGGTAGGTGCGTGGATGTCACCCATGATTGGTCCTCATCTTTTTGCTTAACTGCTGAAAGCTCGGGCGCCTATGAGCCCATTACTTGACTAGAATACAACCTCTTGACCTTCAAAAGCTATGAGATGTCCTTCGTGGGCTTCATCCCATTTGCAAAGAAGACCTTTAGCCTGCCCTCCTCCACTGCAGATAGGGCTCAGGAACAGATGTACTTCCTTCTGTACTGGTTGAACCAACATGTGTTCCCAAATAAATCTAAATGAGTGAAGCTAGATTGGATCCCACTGGTGGATGCCTTACACTCCTTTGATGATGTAGCCATGGGGCCCCTCTTTCTCGCACACTTCTACCATCTTCTCTACGAGATAACCAGATATGAACATCTCTACTCTGTTGCTATCTTTAAAGCCATTGTGAACTCTATACGCTTGCGGTTATGTTCTTTGCATATTCCGTTTTCTACTGCAAATGGAGCTATTTTTCAAGAATGGAGAATTCCTATATAGTTCTTCTTTTGGGTGCTAGTTGTTGGGTTGGGTTGTAAGCTGTTTTTTACAGCCTCCTACCTTTTTTGATTGTTTTTAACTTGGCCCTTGTTGCCATTGTTGTGTAGTAGTTTGTTGCTTCTTTTGGTTCTCTTTTAATACAATCATTCATTTACCCAAAAAAAAAAAGTTCCCGTACCTTGAAAATTCCTTGATGAAATGGCTAAGGCACTGGACTGAGGTGTCTGTGGCCCAATTGTAGATGAAGTGGGCTGATTGACGGCAAGAAGCTTTGCGATTGATTGTTGTGTAATTTCATTTTGTTGTATGCGACGGTAAGAGAAGAAGAAAAATGGTAATGTTGAGACACAAAATTTGTAGATTATATTTTGTAAATTACATGATATGTAAGTTGAAAATTAGATTATTATTTAAGTGTTAATTAATGTGCTTATTTTTTATTAATGACGTATGATTTAATTTGTAAATTTAGTCTATAAATTTAATAGCATTAATCGGAAAAAAATTCTAGAACCAAAGAGAAAAACTTACACAAATAATACTGTGCGTAATATATACCCAGAAGAGTGACCCGATACGCTTATATGTTTTTTACCTTACTCCAATTAGCCACCGATTGACTTCGTTTTCTGAAAAGAATATGGATGACTATTGTTACTTTTTCTTGGAATGAAGTTTGGAGAAAAAAAAAAAAAAAAAGGTAGAGAGAAACCGGAGGGAGTAGAAACTAAGAAGAAAATAAATAAATAAACATTTTTATTCAACCAATGACCATTGAAGTCTCCAAACACACTAAACGCGTAATTGACATTTGCATCTCTTGCAAGAATTGCTGGACGTTCACCTATTAGTTGCTTGTAATATAGTTTGATTCTTCTGTCCAAGAGGGTAGTGAATCTAGTGATTTTCTAATTGCTCGATGGGTCTTATTAGATCAGCTCAGAGTGAAGGAGCCTCCTCCTCCACTAGTACTTCTTCTCCATGCAGTTATCATGTGTTCTTGAGTTTTAGAGGCGAAGACACTCGCAAGACTTTTACTGATCATCTCTATACAGCATTTGTAAAAGCAGGCTTTCTCGCATTTCGCGATGATGATGAACTTGAGAGAGGAACAGATATCAAGCAAGAATTGCACAAAATTATCCAACAGTCACGAAGTTCGGTAATTGTGCTTTCAAAAGACTATGCGTCATCCAGATGGTGCCTTGATGAGCTTGTGATGATCCTAGAACGCAATAGGACATCGGACCATGTAGTTTTGCCAGTCTTCTATGACATCGACCCACATCAGGTGAGAAAGCAGGAGGGAAGTTTTGCAAAATCATTTGCAAGACATGAAAAAGATCGATCGTTGAAGGACAAGGTGAAGAACTGGAGGGCTGCACTTACTGAAGTTGCAGATCTAGCAGGGATGGTCTTACAGCATCAAGCTGATGGGTAATTATATTAATTTCATTTATTACAATTGATGCATATTCATCTGACTGACATTTGATTAGATTTCTATCTGTATTATTATTACCTGGTAAATTCTGTTGATTTATCTGGCGTCTCTCTTTATGTATTGTCAACGTATTCTGATTGGAAATTTGATAATTTATGTCTAATTAATTTTGATTTCTCCCAATTTGTTCCATAAATACTAGTATAGTACCAACTAAAGTTTTGTTTCAAAACTTACCAGATTTCATGGACTATTTGTGTACTTGTAGTCTTGTATATTGTTTGTTATATCTTATATGCATCCCTAAACATAATGGGAAGAGGTGAGAACAACAGAAAGTTGCCCATAAGATTGTGAACGGTTTTCACAAAGTTTGATTTTACATTTTAGTTATGTTTAAATTAATCATGATGTATTTGATTTATTTTGCATTTTCATTGCAACTTTATAGGCACGAGTCAAAATTTATCAAGAAAATTGTTAAAGTGATTGAAGGCAAACTAAGTCGTACGCCCATAAGTGTTGCTCCACACTTAATTGGAATCCATTCTCGAGTCCAAAACATTAACTTATGGCTACAGGATGGATCAACTGATCCTGACATACTTATCATATATGGGATGCGTGGAATGGGAAAGACAACCATTGCAAAATGTGTTTATAATTCAAACTATAAAAGATTTCAAGGAACCAGTTTCCTTGAGAATATAAGAGAAATTTCAGGGCAGCCGAATGGTTTAGTTCAGATACAAAAGCAGCTTCTTTATGATGTTTTGAATGGCAAAAAAGTAAAAATACACAGTATTAGCCAGGGAGTAATTAAGATTGAAGATGCTATCAGCTCTAGAAAAGTTCTTCTTGTTCTAGATGATGTGGATCATATGGACCAGTTAGATGCGGTTCTTCGGATGCAAGGTCAGCTTTATCCGGGAAGTAAAATCATCATTACAACTAGCAATGCAGGGTTGCTAAAAGCTCGGCACCATGCCATTAAGGTTCATAACCTTCAAAGTTTTGACAGAAGGGAATCACTGGAGCTCTTTAGTTGGCATGCGTTTGGGCAAGACTATCCCATAGAAGATTACTTGGAACTTTCAGAAAGAGTAGTACACCTCAGTGGAGGACTTCCATTAGCTCTGAAAATTTTGGGTTCTTCTTTATCCGGGCAAAGTACACTTGTATGGGAGAGTGCATTAAACAAGTTGAAAGCTATTCCAAATGGTGAAATCTTGAATAAACTCAGAATAAGCTATGACTCTTTACAAGATGACCATGATAAAAATTTATTTCTTCACATTGCATGTTTCTTTATTGGAATGGAGAAAGATGTGATTGTTAGAATACTAGATAGCTGTGATTTCTACACGGTTGTTGGCATTCAAAATCTCATGGATAGATGTTTGGTGACAATTGATGAATATAACAAGGTTAAAATGCATCACATGGTTCGGGAAATGGGAAGAGGTATTGTTGGGTTAGAGTCAAAGGAGCCTTGCAAACGTAGTAGATTGTGGAACCATAAGGATTCGTTTAAAGTATTGACACAAAAGAATGTAAGAAATTTATGAATTACGTGTTTTTAATTTTATAAATTTCTTACGTGTTTTTAGTTGTATGCATCTGCAATGTTTGTTAACATATCCAGATTAATGTCTTCTTTTTGTTTTTTCTTTTTAGGGAACACAAACAATTGAAGGTCTTGTGCTGAACATGGAAATGCATCCTGCATATACTCTTTCGAGAAATTCAAATGAGGTAGTTTTGGAAACCAGTGCATTCATGAGAATGCATAAACTAAGACTACTCCAGCTTATTCATGTACAACTCAACGGATCGTTTCAAGAGTTTCCTACAGAGATAAGATGGTTGTGTTGGCATGGATTTCCTTTTAATTCCTTACCCAATGACTTTCCTTCAGAAAGCCTAGTTGTTCTTGAAGTGTGCTATAGTAGCTTGAGACAAGTCTGGGAAGGAGAAAAGGTATGTCGCCCTCGAGAGTATATCTCTTTACTTTCTTTAGTTTTAATTTTAGAGCTTTCAATGATTATATATTTGTTATATATTTACAGAATTTGACTCCCTCTCATTATTCCTGGTTTTTTTGGATTTCTTGACAGTTTCTTCCATCATTGAAGATCCTAAATGTCAGCCATTCCCATTGCCTTACCCAAACCCCTGACTTTTCACACGTCCCAAATCTAGAGAGTTTGATTCTTAAAGATTGTGCAAGCTTGGTTGATGTCAAATCCATTGGAAACCTAGACAGACTTGTTCATTTGAATATGGAAGATTGCAAAAACATTAGGAAGCTTCCAAAGAACATTTCTTCACTAAAATCTCTTGAAACGCTCATCCTATCTGGTTGCTCAAACCTTATTGAGTTTCCAAAGGAAATGAGTAAAATGGAATCTCTGAAAGTGCTCAAAGGAGATGGAGTTTCAATACATACCATCTCAGAGGTCAACTTACAACCAAGAAAAAATCCAGAAATATTTTGGGCTTCATATGTGCCATGCAATTTAGTAGATTTAAGTCTTAGTGGCTGCAATCTTTCCAATGATGATTTTCCTGGGGATTTCAGTAACCTTCAATCATTGCAAAAGCTAAATCTAAGCTGCAATCCAATTTCCACACTACCAGATTGCATCAAAGGTCTTAAGAGACTCGACGAACTCTCTTTTTCTCAGTGTACGAGTCTCAAATTGCTTGCAGGGCTTCCAACTATCAGAGAACTGATAGTGAATGGTTGCCCGTCATTGGAAAAAGTAAAATTTCAATCAATGTCGTTCCAACCAAAAATCATCTTAGATGAATCCAACTGCAAGCTATTTGAGATTGACTCATACTTCAAGTTAGAATCAATAGAAAATGTTGATGTACGTATGATCAACCTTTTGAGCTTGAACAACTTGAAATCCGCAGAAACAATTATGTTGGACAGTACCCTGCACGTGTTCAAACGTGTGATGAAGAGGAAGATGCATCCCATCCAGGTCCCTCTCTCTCTCTCTCTCTTTCACACACACACACAGAGGCACACACACACACACACACAACATTCATTCATTTGAGAGAAGAGCATCATGTCACCATGAAAAAACTTGACAACAGTCACTAACATTAGTTGCACAAAACGAGGTGAGTAAAGCAGCAACGTGTCTTTTACGTGCCTAATTATTAGCGACTTATAGCCCTTTTACCCACCTCATTATGTACAACTAACATTAGTGATTCAATGATTATACAAAGTGCATATGGACCCATCCCATGCACGAAAATCTTTCTCCACAAGATTAACTGAGTAGTTATTGTCTGTATACAAAATTAGTTCACTGATATAGATCATTTCCATGGCACAGGGATTGTATGAATATGGTGTATTCAGCGTATTTCTTGTTGGTAATGAGGTTCCAGGCCTGTTCAGTCATAGAAGTACAACAAAGTCGTCATTGTCTATAACTGTGCCTTTCCGTCTTGAAGAAAGGATTAAAGGCTTCAACTTCTTCTCTGTCTATGCAAAGCCTAACACTAGTTCTCCTAAGATCGATGTGAACACAGATTTACCCAACCCAATAGTCACTGTAGTGAAGATTGGCAGTGTAAATAGAAAGGACCTGACCTGGATCTATGGCCCATCATTCTTTGGTGTCCCAGGTGATGGAGAAGACGTGATATGGTTAAGTCATTGGAGGTTTGGGGGGCAATTAGATGATGGTGATGAGGTGACTGTTTCAGTATACACGCGATCTGAGTTTCAGGTAAAAGAGTGCGGCATTGAGCTTGTGTACGAGAGGAATAACCAAGGGACTGCCATTTATCCATGTATCAGAGCGGGAGACTGGGCAGTTTCTGATGAGGTGGTCTCTGGCACATACTTCCTCAGCAATCGATATGCAGAAATCGATGTGTATGGGTCTGCATGGTTTAGCGACATCATTAAGACAGGTATATGTTCTTTTGGAGATGATTTATGCGTACTTTTTTCTTCATGCACACATCTATTTATATTTAACCTTCGATTAAATAAATTTCAAAAAAAAAAAAAAAAAAAAAAAAAAGAGGAAGTATATATATAATGTGTGCAAATTATTTTCCTGTTTTTCATCCCTTTTGATTACTCTAATTTTAGTTCAGCTAAAAAAATAAAGAAAAAGAGTATCATTGATATTTTTGTTAGGACTTGGTACAAATTGTGAAGCACATATTATCTTATCGTTTGTTAAAAAAATTGTGAAGCATGTTACTCTAGTTTACTTTGGTGAAACCATATCAACAGGACACGATTGATAAATTAGATCACAAGTATTAGTGGATGAATATTTAGGCCGTTGATAAAGTTGTGAAATTGATCAACACATTAATTTCTTGAAATTTCCTCTGATATGACGTAATCAGTTTTCTTATGTTTGGTAAGGAGTAGAATTTTCTTATATCTTATTATCATTTCCTTCTCTTCTCTTTCATTCTCTCACATTTTTCTTTTTGTCTTTTTCTTCATATAAAAAATTTAAAACAAGATGTTGATGTGCTTTATTTGTAACTGTTTAAATAGGGAGGGATAAAAGGAGTGAGAGATTAGAAGATGACAGTTTTCTACTCCGATTGGTAGAGCAACGGAGGAGCAGCAATAGTGTCGGTTGCATAAATCGGATGATGAGAATCGTGATAGTGGTGGTCTGGATCCCTTACTGCGTCTACGTTTTCTCTTTTCTCCATGTCCCTCTCTCTTTTATCTATGTCCTGGTGTTATGCCAGCAACAGGCCCCAATTCCCGATGTTCTAATAGTCTACACCGTGTTCAAAACTTTACGTCTCTTGGTATTTATCTATATTTGTACGGTGATGTGGCGATTTTTTTCCTGAATTTGCCCTAATTAAAATTACGTTTTTAAACTTTTTTTTTTTAATAAAATAAGTTCATGAATTCTTTAAAAACTCATAATTTTAACCTTATTATGATATTACTAGTTATTTATTTAATTTTTTGTAAACTCAAGTCATATAACACATTTTAGAAGGTAATAGTCATTTTTTGTAAGGCCTTAAAGTTGCGTATAAGTTGTAAAATCTAATTTGCCATCCTAAATTAACTCCATACATTATTTTTTCAAAAAATAATAATTCCCTAAACAACTACTAGTCTACCATCTAAAGTGCATCACATACAAGTCACGTAATTTAAATTAATGAAAAATTGAATAGAATAACTTCGAATCTAATATTAAGGATGTAGTTGGCAGATTTTATTAGTTTAAATACTAATTTTAAAAGCCATATAGTACTATGGTGTATTCCTCTTCACTTGTAAGTGAGAAGTCTTAGGTTTGATTCTCACCAAAGGCGAATTTGAACCACATTATTGCTAATTCATTGTGAGGCCATGTCCACCCTCTCCTCGATAATATCGTCTGTTTAAAAAAAAAAAAAAAAAACTTAATTTTCATTCAGGTGATAATTTAGCATCTAAGTCAACATGTTACTCATATCTAAAGCTACATTAATAAAATCATCTTTGGCAATCAAAAGAGGGTGAAAATATATCTTTGTCTTCTATCACAACAAAAAGGTTAAAGACAATAATGTAATTTCGTAAGATAAAATTTTGTTGTTTTTTTTAAGCCTCACCTACATGTAATGTTATCATCTCTAATTTAAATAATGAAAAGACAAAAAAAAGTGAAACTTTCAATATTCCTACAATGCTCTCATTGTAGTAGCCTATGTTATCTGAAAATATTAAAGGGGGGCGGCAAGGGAAGAGAGAGTGAGAGAGATGTGTTTGTAGAATTGTAGGGAAATACGTGTTGTTATCTCTCCTACATTGTGCCTTTATTTATAATAATAAAAGGAGAGAAGATATTCCTTCATCCCTAAGGAATACAAGTCCATATAGGAAATGATAACTAGAATCCAATATAATCTAGGATTTACACAATCATACTTAAACTAGGAAAGTTTACAACACTCCCCCTTGAGTGTGTAAATACTCAAGGTAGATTCATCATCATGCAGAAGTTGAGGAAAGTCGACTCGTCGGCACTGATTCTAAGGAGCAGCGCTTATTCTCAATAAGGTAGGAACTTGCATAAGTAAGTAAGTCTCACTAAGAAACACAAAATCCATAGTCTAAGGAAAAATGTGTGAGAAATGTAAAAGTCAAAAGAAACGTCTATGAGACGTCATCAGGGATATGACTAACCCAAGGTGGGTGCCTCGTTAAAACCTAGTTAGGTAGTAAAAACTCAATGGAAAAAATGCTCCTAATTGTAGGGAATAAAAGTACATTAAGGTCCAGCAAGTATCTTCATAATACTTCCCCTGAGTTTGACACAATTCCAAAGAGAAATAGCAATGTTACAACTCAGAAAGTTTACGCATACCAATTCCATGAACAAGTTTATAAAACGTCGTCTTCGGCAGTGATTTGGTGAAGAGGTCGGCCAGATTGTCTTGTGAATGGATTTGCGTGACTTCAATCTTTTGATGCTCTTGTTGTTGATGTAAAAAGAAGAACTTCAACGCAATGTGCTTGGTGTTGTCTCATTTGATGTAACCCTTCTTGAGCTGTTCGATGCATGCTACGTTATCTTCAAAGATCGTCATCAGGACATCAACGACGGGATAAAGATCACAGGAACTTTGAATATGGCCCATTACTGCTCTCAACCAAAAGCATTCCCAAGTTACTTCATGTAAGGTGAGAATTTTAGCATGGTTAGACGAAGTGGCAACTAAGTTTTGTTTAGTTGACCTCTAAGATATTGATGTGCCTCTAACGGTAAAGACATAACACGTTTAAGAATGCGCCTTGTGCGAATCAGAAAAGTATCCTGCATCGGCATAAGTAATAAGGCGAGAATCGACTCGAGAAGCAGAAGGTGCGGCATCACTCGAGGATGCGCATGGATAGAACAAACCCAAATCCGTAGTATCTTTAAGGTAACGGAATATGTCTTTCACGCCAGTCCAGTGTCTGCATGTAGGTGCATTATTGTATCTTGCCAAAAGATTAACAGCGAATGAGATATTAGGTCTAGTACATTGAGCTAAATACAATAAAGCACTTATCGCACTTAGATAGGAACTTCATGCTCCAAAATCTCTTCATCATCCTTATTTGGACGGAAGGGATCTCGTTTTGTATCTAGTGATCAAACGACCAAAGGAATACTCGAAGGCTTCGCTTTATTCGCATTAAAGCGGCGCAACACCTTCTGGGTGTAGTTCGATTGATGTACTAGGATTTCATCTGAACAATGCTCTATCTCGAGATCAAGATAGTATCGAGTCTTACCTAGATCTTTCATCTCAAATTCCGACTTCAGGTGCACGGTAATTCTCTCGAGCTTTTTAGGAGCTCCGATGAGATTCATGTCATCGACATATACTGCAACAATCGCAAATCCGGAATGTGACTTCTTAATGAACACACAAAGGCATATTTCGTTGTTCACATATCTATGACTAGTCAAATACTCACTCAGACAGTTATACCACATTCTTCTGGATTGCTTCAAACCGTAGAGTGAACGCCTCAGCTGAATTGAGAGCGTGTTCCGAGGTTTGGAAATATTTAACCCAGTCAATGTAAGTCCTTCGGGAACTTTCATATAAATTTCCGTATCAAGATCCACATAGAGATATATAGTTACTACATCCATCAGCTGCATACTCAGCTTTTCGGAAACTACCAAACTGATAAGGTAGCGAAAAGTAATCACATCCATAACGGGTGAATAAGTTTTGTCATAGTCAATCCCAGGGCGTTGTAACAATCCTTGTGCAATAAGATGATCTTTGTAACACATAATTTCGTTCTTCTCATTACGCTTCTAAATGAAAACCCACTTGTGGCCAACGGGCTTCATATGTGAAGGAGTAAAAGCTATAGGTTCAAACACCTTACATTTTGCAAGCGAATCGAGTTCAACTTGGATTGCTTGTTTCCAAATTGACTAATCATATCTATGTCATTGCTCAACATGATCTCAGTAGCTACTGTAAATGCTAATGCATCGTCGACAATCATCTCATTTCTATGCCACATATCATCTAAGCTAGCATAATAGACCGAAATTTCACGATTCTCGAAAGGAGGATTTGTCTCTTCAAGGACGTTTCCATAATCTAGAATTTCCTCATGGGTTAGATAGAATGAGTAAGTGATAGTTGGATTCACGGTAGGCTCTTCAGGACCTTGTGCTGTGGATTTCCTCTTCCGAGGGTGTGAATCATTTGAACCAAAAAGTCTGCCACGCTTTTGTGTAGAGGCAGATGATTGGCTAGCCACTAATGTGTATGCATCACCAAGATTGGCATCCTGGGCTTCCAAGAGGGTAGTCCATCGTACATTTGGTACATCCATCTTTGCAGGTGTAATTGCAGCTGAAATATGTGATCTTGTTATGTGTGCTAAATCAATGAAAGCATCTGGCATGCTCTGAGTTAGCCTCTAAAGATCTAATATGCACTGCACTTCAATTTCAGATTGAGCAGTGCAGGGATCTAAATGAGACAAAATAGGAGTTGTCCAAGATAATTCGCATCATTCTTTAGAAATGTTGACGTTCTTATCTCCCCTTAACGACCGGAAGACTATGTCTTAGAAGTGACAATCCGCAAAACAAGCGGTAAACAGATCGCCTGTCAAAGGTTCTAAGTAATGAATAATTGAAGGAGAATCATATCCGACATAGATTTTCATCCTTCGCTGACGCCTCATTATTGTACGTAAGGGCGGCGAGATCGACTCATATACCACACAACCAAAAACACGCAAATGCGATATGTCGGGTTCGTATCTGGTGACCAACTGAAGGGCACTAAGTGGTTGTGTTGCAACAGGTCTTAAGCGGACCAACTTTGCTGCGTGCAATATTGCGTGGCCTTAAGCAGCGATCGAGAGCTTAGTACGTATAACCAACGATCGAGCAATCACTTGAAATCTCTTAATGAAAGCCTTTACCAGGTCGTTCTGGGTGTGCACTTAGGGTACGGGATGTTCAACTGCAACCTTAACTGACATGCAATAGTTATCAAAAGTTTTAGATGTGAATTCTCCAGCATTATCCAATCAAATATATTTGTTTAGATAATCAGGGTGGTGAGCCCTAAGCTTGATAACCTGAGGCAACAGTTTGGAGAATGCAACATTCCTTGTGGACAACAAGCACATGTGTGACCAACATGTGGAAACGTCAACCAAAACCATAAAATATCTAAATGGTCCGCAAGGAAAGTGAATCGGTCCACAATTGTCCCCCTTGAATCTGTTGTAGAAAAATGGGACGATTTGATCGAATCTTGTCATAAGAAGGCTTAGTAATAAGTTTTCCCATAGAATATGGTTGACATGTGATTCCTTAGATCAAACCTAAACTTCGGGTTAGTGGATGCCCTTGTGATGATTTGAGGATTCAGCGTATCGATATTCGTCTAGGATGTCCCAAACGATCATGCCAAAGTTTAATTTAGCGTGCGGTCCCAGTAATATGGCTGGCCACATAGTGGCATTCTATGGGGCGTATGGTCGTAATATACAGACCACTCGGGATACGCTCTATCTTCTCTAGGATAGGTTTTCTACGTGGGTTTCAGTGTGGTAATTGTTATCTCTAATATCCTTGAAACTTAGCAACGTTCTTTCGGAACGTGGAGAATAGAATGCCTCATCAATGGTCAAGATTGTACCATTGTACAACATTTTACGTGCCTTACCATATCTTTCTATCAGGTTGGATGGGCCTGAGAGGGTTGTCAAAGGTGCATTCTTAGGTATGAACTTAGTGAAATAGATGCGTTCACGCAAAACAATGTGCATGGTTGCATTATCTGCCATACAACTAACTTTTCCACTAGTCATACCTAGAATGAAAAATTAATTTTGAATCAGTCACATGCATAAAAGTTCTTAAAACAAATATCAATTCAAAATAATTTCATTTATTCAAGGATGGTAATTAATTAAAACTTAATATCCCAAAAAAACAAATCACCAACAAATAATCCAAACATAAAGGAAAATTGTTCAAAAATCAACCAAAAACAAAGGAGGAGTTCGGCCACTAAGTGGAATTCGGCCCCATTCAACGAAAAAAATAAGTCTATGTCTAAGATTCTAATCTTCCATATGGGTGATATCCTCTTGAAAGTCAAAAACCTCCATCTTTGTAGTTTCCGGTTCGTCCACTTGCACGAAGTCTGATTCAAACTTTTTAAGACAAGAATGATATTCATCTACAAACTTAAAGTCTTGGAAGCGCAAGTGCTGCCAGTTGTGTCTTGCTTCAGGCAAGAATATGTCTTTTTGGTGATCAAATTGATCAACCAAAGAGACCCATAATGCACGTGGATCCTCCTCAGCAAGATACTCAGTTTGCAGGGTATCATGGATATGTCTTCGGATGGAGATCATAATAGTGACTTTTTCAGCTTCGCCAACAAGCTCGTCTGTCTCTTCTTAAATAGCAGGATGCAAGTTCTTTGTAGTGAGGTGGAGCTTTACATCTTGGACCCACTTAAGGTAGTTCATTCCAGAGACCTCCAAAGCGGTGGAGTCAAGTTTGTTCAAATTCGGCATGTTCCTATCACAAAATAGATGGACAAGATGTGGTTAGTGTAATGGAGAAAAAAAAATCAATCTATTCACATAGAAGTAGAACATACAAGTTCAAATAGACATGTATTGATTTAATTTTGCACGAAAAAACTTCGGGTTTTCATAGGTGATGTTTTTAAGCAAAAAACTTCAGGTTTTCAAACAAGGTATATTTATAAGAAACTTCGGGTTTCAAAATAATTATGAACTTCAGGTTCATATATTCCTGTAGGCAAACACAAATATATATGCAAACAAATATGTAAAAATAGGATTTTTAGGTCTATAATTATAATTTAATTAATTATTTGGACTTCGGGCCAAATTAAAATGTGGGTAAAAAAATTTAAAACCCATTGGGCCTAAAATTATTAGGGAAATAAAACTCGAGGCCCAAGAAAAAAAAAAAATATATATATATATATATATATATAAGCCCACGGGGTGGCTTAATAAAATGGTGTCATGCGACCTAGGCCCAAAATTGGGCTAGGGTGTCTCGGGTGGGGCTGCAGGCCCACAGGGAGAACTGGGCAAGGGATAGGCTCAAGCAGCAAGCCCAAAAATATGGGCTGGATCAAAATTGGCCTATGCAAGGGCAGTAATCCTGTGCTGCGAGGTGCAGGGAACACCGAATGCCCTACAAGGGCGGGGTTCCACTGCTGTGGCCTGTGGGTATATGGGAACATCGAAGCCCTATGGGCTGGTGTCGAGAATTGGGCCAAGCCACGTTGGCAAGCCCAATTTTTTTTTTTTTTTTTTTTTTTAGATATGGTCGGGTTGGGCATGGAAAAACAAGCCCAAAGAAGGTAAAAAAAAAAAAAAAAAAACTTTCTGTGGCCAGAGATCATATCAGGCCCAAACTGGGGTCAGGTTGGACCAAGAAGTCCTAGCACAGCTAGGAGGTGTCGCTAGAGAAGGTGACTCAGGGCATCCTTGTTGGGTGTTTTTGACCACAATTATGAATTGGAGATTGGGAAATCTCAACAATTCAACCAAAACCCTAGAAATTAAAATTGGAATTTCGAGAAATCCAATGAGATTTGAAGGAATTTTCAACCAAAGGACACCGTGGACGATCTTCAGGTCATCGGGGAGGTAGCCGAGGTGGCTGAGCATGGCTGCATGCCATGCAACACGGTGGTTGAAAGGTGGCGACACCTTCTAGGTGTCGAGTTCACGATTTCGGGCTAGGAGCAGAAGCTCCAGTCGGGGTTCTTGGCTTAGGGGGCCCATCTACATGGATGAGTGATGGAGGTCATGGGTTCGAAAGAACCCTTAGATTTCCCGATTGCAAAATTTTTATTTTTATTTTTTTTTAATTCAATAATTTTAATGCATGTACATATATTTGATGCAATTCATGGCAAATATCAAATTCACATAATTCAACAATTATGATTATGATGCATAACAATTTATATAGAATCTAAAATTCGTAAAACGTAAAGTTGGGTCATGCAACATGGTGAATGTTCATGCTATCTGGGCTGCAAAATATCTAGATAAAAACTGTTGTTTTGAAAGAACCTGATTGTGTGATGGTATGGATGAACTAGTTTGATGTAGAAAAATTCTTCAACGTCAGATTCCTAAGCACAGCAGTAGGAGCATGCTGATAACATGTTGTAGCCTATTTTATCTAACAATATTAAAGGGGGCCGGTGGCAAGGAAAGAGAGAGTGAGAGAGATGTGTTTGTAGAATTGTAGGGGAATGTGTGTTATTATCCCTCCTACATTGTGCCTTTATTTATAGAAATAAAAGGAGAAAAAATATTCCTTCATCCCCAAGGAATACAAGTCCATATAGGAAAGGATAACTAGAATCCAATCTAATCTAGGATTTACACAACCACACTTAAACTAGGAAAGTTTACAACACTCATTTTAATATAGAAGAATAACAAATGACTAGCCAACAAAATAGAGACAAAATAGTAATTTTATCTTCTATTGTATCCTACAAAACTCAAAATTGCAGAATTTTTTTACCAAGGATTAAGATTGAGATTGAGAATTGAGAATAAAAGATTAATACTAAAAAATTGAGAAGTTGTACCGAGGAAGATCTTTTGTCGATCTATCTCTCTGTTTCTCTCTCAGCCTCACCCTGATTCTTTTATCCTTGATTTCTGCATAACTACAAACAAACTGTCGGTCTACAAGAGGCATTTTTCATCTCTCTTCATGTTTCCTACTCATTTTCTCCTTCTCATGTTTTTACCTTCTTATCCTTACTTTTTAATTTTTTCATAACTTATAAAAGAAGGGGCAACTTTGCTATTTTGAATGTTTCACCATTTTCTTGCACTTCAAAATTCAAATGACAAAGACAAATTGGTAAAAAACCATACTTGAAAAAAATCAAAGATTGGAAAATGAGGAATCTGATGAAAAAGTTCAAGTAAGACGCAACAAACAAAATAGAGTAGCAGCCATGGCTGCGGCCATGGTGTGTCAGCCAACTGAGGAACAACATCAATGGGGTGGCTCTGTTGCTAGTCATTCTTACAAACCAGGAAACAAAGCAATGATGCATGCCAATCTAATGAACAACTACTTCAACCCCAACTTGGTGTACACAGAAGAAGATTTCAGACGTCGTTCCCGGATGAGGCGTCATGTCTTCAAGCATTTACTTAGTGATGTGCAGCAGGTCAATCCATACTTTCGACAGAAGCGGGACAAAGAAGGTCGCCCTAGTTTCTCAACTCATCAGAAGGCTACTATTGTACTCTGAATGATGGCCTATGGCTCCCCAATTGATTTGATGGATGAAACCCATGGTATGTTTGAGATGGGTATATTGATGGAACGAGATGGGTATATTACATAATATGATAGTGGAGGATGAGCAAGATGAGTATATTGATGGAGAGTCTGATGATGACCAAGAAGATCCAAATAGGTCAAGAAGGGCTCGTGCAAAAATATATGATGGGCCTAATTTGCCCTTCAATCTAAGAACTGGTAATATCTCTATAAATGAGTACATGAGGAGCTATAGAATGATACGTTCTCATGCCACAAACAAGTACCTACAATAGGATCTTGTTGCACATCTTTGGGCCAAAAGAAGCATGGAGTAGGTGTTTAAGTTTTTAAAATGTTGTTTAAGTTTCATGTTGTTAAATAATTTTTTTTATGTTGGTTAATGTTATTTAATGTTGTTTCATATTGTTTAATGTTGTTTCATGTTACTTAATTTAATTTAATGTTGTATAATGGCTTAGGAAGTTATAGAAAAAAAATAGAATTTAAAAAAAAATATGAAACAAATTTTGTAAAATAGAAGTTATAGGAAGTTATAGAAAAAAAAAATAGAATTTAAAGGAAAAAGATTTTGTAAAAAAAAAATTTCAAAAATAATGGCTAGCTGACATCATTTGAAAATTTGGCCTAGCACTATCGAATATAACCGACAAGAATGCTCAAATTTCAGCCATAGGCTGGCTGGCTAGCTGGATTGGGCCAGTTGGTTGGCCCTTTGGCCCTTTCAGATTCTGTGGGGCCCACGAGCCCTCTGGTCTACCCCTCGGTTGGAGACGATTTTTGGGCTATATTCGACCCTCTGGCCTTCTGGACCCTTCGGTTGGAGGTGGCCTAAGTTGGCCTTACTAGTGATGAGGGTAGCCCACTCCCACTCAAGGTTGACCTCCCAATTTTGTGTGTTAACAATATCATACTTAGAATCAAGTTAGTCTTTGAGAAACTTTAACACAATTGTTGTTCCCTAGGACCTTATGATTTAGAGTTATCTATTGTAAGGACATGGCCGTAGTATTTTAAGAGACAAGCGCCGATCAACTATAAGTATCGTAATAGGGCTTAAATTGCCTTAAGGAAAGAGGACCAAGTTCTTGACTCAACCGTAACTTTCAGTTTTTTCTAATTCAATTTCATGTGCATTAGCATTATGTGTTGATGTCAAGTATGCATTAAGTTGTGGATTTAATTGCATGAATTATTTATTGTCTTTCTATGTGATTAATATAGAGCAATTAACTCAAATTTTCCAACAATTTCAACAATCTAATCCTCTGTCTTTTAGGTCTTTCTTCAAATATCATCTTTACAAAAAATCATCTAAATCTGAAATCATTTGATTATTAGATTAAATTATAGTCATATTACTATTTCTTTGAAAAACTGTATTTGTCTTCATTGCAATTTAATATGTAAATAGTTTTGGATTTTTGTCTAATTTTTTAAAAGACCGATATATGAATGATGTATTAAAATATAAATAATTTAAATCTAAATGTTACAAAACGATCATGGCAAGATGTTTGTAAAATGGGCTTATTTGTTATTTGCGAAACCTCTCAACGCAGGGACCCATCCCAAGTACTATGTTTCCCTCTTTTTGTTTAAGGGTTTCTAACTCGAAAACTCTATTATTTTTTGATGTATCACATATACAGATATTTTTTATCTTTAAATAACGTTTAATTAGATTTTTGACTAAAAATGCAACGGCTAAAAGTCACAAAACATGCTGAAAAATTCCTTGAACAAAAAGAGGAACCACAACGTTCCACTAGTAGTAATACTTTTCTTTTCCTTTCCTTAATTTCGATCCCTGTCTTTACCTTTTTATCTTTGTCCTTTAATGGGTATCCTAAAAAGGTCGTGCATGCAAATGCTTAGAAGAACAAAGGTTATAGTAGTATGGCTATGGAAAGTTGGAAACCCTAAAACGTACAATGCAGGGACCAAAAGTAAAAAGCTTAAGAGGGTGCGCACATGACATGATGATGAGGGGCCATTTCCCTTGACCACCTGACTTCTCTGATTTGGGGTCATTAAAAATAAAATTATGAATACTTAAAATAGAGTTTTAACGAAAAGTTCGAGATACTGTTCACTTTAACGAAAAACCACATTTTTACATTAAAAAGTTAATTCTGGTCCTATTCACTTTACCTTTTATTTTGTCCTTATCGTTAAAACTCAAAATTTTCAAATTTTTTTCATTAGTTTTCCTTAGTTAAAATGAGATGTTAATTGAAGTATAAAAAACAGTACAACGATCCACATGCAAAAGACAACAGAAAGAAAGAACACGAAAGAAGGAGAACAATTCCTAAGAAAATCTGTTTTTTAAATCTTGGGGTTTTTTGTGTAGGGAAATGTCTCACTTTTTTGTAATATTGACACTTTAAGCATTTTAAACGTTGAATCCCAATTACCTTAATTAACTAAAGAAGAAGCTTCTGCAGACCTCCCTACAATCACTCACCTCCCCTTTTCCCTCCCACACCAATTCCCGCTGCATAATTCCCCAACCTTCAACCCCTCCCATTTTCTTCTACTTATTTCTATGCAGTTCTATTTCGTCCATCGCCGCTTGAAAAGAAGGCAATAATGTTGAGAAGAAAGAGAAAGAGTGAGAAAATTGAAAGGGAAGAGTGATCTTAGCCGCACAATTTTATGTAAACAGATGAGAATATTTAGTTTGCCAGATTTGGATGGTTCAAATCCGAAGAGGATCTTTCCGTACGGTTGAAGCCTGGGTGACCTAGATGTCATCTCTATGGAAATATTACTCAACACGTGTACAGAGCAATGTGGGTAATTAAGGTACATTTAGGGAGCGTTTGTTACACCTCCTTAAGTGGGACAGGCTTGGATTGGCTTAAGTAGAATTATAATCCTACGTTTGGTAAGGGCCTGGACTAAAGTAAATGAGACTCGCCTCGACTAGGAGGCGGTCTTCGCTTCGCTAAACCTCGTTAACGAGTCCCGAGCTTTTGCTAGGTATTAAGCGGGACTAAAATGAAGGCGAGGCCGAGAGCAAGACTCGAGCTTCCCCTTGCTAAATCCCGACTTCCATTCCCTGGGCTTTCCATTCTTTCTTCTACGGCACTTTCATCGTGGCCATGCAGTCGGCGACGCTTGCTCTTCCGTGGCCCGAGCCAGGGGGACAACTGCAGCTCACCACCGCGCGGACACACCCACCGCCTAATCTTAAACTCCAACCACCAAAATTGAAAGAAAGAAAAATTTATTAACTGCTACCCATATCGCACAGATGAACGAAGTTCTAATAGATTGGCATAAAGTTCTCACTTCGAATCTGGCTAATTGAATAGAGAAATATAACATCTTTCGTTGCTTGCTTGCTATTGAATTCATGAAATGATTGACAGCGCAGTAACAGAGTTACGAAACATTGTTGTAGACTTGCAATGGCAATCCTTTGCTCCAGTCATCTCTGCAAACAATTTTGATGGAGAAAACAAGTTTGGGGATGAAGAGAGATATAGAGACAGAGAAGGAGAAGGAGGGTGATAAGGAGGGATTGGGACAGAGCCAATGAGGAGAAGTGAGAAGTTTCCAGAGAGACTAGAGTTTTTAAGAAAAGAAAAAAAGAAAAATGTTAAATCAATAATAAAAAATATATTATAATATGTATTAAATAATATAATAGTATAGTTTGTTAATTACCCTGCTTCTTAGTCCGACATTGCACCAAACGCTTCACTAAGTTAGTCCAACTTAGTCTAGTCTAAACCAATCCAATTTAGTCCCTGCACTTAATCCAGTCTGAGACAGTCCGGTGTAACAAACGCCCCCTTAGGGTATTAACCAAGTTACTAATGAATCCCTTCTTCTTCTTCTTTTTTTGTACATAGCAATGTGGGCAATTAAGGGACCCTCAAGAAGATGTTGATGCAAAATTTCTTTAAGGTCATCAATTAGATGCTCATATGATGCCCACGATCGACATCACTTATTCAGTTGGAATTTTACTACTTCTGATGAATCCGATTCTAAGATTAATTATATAAGTAAAGCCAGCATCCCAAGATCAGAAGCACAACCCATGATAAACACGAACTGCCATAATCTTATTAAGTTGGAATGATTGTGATGCTGCATATGAATGTACAGAACAACTATACACTAAACTTATTATACTGATTTTTCATTACTAATTAAGCTCAAATGTTTTATGTGGGATCAAATATAAATGTAACATTCTTCCTTTTCGGTGCATCCTCGGAAAGTTAAAACCTATATATAAGTAATAAGTGTTGAGTCCATTGGAAATTATAAATATTTATTTGTTACTATAACACATTTAAATCTACAGGTAGATCCCACTCCAACAAAAAAATATGTCATTCCTTAATGCACATACTCAAACGCTAAAACTCAAATTTCAGTGATTTTTTTTTTTTTTTTTTTTTTTGAGTTGAAACGATAGCGATTTTATTAATGTCAAGATGACGACATACAATCATCCAAGAGGGTACCCTGGAATAAATCAGGAGGTTCCTCGAACCAATGAAAACTAGAAGGAAAATCTAAGGCCAACTTGACCAGTCTATGGGCCGCACCATTGGCCAAACGATGAATATGACAAATTTTGGAGTACGCAAAACCTCTCATCAAATTTCAGTGTTAATATTTGAGTAAATGAATTAGAGGATAAATCAAGAAATCTCCAACCCAGCACCGTCCTTTTAGACCAAATTTGGGAAAGTAGGTATAAAAATGTAGATTTTACATTGGATATGGGCTACCTGGTACAGAGTTTACATTGGCAATGGGTTACCTGGTGTGGAATTTCTTATTGTTATGAGTAAATAAATTTTGAAGTAAGCACAAACATGATACAAATGAAAACTGACATATCAATTGTTATTTTAAATGTTAATGAATTTGAACTACTACGTTTTAAATTCAAACTCTCTCTCCTCATTTTAATTTAAGTTAGAATAGTTGTATCGTTGTTAAAAAAATGTTAGTGAAATAAGTGAGTGGTTCAAGTACTTCGACAAAAAAAAAGAGTGTTTCTAGTACTGCCTCTACATGGAATTATACTTGCTAGGTTGATACTTGATACATCACCTTCAGATAACGGAGAAGCAAGCAAATGATTGCCTCTAAATGCACAGACCTGGGAAAAGCCGAACATTATTTATAGATAGGATTTGCATTCAGATTGGTAGGATCCTACGAATCATGTGAACTATACAAATAAAGAAAAAACCATATCATAAAAGCACTTTATAATTTACTTCTTTAATTCGATCTTAATATGTCGTAATTTTCCACTATGCCTAATATTTCCTCTTCAACAGTAAATTCCATATCAGGAAATAAAATTAATATTCATTTTAACATCTTTTTCAAACAATACATAATCTACACTAAATTCATCTAAACTATAAAGGAGAGAGTTTGGACCCGAAAATACAGTGGGTTGAAGAGAAAGACCTCAATCTACCCGAGTAATTCACCATTTGCATTCGTTTTAACATCACTTTTAGTGTTTAACATGATAAAATTGTAGCTAACTATCATTTAGTCTATTGACACTTAATCTCTACCACGCCAAATTTAGTTTAAATTTATTCGATCTAACTAGTTTAAATTTAATCTCTACCATGCACTAGAATATTAACATGATTAAGTAATTTTAATCAATTTACAATGACCATGTTAAGAATGGTTGAGCCAACCCAAAGTTTGACTGTATATTGAATTAGTTTAACAATGACCCCAGTTAGTGCTGTATGCATATTATCTTCGTTTCTCCATTTAAAAACATTTGATGTCGGCTTCAGCTCAAGAACACAGGCAGTGACACACCAGCACAACCACCTTAATTAAAAAAATCATCACCTTAATAATCACTTAATCACATAGCAATATAATAATATAGGTCTTCTAGATTTTTTATTTTTTATTACCTTTTTAAGAACGTTAGGCCAAGAACGCAAGACAGGAAGAAGGGCATAAAATATACACACATATTAAACAAAAGGTATATTCGTGTAGAGATCCATAAATATCGATTAATTAAATAGCAAAAGCAATCAGCATTTGGGTTCCAAGATGTAACCTTCCAATTTCCATTGTTTAGCAAACGTGCAGTCTCCTATTGGTTCCCCAAATTTGGTAGTTCCAATGTCAAAAATCGACCACCCGAAATATTAACTATAATATGATTGAATTGCATGAAATAATGCAGTATTTTCTGTGCGTCGGTGCCACACAGTCCATGTTCCTTACACTTCACACTAGTGGTTTGGTTTTTGTATGCATTCCGTGCGCAAGCCGCCACTATATATGCAATCTGTATATTCTTGTTGCTATTATGCCACATGTAACATGCCACATGACCTTTGGCTTGCTCTTCATCAGACTTCATGCATGTTATTTTTCATGCTTACATAATTCAGATTCAATTTTCTTAAACATCACTAGCAAAACGGATCCAAGTTCATTAAGTATTTAGATCTTAAAATTGTAGCTTCGGAGTAGAGGTATGAGAATGAGTGTTTAATTTAAGTTTTCAACTCTAGGGACATTGCTTTGCGGATTGGGGACATGAGAAAAAGGTTAGAAATATATGAGTTATATGCTATATAGGCGAGTTGGTGGTCTTGCTATGTGTAAGTTTGGTCATTATAAAGTCGATATGATAGATTTAATACCAAAATATTAAAAGTGAGCTAGTTGAATTTGTGGATCCACTATTAAATGATGATTTGAGATCACAAGACAATTGGAGTTGTGATGTCATTCTCCACAGTTCAGATAAAAGCGCATTGTTCTTCCTATGCCATGATTAATTGTTTTGGGAAGTTTCATCTCTCATATATTTTGTAACATTTGATATATTGATTTATATGGATCTTCTTACTCTTCCAGCTCTATCAGAGTCTTTTTTTGCTCGGAAGTACCATTTTCTTCAGGTCATATTCTTTGATCCGGTTATAACTTTTGGTCTTTTTTGTGAATGAAATATGTCCTTTTTTTAATAAATTATAAATAATAAAAAGACAAATCACTTTTGAGAATACACTTATTAGTTCCTACTCGTTTATACCCAAAGTTTGACTCTCTCACCCTATTCGTTCTTAAATAAAAAAAATCTATCAATGCACTTTTCTAATCTTTCTTTTTACTTGAGTATCCACTAAATTTGGCTTTCGCTTAAAGTTAATATCAATTTATATAAGATTAAAAAATATATAGTTTCTTGATTTGGGTAAATTCTATTCGTCTGTTTTAGGTCAAGCTATTGATGGAGTTGTGGTAAGAGGCCCAGTGCAATATTCCAATTACAGTCATTGTCATTGTGTTGGTGCCTGCATGCCTGCCTGCATGGTTTGTAAACATTAATTAAAAAAAAATACTTAGATATCTTTTTGGAAAAAAAAAGGTAAATTACATAAAACAACTTCAACTATTGGGTCATTAACAGTTTCATATCTCGTCTTTAAAAAGTTTTAATGTTATACCTTATCTTCAAATTTGTTGCAATGTCATATCTTCTGTCAATTGTCTGTCAATTCCTCTGTTAAATGTTGACGTGGCTTAAGACAGAGCCCACTTTCTATTAAAAAATTAATAAAATATTATTAAAAACTAAAAAAAAATCATTTAATATTTTTTTAATATTAAAATAATAATTAATTAATTAAAAGTTATTTAAAAAAAAAAACCCCACTTTGTCTCCCCCCACCCCCTTCTTCCCCCACGCGAGCCCAACATGCAACCCAAGAAAAAAAAAAACCCCATTTTCATCTTCCCCGACCCCCATTTCCCTGCAACCCACCCATTTCTTCCTCATCCCATCTTCCCCAAACCCACTGCGTACCCATCCTCCACCTCCTCCTCCACACCCACCTGCAACCCAACGGAAAAAAAAACCCATCTTCATCTTCCTGACCCCCTTTCCCTGCAACCCAGATCCCGTCTTCCCCAAAACCACAGCGCACCAATCCTCCACCTCCTCCTCAGCACCCACCCTTGCACCCACTACCTACAACCCAGAAAAGAAAAAAAAAAAAAAAAAAAAAAACCCCATCTTCATCTTCCCCGACCCCCATTTCCCTGCAACCCAGATCCCGTCTTCCCCAAACCTACCATTTTCTTCCCCTAGATCCAACACGAACGTCTACGCTCAACCCAAAAAAAAACCCATATCCCGTCTACGTCACCATCGTCGGGTTCGGGAGGTGGAATCAGGAAACCCCCTTCGCCAGGCTGATTTCGCGGGTGAAGAAATTGGGCACGAAGAAAATGGGGGAAATGGGTTTAGATCCAAGTCTGGTGCTAGCCTATCGTACAGACCATAATAGGTGGTTTCGACTCGTAGGTGACCCACGATTTATCGCACAACCTTCACGTGATCGTAGCACTTGAGCGTACATATTTATACCTAGTCTGTCGTACAGGTCATATAGGTGACTCCGACTCATGTGCTAGCCTAGGTTGATGAGCTATAGTTCCAGTCGTACAGGTCACATTAGGTGACTTTGGCTGGCATGTTATTTTATATTGATTCTACACTTGGCTTACATGATTTAGAACTGAAACGTTATGACATGGCATATTTTGGGTTTCACTGCCCTAGTACGTTGTTTTATATATATGTAGTACTATTTTCCGGAAACTATACGGGTTTTACAGTGAGGGGTTACTATGTTCCGAAAAGATAAATGTGTTTTTAAACGCTTTGTTTTTGCCCACTCACCCTTCTGCTTTGCCCCCCTCCAGGTTTTAGGTAGCTGATCATCTTTGGTGGCTCACGAGGACTTCCCGGCGGAACATATCCATAAATAAGTAAGGATCTTCTCCATGTTTGTATAATTAGTACTTGTTTAGTTTGACTTCACTTGTGATACCTATACTCTGAAACATTTGTAGCTTGACTAAGTTACTTCCACACACTTAGTATTATCTTGGTATAGCTAAGTTTTAGTTGTTTTTTATTTATTTGCATTTTCTGATTATCGTATACACTTCTGTTACACACTTGGCTTCATCACCCTCACGTGACGGCCAACACATCTCGACTTTGATTTCTTGATGAGTTGGAATTAGCAAATCGAGATGGGGCGATGAGTTAGGTGTCGAGGATGCTTGGCTTGGGCAGCGGGTTTGTTGCAGAAGCGATAACGGAGGTTGGCCAGGAGCTTTAGGGGGATGTTGTGGATGGAGAGGAAGACGACAACGAGGATTAGGCCAGTTTGGAGGAGAATGTCCTTTGCGATTCGGGACCAATTGATCGGTGCAAACTCATTTGTTTGGGAATTGGTGCATTGGAATTGGGATTAAGGAATCCATGAGTGGGTGTTTGGGAAATGGGTTGAGGGAAGATTAGGAGATATGGGAATTTGTTTCAGGGTTTGAATTCATACTGAGGACGAGGTTGGTGAGGGCGGAGGGAGGTCAGAGAAGAAGGTGGATTTGGTGATTTGAAGGAGGTGGGCCCATTCTTTTAAATTTAATTTTTGACAAAAAAAATATTTTTTAATGATTTATTATATATATAATTTCTTAATGGTACAAGTGGATTGCCACATCTATGAATATATGGGCCATTCATTTGCCAAATCATCACTTAACGGTCAATTTGATGGACTCACTAACGGAGGTATGATATTACAACGAATTCATAAGTTGAGGTATGACATTGCAATATTTAAAATATAAAGTAAGAAATTGTGATGCGATTCATAATTAAAGTAGTTTTGTATAATTTACCCTTAAATTTAACCAAAAGAAAACAAGACCAAAGAGTTGGCACAAACACTAAAGAGTGAACGAACCTAGTGAGGTGGAAGTAGAAGTAGCAAACATCTCCCTACAACAGCAGTCCAACTCCACGCAAGCAATAAAAAGAATCTTAGCTGGATGCAGCTGCCCTCACTTGCCACCTTCACCAACGGACTGTTTACCATTTCCATAATCCCTTTTCACTCTCAAGATTCAATCTTTTCACTCTCCCTCTCTCTCTCTCCTCACTTTCTCTCTCTAGACTGACAAATTTCACTCACAAAAACACTGGGGACTCTGCAGCAACTCAATCTCCAAGGTCATCACAATGGCCAACTTCTTCATCTTCCTCCTGCTGTTCTTATCCTCTCCACTCACCGCATCTCCAAGGCCAAACCATAGAGTCCTCCACCAGCCATTTCTGCCGCAGGAATCTTCTTCGCCTCCATCTCCCTCACCGCCTTCCCCACCTCCGAACCCAACTCCCCCAGTTTCCAGTTCCAACTCTCCCCCTCCCAATTCCCCTTTTTTCCCATCCTTACCCTCCCCTCCGCCTCCCCCTCCCTCCCCAACCACTGCCTTCGCCTCCTTCCCCGCCAACATCTCCTCCCTCATTGCCCCCCAGCCCACCAAAAACTCCAGCGCCCACAAGCTCCACGCCCTCACTATCGCCGCCGTGCTCTCCGCCGTCGTCGTCGTTTCCGTCGCCGCATTCTTCCTCTACCGTCGCAGACACCACAACGGCCGCAACTTCCCGGACAACGAGGATGAAAAGTCGTATGTTAGATCCGAGCACAGCAGCAGGCTGTTTCAGGCGCCCAATCTCAGCCACTCCTTCAGTGGTACACACAAGGTCCGAACCGGCTCTTCCAACAGCTCCGAGTTCCTCTACCTGGGCACAGTGGTCAACTCGCGCGGACTCGAGGAACGAGTTGACGCGCGCGGGAGCGTTGGTCGTAGGGCCGAAAAAGAAACTCGGAAAGTCGACTCACCGGACCTCCAGCCGCTTCCGCCGCTTGCTCGGCAAACCTCGAGGCTGAGCCGTTGGGAGAATGCCGAACCGGTTCTGACCCATGACCGAGACGATGAGGAAGAGGAAGAGGAAGAAGAGTTCTACTCTCCCAGAGGGTCTTCGGGTGATCGCGACAGCTCCAACGGAAACGGATCCGGGTCCAGGAGAGTATTCGCGGCGGTTGCGGGTGGCGTATTTGATGAAAGAGGCAGCGAAACGACGTCGTGTTCGTGCTCGTCTTCCGAATTGGGTTCACCGTCTCGGTCACACTCAATCAGTCTCTCGCCTCCGGTGAGTTTAAGTCCCAACAGAAGATCAGAAGAGCCCAAACCGCCGGAACCCTCAGCCATGCATTACACGGCGCCGTTTGCTGATGTCAATCTACGGTCGCCGTCGTTGACTCCAATGTCTTCGCCGGAGAGAGTTGTTGATGATTTCCCATCTGCATCGGACCGAAACGGAGGGTCTCCGTCGATGTTCTCGCTATCTTCGTCGCCGGAGAGAGGATTGGAGAAGACCCCTGATGTACCGGCGAAAGTTTCGGTCGTTCCGGATCAAAGTTCGCCGATTTCCTCACCGGAGAGAGATTTCGGAAGCAACCAACATGCATCATCGAAAGTTTCGGTGGTTTCTGATCAAAGTTCGCCGATTTCCTCACCGGAATTAAATTTCAGAAACAAACCAGATGCGTTACCGAAAGTTTCGGCCTTTTCAGATCGGAACGATCAATCCCCTTCACCATCTTTAAATTGTTCATTGTCACCAGAGAGAGAATCGAACGGTTCTGATTCAAGAGCCAAGTCCTTTTCACCTTCTATGTCACCACTGAGAGGTTTGGAGAAGAGCTCAGCTGCCTCACCAAGAATTTCAAATGCTTCGGATCGAGCATTTATTCATTTGGATCCTAAAATGCAGTCTCTTTCATCATCTTCATCGTCTTCGTTGTCGAATTCACCGGAGAGAGAGTTTAGTGGTGGTTTAAAGCAGCCTCTTTCGGTTCCTCCGCCACCGCCAATGCCTCCATCACTGAGACTCTGGGAGAAACCAAGTCCTAGAACACCAGTTGGGCAAGTGATCTCAAGGCCTCCAGCTCTCATACCTCCTTCAAGACCTTTTGTGTTTCAAAACCCGGGAAAGGTCTCTGTTTCGCCGGTGAAGTTGACGCCAAGTTCAACACCATTGGAGCCGATTGAGGAGACTCCGAAACCAAAGTTGAAGCCATTGCATTGGGATAAAGTTAGAGCAAGCTCCGATCGCGAAATGGTGTGGGATCAGTTTAGATCGAGCTCTTTCAAGTAAGATAGTTCTTGCATTTACTTGCTTTTCTTGTTATGGTAGACATATAATTGATGTAGTAAGTTGGTTGCTTATACTGTGTTGCACTACTAAACTTGTGGAATTATCGGGCGGTGGTTGCAGATTGAATGAAGAAATGATAGAGACATTGTTTGTTGTAAAAACACCAAACCCGAATCCAAGGGAAACGACACCACGTGCAGTTCTTCCCTCACCAAATCAAGAGAATAGAGTACTTGATCCAAAAAAGTCGCAGAATATTGCAATCTCACTAAGGGCTCTCAATGTGACCATAGAGGAAGTTTGTGAAGCTTTATTAGAAGGTAAAAACCATTTTTTCTTCAAAGTTGTCTTCCCTTTTCCTGAATGCTGAGAAAATTATCGAATCAACGTTGATGGTAATATCGTTTATGCTTTTGGTTATATCTTGTGCATGCCGTTTAGTTAACATTGAGAATTTAAAATTTGGTTGGTCTGGGATATATTTGAATTCTCGTGATAAGTGGCATTTCATAAGTTCATAATAACTGTGATTCTTCTTCGATGATTTTTTATTGCAGCTGAAATGGTTTGTGATAACTTTTATGTGATAGTTGTGAATTCATGGTGTCCTTTGGTACTGGTAATGAATGCAGGAAACTCGGACGCTCTTGGAACTGAGTTACTTGAAAGTCTAATGAAGATGGCTCCAACCAAAGAAGAAGAACGGAAGCTGAAGGAATACAAAGACGACTCACCAGTTAACCTTGGTCCTGCTGAGAGATTTCTGAAAGAGCTGCTTGACGTTCCTTTTGCATTTAAAAGGATTGATGCAATGCTTTACATGACTAATTTTGAGTCTGAGATCGAGTACCTTAAAAAGTCGTTTGAAACTTTGGAGGTATGTGATGCTAGATTCCGTTTTGTTTTCTTATGCTAAGATGGTAACATTAAGCAAACATTTCCATCAAGACGTGAATATACCAAGGCACACTTAAACATTAATAAGTTAATTAAAAGTGTTCGTCAACTTAACATGGGTATTTCTATCCATTTAGAGATGATAGTTTTTCCATCAGGCATTTTCTCATTGGAATTTCCTTACTTAGGCTGCCTGTGAAGAATTGAGAAACAGCAGGATGTTCTTGAAGCTTCTGGAAGCTGTTCTGAAGACTGGAAACCGGATGAATGTTGGGACAAACCGTGGTGATGCCCAAGCCTTCAAACTGGACACACTCCTCAAGCTGGTTGACGTCAAGGGGGCAGATGGGAAAACCACACTCTTGCATTTTGTCGTACAAGAAATCATAAGGACGGAAGGTGCTCGTCTCAACGGTGGCAATCAAACTTCAAACCCAACTTTGAGTGATGATGTCAAGTGCAGGAGGCTTGGCCTGCAAGTTGTTTCAGCTCTCAGTTCAGACCTCAGTAATGTGAAGAAAGCTGCTGTCATGGATTCTGATGTGCTTAGCAGTGATGTTTCCAAACTTTCCAAAGGAATTAGCAACATCGCGGAGGTTGTGCAATTAAATGAGACGACGGTGTCAGATGACAGCAGCCGGAAATTCTCAGAGTCGATGAACATGTTCATGAAATTGGCTGAAGAGGAGATTATAAGACTTCAAGCTCAAGAAAGTGTTGCATTGTCCCTGGTGAAGGAGATTACAGAGTACTTCCACGGGAACTCCGCTAGGGAAGAAGCTCACCCGTTTAGAATCTTCATGGTGGTCAGAGACTTTCTTACAGTTCTTGATCGGGTATGTAAGGAAGTTGGTTCAATAAATGAGCGAACCCAAGTTAGTACCGCCCACAAATTTCCAGTTCCAGTAAATCCAATGCTACCGCAAGTAGTTCCAGTAAATCCAATGCTGCCACAACTAGTTCCTGGAATTCATGGGTTGAGGCGGTACAGTTCATCCGATGATGAGAGCGCGTCTCCATAGTTTCTGCAGCTCATTTCAGGATGGCGTTTTGGTTCGATTTTGTAAAAACAGTGTTAAGTAGGCGGTTTGAACAGCTTGCATGCCAGGTTTTTATATACATAGCTCCAGGTTCCACCCCACCTAAAATTTGTACTTGTAAAAAATCATGTAAGCGATTTTGCGTTCTGTAGATTATATAATTACAGAGGAGGAGATTTTATCTGGGAAGAATAAGTTGTAATTCGGATTAGATAGTTTCTGGGAAGATCGATCATACCACTGTTGAATGGAAGCAGAACTCTTGACTGTACATGGTTTACGTAACTCGTTTATCCCCAATTATTCCTTGTAATTTAATCATAGCAACAGTAGTGTTTGATATTTTTTGAAATTTTTTTTTATCCTTATTAACTTTTTATTTTTGTCACATGGCACTTTCCGAGGAGTGAAATTCCATGCATTTCTAATATGCATACGTGAGGCTAGATGATACTTAAATATAGACGACTCATTTTTGGGCTAACATGAGCCATAAAAGTTTCTTCGGGATATTGGTTTTGCATTTACCGCGCCATCAACTAACAACCAAGTTTTTAGATTATGTGGCATAGATATAAAAGAACACAATTTTAAAGATACTATTGCAACGTTTTAAAGATAAAGCAATAGACTGACAGGGTAAAAAAGGAGTAAAATGTGCTTTGCCCTAGTTACTTGTTGAAACATATGAGGTCCACTCCTCCTTGGTAAAAGAATCCATGAAGAGAGGTCGTTTTCAATTAAGGGGTACACGACATGATATCGCATGCATCTTTGAAGGGAACAGATTCTGCTGCTTACTGCAAATTTGAAAAAAATGAAGGACAGTGACCGTTGGGGTCCTGCCTCTGCCACAGTTGAAATATCCAACCATTTTCATGTAAAGACACCAATTTCCTTATAACTGGACCCTAGTTTTTACCTTCTTGTGGTATGGTATATCCTCATCTTTAACTTTAACCACCCAAAGTAAATAAAAGGACAGCAACAAGGATAAATTCCCTTTTTTTATTTTTTATTTTTTTTTCTGGAAATTCTTTTTCTAATTTCTTCACAAGAAAAGGGAGAATTTTGTGGGGTAGAAGAGACAGAAGAACATGTCATCAGCCTAGTAAAATTAGTGTGTTCGAATATTAACTCTTTCTTTTAGTCGAAGCCATATTTTTTATGTACTAAAATACAAGGATGGGGATTGGAACCCTAGATGCAAGGCAACGGACATATTGTCCTGACTAACCATGTCTGTATCCCACAAGCTCTAAACAGTAATTCTTTCAGATGCACAATATGAATCTGCACCATTGATTTTGCTCCACATATCAGAGATGAAAAGTAAATATGGGGTCTTGAATAGTCGAATGACAATTTGACATGACATTTTATCTAGGGTGCTATCCACATATTATCTGGATCGGATCTAATAAATTGGAGAATATCAAAAAAACAAGAATTAACGAGGTGTGGGAAATAAAATGCGTTGTGTGAATAGGACTCCCCTTTATTTAACAAGCACAACATATATGTAACTCTTGAGATAAATAGCACCCCTTTCTGTTTAAAATACATATCAACCATCTCGTAGCTATTTGTGTTTATTTGCTGATGACTATTTTTGTTGAAAGCAAGGCTTGAGCATCCATGCGTTCTACTATATGGCGTGCTTCTTCCTCTGTTGCAGGAACCACATTCAGTAACCTAAATCCATCTTTTGTGGCCTTTGCCTCAGGGCGTACGGTGAAAGTGAAATAAAATGTATTTGAAACCTGTTTCAAACACGAGCAAAGCAATGTGTAACTGGAACCGTAGCGAATAGACCATCATAAAAACGAAAGTTCCTTAACTGAAATGGGTAACTGGAACAGTAGTAATGTCAACTTCTAATGGCATTCATTTAAAGCTAAAACTTAAGCTTTCTTATTCTTTGAACGTGCGGTTAAAGGAACATACCTCACTAGACCTGAGCTCAGGCCTGGTAACGTGGGCAACAACTTCGATGTTAATTAGAGGCTGATCAGGATTATGAACTTCTGTGTAAAGAACACATGATTTGAAACGCAGGAAATCTCCAACATCCACCTGCTCATTAAAACATACATGCTTCAAACATATTTCTAGCACAGAAATGGATGAATAGAAAACCAGCTTATTCTTCCATCTCCTCAAAGTCACAATCGGGTCCATCCAGATGCAAAATAAACAGAATGAAGATAATTCGGATAGAATAAAGAACAAAAAGAGACCGGAAAATGCGTTGAAATTTCGATTGAAAAAGAAAATACTGATGATATGGATAATTTGAACAATTGAAAAGAAGGATGCCAAAGGGGTACTCACAGGTTTCAAGAAGTCAACATGATCGACTTCCAGAAAGCAAGGCACCAAGCCTGCAAAGGCATAAGCGGTGGAGAAAGCCAATTCAAATGCTCGGTGCATCAAAAACCCTCCAAAGATTCGACCATGCATGTTTCTCTGTTGTGGTTGGCAGATCAAAGAGTTTTCCAAGCGGGTATCCCTCAGAAGAATGCTATCTCTGTCTGCCAAGGCAGGCATATCACAGAAGATCCTTCCCTCAGCCAACAGAGTTTCAAGTCTATTTACTTCTCCATTCTCAAGCTCCCTTCTGTCTCCTCCTCCTCTTGTTCTTTTCCTCAGATTATTTCTGGCTTCTGCTTCCTCGAAAAGCAATCTTTCTCTTTCAGTTTCTGGTGATATCCGATTAACTGCAGCAGCTTTCCCAGTCTTAGAATCACGGGCCACAAACATGAAGTTTGCTGAAAGAGCTACCGAGTCTGCATTGTCAGATCCATCTGCCAAAAAAGTTTTCTTATGAAAGTCTGATCGGTCAGAACATTAAGCACATCCCTTCACAAAAAGAGCATAAATTTAAAAGATCACACCATTACTGAGCAGGCTGATGATATAATAGTCATTTTGTAGTTGACAGGATGACAAATTGGATCGTTGTTCTTATAATAGCCCATTTGTAGGCTTGTGAGTTTTGTTTCCAGAAATCGAGATTACGTTAAACAGAGGCAAACTGATTATTGTTCATTAAACTAAAATTTGAAGGAGACACCAGTGTCCATAAGCAAATTCTATTCTAACATTGAAAATGCAATTGCAAACCTTTAATAGAAGTTGAGCCTTATGAGCAAAATGCTGGAAAAGATATAGAAAGTTCTAGAGGTTATCAGATTTCAAAAACAAAGTTACGTCAAATTCACAAGTACCTTGTGTTGACTGAATAACTTCTAGTTGAATCTCGATAGATGACCGCCCCACCCATATGACAGCACCAACTATTTTCAGATCGACATCAACACTAATCGGCTTCTTCAGGACAATCTTGTCCACCGATGCAGTGACCAGCAAGAGTGGCCTTGTTGTGCCATCATCGTCACAGCAGTGCTGATCCATATAAAGGTTTAAAATTAAACTACAAGAAGAGTACAAGCAAGAAATTCACTTGGGACAAACGTTACTTAACATGAAATAAACTAGCAACTTATCTCGTCAATCACAAGTATCTTTCGAAGACAAATTCATCACATGCTTCAACTTAGACTAAAACAACTGATAATACATTTTGAAATGAACATAACTTGAATGGCTCTTTGCATTATATCAATATTTAGAGTCAAACAGACATCGCTGCACATGATCATCACCCGGCTTCCACAGTCCCCCGTTTGCATCATACATAATAAAATAGTAACAAAGTAATTCAAAGCTTGCGACCGTCCAAATTTAACGGCATTGACCTTTCTGTTTAACTAGCAATACAAAGAACAGAAACTGTCTCTGGGTCAAATAAGACACCGTTCCCATGACTTACAAAACTGTTCGCACTAGAAACTAAACCAATCAACGCCTCAAACAAAATGCATTCCAGATTATGGCAGCTCCTTAGAATAATCCAAAGTTTGAAAAAAACTCCAAACCAGAAAGTTGTTGCAATGTATAGTTCAAAAGCTTGGGATTTACGAATGGAAAGTGCAATTCAGCCTAATCCATCACAAAATTTTTACACAAACAATCATAAACCCAGTTCAAGTGATCAAATTTCAAGCAGAACCCACAAATCCAGTTATAATAATAAACACTAAAAAAATTCTACCTTTACAGTAATGGTTCCGGCTAAAGCATCAAGGTCTTCAAACAATTTCCCAATTCTGACCTCATTCCAAGGATCCCTGTACTGCTCCCGCAATATATAATCCGTCGAAAAATTGTACAGAATCTTCGTCCTGCTCTGGGACGGCGTTTTGTTCAGCAACTCGCTCTGCGGCGGCGCGTCCTTGCGCGGGTCCAGAAAGAACCTCTCGAAGATCTTCGACCTGGCTTCCCACAGCGCATTTGTCACCGGCGAGTGGTACATTCCCGGCCAGAGGCTAATAGGCTTCCGGGTCGAACCGTTGGGCCCATCTTGGGTCGGAGGCGGGTTTTCGAAAGGGGAAGAGAGAGTGGCGACGACGGGAATGGGAGCGGGTGAATTGGGAGTTGCAGGAGAGGAATTCAAGTCCATCGAATTTGGGGGTTTTGGGATTCTGAAAATTTGATTGAATTTTGAGCTTCGAATCATGTAAAGCTGGGAAACGACAAGACTCCCATGGAAGGAGTCTTTGCATTGAGTTGGAGAAAAGTATTTTTAACACATATTTTATTGACATTATTTATTGGGTTGGTGAGAAATGTGATCAGGCATGGACTAACTGTGGTTTAATTTTAGGGCAAGGTTTGTCCGCACTCCACTTCTGGTGCCCTTCTCGTGCCCTCCTATTTGTATAGTTACGGTTAAGTCACATCAATATTTTATATTACTATTTATTTTTATTTTATTATATCTATAAAAAAATAATATAAAATGTTAATGTAACTTAATCGTGATCACACAAAACAAGAGGGCACAGAAAGGGCATCGGAAATGGAGGGCAGGCAATCCTTTTCCTTAATTTTAAGGAAAACTAATCAAAAGTACTTGAAAACTTTGAGTTTTAACGATAAGGAGAAAATAAAGGCTAAAATGAATAGTACCATGATTGACTTTTTAGTGTAAAAATGTGATTTTTCGTTAAAGTAAACCGTACTGGAAGCTTTTCGTTAAAGTTACGTTAATTTTCTGTGGGGAAATTTTATAAAACAGGTTAGCACTTCTCACTTTCACATTGGACTAACTGTGGTTTAATTTTATTTTGTGAAATTTTATTTAAACCTATATAATCTTTTTGTACATCCAGTTTACTCTTTACACTCATATTAATTTTAATGAAACTATTAATATCTCTTTAGACCCATATTTACTACCTAAACTATCCTTACAAACCTAATTCAATTTATAATTTATCTTAAACCCATTTAAAAAATAAAAAGCCAAAATCAATGCATTTTCTACACATTCTCTCATTCCAACGGATGCTTTTTGATGAAGTTTTCATCAACCTCTACAGCGTAGTTCTAAAAAAAATCTTAAGATATCTTACATGACGATGTATGTTGCATATGAACTTGAGTTTTTATGGTTTGATGATATAAAGACTTATAAGTTATAACCTATAAGCATATATTGCTAGATGAATCATGTCTTATCGAACAAATTGAAGGAAGTAAAGGAAATTAAAAGACGTACACGCACACTTATGAATGAGAAGGCCACTTGATAGGATTAAAAGCATACCACAAAATAGCAGTCAAATGTCCTATTGATTTTCCTTGTTAACACTAAGATTTGTCAATTGTAGCATATGAAAATAAGGATCTTTCCCGCAGAATATTGTTTTATCTAACTATTTAAAATGTCACAAAAACTGGGCTTTTGTCCCTACTGATCAGCCACCAAAAAATAATTATTAGACCGACTTACACTTATCTAAAGTCTATGAAATTTGATATGCAAATACTAGACACATAGAGCTACACTCATACAAATTTTTGGGATTTTTGAAGTTGATTTGCTATTTAAATTAAATCGAACAAAAACATGACAAAAACAAATTTTAAGTAGTTCGCAAATTAAGAAAAACGAGTTAGGGGAATTGCTATCCACCACCAAATAATCATGCAAACATGTTATGTTTCATTCAAATTCCTTTCATTTTTGGATGAAGATGCTCAAGTTGGCTCAATGTTAGAACTCAACCTATTACTCTTTCTTATGTAGTATGTTAAGAGAATGACGTTTTCAACTTAACTTAGTCCCTAACATGCAATCTAAAATGGTGTGTTCATAGATTTAACAAATAGAAATCATTAAGAATGAAAAGAGTTTGAGTCATCACAAGGCATCGTAAGTACTAGTGTTGTCTTACTTATCCTAGAAATTGATTCACATGTTAATCGCAATTAACAAGTACTACTCTAGAACATATGTAGGTCCTCATTCGACAAGGGCAGGCACTTACATATTCATAGCATTAGAATCCTAGATATGCTTACTAAGTATGCATCTGTAAAAAACACATAAAGAATTCATCAATGAGACAAGTAGTGAACCAATTTTCATCAATTCATAAAAGTAATTCAAACGAAATGTCATAACAAACTTGCAATCATATTCGGGGCTTCAAAACAACCCCTAACTACTAAAAATTAGTTACACATAATTCTCAAATTAAACCAAAAAAAAAAAAAAAAAAAAAAGACATGAGTTTGAGAAGATAAAACCGAAAGAAGAGAATGCCAAGATTTCCTCCTTCCTTTCCTTCCTTCCCCAACGCAGCAGCCTTGCCTTTTTTCCTTGCTTTCCTTCCTTTTTTTCTATCTTTTTTTCCACCTTTTTTTCTACTTTTTTTTCCACACTTTGCCGCTGCAACCTGCAGCCCTTTTCTTCTTTTCTGCTGCCACAGTTTTTTTTCCATAACTCACCCCACTAACAGCCATTTAGTGATGACAATAAGTGAGAGGAAATGCTAAAACAATTGTAACTCTTTGGGCAACCTTTATGCCCATTACTCCTATTTAATTTTCCATTTCCTCTGATATTTGAATAGGTGTCAGCTAGCTTGTTCTTGGTTGCATCAGTTTTGGCTGCTAGTTTTATTGGATTTATTGCTTTCAATGCTTTCTTGTCAGTTACAAACTGCTCAACCTCTTGGGAACCTTTCAGTGTTAAAACGACCATAACTTCTTCTACAAAAATGATATTAACAATCCGTGAAATGCTCCAGAAAATAGACATTCGTAACTTTCCAACATATAAGGCTCATTATCTAATTCATTCTGAGTTGTCCGCAACTTGTTTCCAAAGTCAACTGACATGCACAGACAGTTTTGACGAATTTGTTACTTAAAATTCCACTTGTGCTATTTTTCTTTTCTTTACTTGACAAATTCTACAAAACACAAAAACAAAATAAATAACTCAAAAATATAAAGAATTAACTAAGAAAAGACAAGTAAATTTGATGTAAAATTTATATAAATATGTGCTTATCACCACTTCCTTTGCCTACAAAATAATACTAAACACCTTATGAATGAGAAGACCAATTCCTTTGCCTACAAAATAATACTAAACAACAGAAAGAGGACAATCGGTTGTCTTGTCAATGAAGCAAAGCTGACCAGAGGCCAAAAAGAACAAAAGGATAGGGTAACTTGCACAGGCACCAGAGTCATAACGTTATATATGACATGTAAAACAATAGTTCAATTCTTGCATAAATCCATTCGTACTTAGTTGAAGAATCCAAAACTTCTAGATTATCGTCTACCTATAAAAAAAAGTTAGCTTTTTCTCAATGGGAGAGTCTTAGGGATTTTGTCAAAACAGAACGTAGAAGAAAAATTAAGTAATAATTAGAGCTTAATTATTAGGGGTGGATTTATTGATAAATCTTATTTTTCTTGTTAATTTTATTTTGTACTTGATGATAATTATGCAATAAGATAATAAAGAAATTTTACATTTTAAATTTAAGTTGAATTTAAAAAGATGTTAGATGAGTTCAAATAAAAATTTTCATTTATTTTTAATGAAAATCGAACCTAAATAATTTAGAGGAGTTCAAGAAGAGAAAGCAAACGTGATGATCTTACATTCTAATTTTTCTATTTGCACTTATGCTCATTGCGTATTTGTTACTCTTCTTTTAATTCGATCGAAAATAAAAGGAGCGAGAAAATTGTTACTCTTCTTTAAATTCGAGGAATATGTTTCCATTTCAACTACTTTTTTAACTTTTGCACTTTTTTAAAATGCTAGACAAAAACCAGCTTATTTTATAAGCAGAATCTCTATTATACAATTGCACTGAATTGACAAAGATTTGAGATATTATATATATGCTGTTGACAAAAAATAAAAAAATAAAAAAGAACACAGAAGCTATTGGAAATTGGCAAAAGTACTTACTATTTGCCTGCTCCATAATAAATTTTATGATCTGAACCGTTCAAATTTTAGGTTATTATAACTACATCATTCATGCAAAATTTCATTCAAATTAGAAATCATTTTGCCATTCAATTATTATGGTAAAACATTTCATTGTTTATCAATAACTTTGTCATCGTCTATTTGTCATGTCACAATTAGATAACTAAATAGCTTATGTTTTCAATGAATTTTTGTGAAGATGATCTTTCAATAATAATCTAGAAAATGATTGGTTCAAATTTTAAGAAATATTGCTCAGCAAGTCTAAACAAGTGGTTAGTTTCGTATTAAAATACTACCCAGTTGGCACTTGAGCATTCTTGTACATATTGGTGCAACGATTTTTACAACGAGTGAAGAAATAAATTGATATTAAATTTGTCGTCCATGATATTTGAACATAAATTTTGAGTATATGAATAAATACATTTTAAGCACTTGAGCTATAAGCTCCTTGCAAGTCAATTTAACCTACTAAAAATATCTTTAACCAATAGATTACTAAGGTGATCACTGGTTTTGAATGTATGTGTGTTTCTTTTCTTTTTTTTTTTGAAATGGTACGATATTCATTAATCAAGGGAAATAGCGTGTATAATGAGCCTCAATAAAAACTTTGTTGGAAATTTCAACCCGATTCAAGAGAAAAAGAGCGTCATGCACAAACAACATAAGGGAACCTATCCTCAAGGAAATGTAATTATAAAGCAGCCACATTAACTAGAAATATCCTCTAGTAAGATGTCAATGATGATGTCCGGTGGTTCCTTGAACCATGACACTTCATATTGTATTCCAATTTCGGTACAAGCAAGCGCATATGAGCCGCATTATTAGCCGCTAACAAGATTCAACTTTGGCTGAGTGAAAGCAAGGAGGAAAGTACACACATCATTAAGGATAGGTCCCAACAATGAACAATCTTCCTCACACCGCTGCACAGCAGCAAGCGTGATGCTCGAATCTCCTTCGAAAATAACATCGACTCCACTTGGGTAGAGTTCCTGGACAAACAGCACTGCCTTCCTTGCCGCTAGAAGCTCAGCTTGCAGCGGCGATGCAACGTTTTCAAGCGGTTCAGAGACTCCAGCCACAAAAGCCCTAGAAGCATCCCTAACAATCCCAAGGCAGTCTCTGAGATTTTGGGATCCTTTGCAAAATTTATAAAATGACCATTCCTTAAAATATTTTTAAAAAGTAGAATAATATATTGATGCTAAAAAATAATATGTTAAATCAAAACAAACTTTACCACTCACTTATTGCAAGTTTATAAATGTCATTAATTATAAGTAAAAAGAGTTACAAACATAACCTTTACTAAATAAGCAAAAGAAGTTCAATTTTAAACAACCAAACATGAAAAAAAAAACTTCAAAACTCTAACTTTAAAGTTTCATTGAATATAACTGTTTGGGCCCGAAATATTATTGCTGGGCCGAGCAGCAGGATGTGCTCGGCCCAAGGAGATGATAAATACTATGGGCCGAATAATAAGGCCCGGGCCAGCTGGCAGGGTCGGCCAAATCCCATCAGAAGTAATCCGGATAAATAGAAAGGTCGAGGAAATCCTGGTGCAATTAGGATTCTCGACCAGCAAGGAATGAAGTCCCGAAAAGAAGGAAAATTCAGAATCCCAGTAGGAGTAGGTTTGTTCGAGGAAGAGGCGAATTGGGAAAAGGACTCCCAATCCAAATCGGAGTCGGTTTCAGGGAATGGGGGACTATAAATACAAGAAATCATGCAACAGAAAAGGACCTTCACAATCAGCATACAATTGCCCTGCGCAAAACCTCTCAAACACCTTGAGATTTTTCCTTTTCTTTTCCTGCCGACACACCTTCAGTTTGGATAAACAGCACTGTGGAAGCGCCCGGCGAGCACCTTCAGTTTGGATAAACAGCACTGCTGCCGCAGAATCAGCCGACCGAGAAGCACCTTCAGTTTGGATAAACAGCACTGCGTCGAGGTCGACCGATTATCTATCCAAGTCTCGGTCGAGAAAGGTTTTCGAACCTTTGTTGGCAGAGGTCACCTTGCTAAGCTTTCTCGGCATAGTTAGGTGTTACGAATCGCATTGCTCGGCGTACAGGACGCTGAGTGGTTTTATGATTGGATACTCGCAAGTAGGTTTCAGGGTTCGGCATTCCGACGGCCGAACTATGTTTACCATCAAGACATACATCACGTTCGAGTACCTGTGCCCATACACCTTGGTCTCGATTCGACGTGCTTATACTCTCACGAATATAATCACGGTGACCGAATCGGGCTCCGACGATTATTGAACTCCGCAGAATTAGCAGCCTTGTCTTCAGGCTGTAGAACTCAGAGACCGAGAGTGTTCCTTCCTCGGTCGCAATCGCAAGATAAAGAAGTCAACGACGCGCTCAAAGCGACATCAACAAATTTTACTCCTCGGCCGAGCTCGGCCGACGAGTTGGCACGCCCCGCATTCAACCGAAGGACGTAGTTAGCTTACTAGTTACTCGGCCTGCGCGCCACGTAGGTTTTGTAATTTTTAGGGTCAACATTTTGGCACGCCCGGTGGGACCATTTGTGCTAAACCTTCGGAGTTCATGACCATTGAGACACGGTCTACGAAGCAGAAAACAACCATGGGAAAGTCAACGACTGACTTACCAGTGCAAGGCCTTGGGCAGGATTTGCACTCTACAAAAAATCCGATCATAATTGCGCCGCCCGAGGCCACAAGTGTAACACGCCGAGAGAATGAGGTCTGTCTCGGCGGGCAACTTCACAACCCCGCAATCCCGAATCAAACAGCTGGCATGTTCATGGAAGGGATTGTGGAAGATTGTGATGACGATGGCGGGGAAGGTTCCGATCCACCAACTAGGACTTTCCTTCGAAGACGACTGGATGAACAATATCGTCAGGTCGAGCAGTCGATTGGTCAGAAGATGAATGATTTGCTAGACGCAATACGTAGTAACAGCGATACACAGACCATAATGCTTGAACTACTAGTCAGTAAAGCTTTCGAAGATGGACAGGTCGGCCAACCGCGGCAGCTCCCGACAAATGTGCCCATACCAGCCGAGAGAGGGTCCGCTCGGTCGCAACCAGTCCCCTTAGAGAGAAGAGGACCAGGAAATAGATCCGAGGGACCAAGCCAGGGAGATGAAGATGCTTCCATAAACGTGACAGAAATCCAGAGAATGATTGATTCGGCCCTAAAGAAAGGGCCGAAGTTTCCAAAATTCATTCACCTATACCCGGCTTATGTGGAAAGGTTTGAATACCCACGAGGATTTAAGATCCCCGATTTCAGCCTCTTCGCCGGGGAATCATCTTTATCCTCACTAGAACATGTGGCTCGGTTCACAGCGCAGTGTGGGGACGTCAATAGTGATTTCTACAAACTACGGCTGTTTAACTTTTCACTGACAGGCTCAGCTTTCGCCTGGTACATTAATCTTCCACCCAACTCCGTGCAGAGTTGGGAAGAGTTGGTCGAAAAGTTCCATGAACAATTCTATCGGCCAGGGATGGAGATGTCCGTATCATCCTTGGCCAGGATGGCTCAAGCATTTGATGAATCTCCAATGGAATACCTAACAAGGTTTAAATCGGCCAGGAATTGGTGCCGAGTGCCACTCCCCGAAGTGGAATTCGTCAGGATCGCCCTCAACGGATTGGACGTGGAGTACAAAAAGAAGTTTCTGGGGGCAAATATTCGAGATATGTACGAACTTGCTCAACACGTCGAACAATATGAGTATCTGCTCCGAGAAGAAAAGATATCCAAGTCACCATCCCGGGGGACGTTGTATAAGAACCCCACGGTGAGCTATGCATCGGCCGAAAGTGAAGACGCTCAGTATGCTAGTGTGGATGCGGCCGAGATCATAATAGACAAACCCTATGTTTGCAAGGCTTTGGCGCAAGTAAATACCAAAGACGCCAAAACCCGTTTGACCGCCGAGGAAACGGGTAAGTCATCAAAAGTATACACTTTTGATATCACCAAAGCTGACGCAATTTTTGATCAGTTATTGGCAGCAAAAATCATCAAGCTTCGGCCGGGGCATACTATCCCTAAGGCCGATGAATTAAAAGGAAAGATATACTGCAAGTATCATAATTCTAATAAGCACGCAACCAATAATTGTGTTGTGTTCCGGGACACAATTCAAAGCTGGATCGAAAAAGGAAAGTTGAAATTTCCGGAAAAAATGGCGGTCGACGTTAATCCTTTCCCTTCGACAACGATTGGTATGGTGGATGCCCACCTTCCTAAGAACAAAGGGAAGGCCGAATATGTCCCGGTGCAGCATATCCGTAAACGGAATGGTCAAACAAGACTAAAGCTTGACATATTTTCAAATGCACCACCAACGGAACAATCGGTGCGACCCGCCGATGAGCCGATGACGGGGTCAAATTCCGACGAAACTTGTGGATCGAAGGTTTTATGTGACCATTGTAAAACACCAGTTGAACCTGGGAAGAAATCTTCAACACCACCAACGGCCCCTACGGCGTCGTCAAAGGGATTAGGTCCACGACGTCAAGTGTTCGACCGACTCGGCCCACAAGTACAGCCGAAAGACCAGACCTCGGTCAGGCGGCGTCTTGATTTCGACGCACCTTTCTATAATGAGGATTATTACTCGCGCAATGCCAACAGTTCAGGATTACCAGCCGATCGCAAAACTTTCAAACCACCAAGGACATCGGATCAACGCTGGTACAGTTACAACTCTCCAACTGGCTTGTATACGGCGTTATCTAAATCTCAAAAACGTCGCCGCCAACGGATAGATTGCATGGCTCGGCGACAAGAAGCGCAAGCTAGCCCGGCCAACCAATGGCAACCAAAAAAGGCCGTGGAAGATATTGGCGAACGGCCAACCCCAACTATCATGACCGAGTTAGTCGAAGGGAAGAAAGTAGCGGATGCTGATTTCGAAACCACTATTGAGGAGGCTGAGAAACGTATTAAGATCCTTCTCCGGCCTGGGGAAACGAGAGCTCGTCTAGAGTACTTTACACAAGAGGCCGAAAGGAAACTTTCTCCGTTACCAACGCGCGAGCCGTTTATCAAAATACGGCGCAACTTACACCCTCCATTCCTCGGTGCATCCATGGAATACATGCGAGAATTTCATAAGAAATACTCCGCAAATGATTTGTACGGACTCCCCAAGGCATGTCAGGAAGCCCTCGACTTAGCGCTAACTTGTCCTGATGCCGAGCAGATTATCCAGAAAACTTCTGATCCAGCCATTAAAGCTAGGTTCCAACATATACGGGAGGCTCGGGTCCTTGGTTTTGAGGTCGATCCTTATACAGATATCGACGCCGCCGAATTACCCTTTTCGCTCGAAGACCTTCAGCATTTACGCTATCATTTCGAAGTCTTCTCAGCTGTATCGCTCTTCGGCCTCACGGCCGACGAGGAACAACGGATAGCACGGTTGGATACCTATCTAGACACGAGGAACGCCCGTATTGCATATGAAGAACGAGCCCGTGCAACAAAGGACCAACGTAAATCTTCGGCAGTCCACATCGTCGAAGGAAATGGCTCACCCACACTCGATTTGGTTCCCACGTCTCGGATACCGGCTCTTACCGAGGAACTCAAAAGTCTGATCGAGGATTTTCCGACGACTGCTACAGAGGATAGTTCTCCGGAAGACGACGACCATGACCCAATGGGCCCCTCGGTCCTCGAACATATGGAGATTAGTATGGTACACGTTCTACCCGCTGAATTCCAACCGAGTACCCACCAGTCGAGTTTCTTGGACGGGGACGTAGTTACCGAGGAAGCCACACAAGTAGACTTCGTCGCAAACGACGACGACCGAGAAAACCAAAGCGGAGATAACCTTAAGGCAGCTTTGGCCGAGCTATTTCCCCGCTCCTCCTCGGTTAATCTCCAACACCTGAAGCCGTTGTACGTCACGGCTCACATCGAAGGATTTCCCATTTCTAAAGTATTTGTCGACTGTGGAACCACAGTCAACATTATGCCAATATCCGTCATGAAGGCTTTACGCCGTTCTGATAATGAACTCATTCCGTCAGGGATCACTATGAGCAGCTTTGTTGGTGACAAATCTCAGACCAAAGGGGTGCTCCCGCTGGAAGTTAGCATTGCCGGTCGTCAACACATGACGGCATTCTTTGTCATTGATTCCAAGACGGATTATAACGCATTACTTGGCCGCGACTGGATCCACCAAACCAGTTGCATTCCTTCATCATTATACCAAGTCCTCATCTTTTGGGATGGCAAATCGGTCGTAGTTCACCCGGCCGATAACCAACCATTTGAAACCAACATGATTCAGGCTCGCTATTATGATGATCACGTCGGCTACATCACCCTCCAAGGCCTTAACGAGGATGGACGGCCGACGAGAATTTCAGTACAAAACGTGATTGAGGTCGGCGCCGAGACTGTCCAACAGGATTCGGCGAGACTTGGCTTGGCGAACTTGGTTATCCATGCCGATGATTGAGCACACCACACAAGAACGGCGTCAGGCCGCGGTTTCATCTACAATGGAACGTCTGCTGGCCCATTGGTACGCCATTACCAAGCAACCACATTCTGGCGTCAATTTAATCGAATTTCTGGCCGAATCAGATAACGGCCCCGTTCTATCTTTCGATAAAGTTCAGGCTGCGCCGGCCGAACTCGAAGACCATCGACCTCAAGTCAAGGACCCGTTAGAGGAAGTGAACGTCGGCACGGCCGAGGATCCTCGAACATTGTTTATTAGTGCGTTACTCCCATCGTCCATGAAGGTCGAACTCCGTAAATTACTCCACGAATTTAAAGATTGCTTTGCGTGGAGTTATCATGAAATGCCAGGCCTCGACCGAAACCTTGTGGAGCATGAACTACGCATCAAGGAGGGGTGTAAGCCTTTTCGACAGCCTCCTCGCCGATTTTCAAACGAAGTACAACTCGGCATTAAGGAAGAATTAGTTCGGCTTCTAAAAGCCGGGTTTATTAGGACCGCTCGGTATGTCGAATGGTTGGCCAATATCGTCCCCGTATTAAAGAAAAACGGTGCCCTTCGCATTTGCATCGATTTCCGTAATCTAAATCTGGCTACTCCCAAGGATGAATATACGATGCCGATCTCAGATTTATTAATTGATGCCGCGGCTAATCATGAACTACTCTCTTTTATGGACGGTCATGCGGGTTATAACCAGATTTTCATCGCCGAAGCTGACGTCCACAAGACGGCTTTCCGTTGCCCGGGGGCACTTGGTACTTACGAATGGGTAGTCATGCCTTTCGGCCTCAAGAATGCTGGCGCCACATACCAAAGAGCCATGAATATGATCTTCCACGACTTAATCGGTACAATCGTCGAAGTTTATATCGACGATGTGGTCGTAAAATCCAAACGTCGTCAAACACACCTGGACGACCTGAGGCAAGCGTTCCTTCGCATGCGCAAAAACAACCTCAAGATGAACCCGGCCAAGTGTGCTTTCGGTGTTTCGGCCGGTAATTTCTTAGGATTTTTGGTGCACCATCGCGGCATCGAGGTCGACGAAAATAAAGCCCGCGCCATCATTAGCGCACCACCGCCGACGACAAAGAAGCAGCTCCAGTCGTTACTCGGGCAGATAAATTTCCTCCGTCGCTTCATCGCCAATTCGGCGGGTAAGATGAAGGCATTCTCTACGCTCTTAAAACTTAAGGATACCGACAAATTTGAATGGCGCAAAGAGCATCAAATGGCATTTACGCAAATCAAGGTGGCCCTTTCAACCCCACCCGTGCTCGTTCCACCATGTCGCAACAAACCCCTTAAATTATACATTTCGGCAGCTACTGAATCCATTGGTTGTCTCCTCGCTCAAGACAACAATGGAGGGCGTGAACAAGCGATCTTTTATCTTAGCCGAAATCTGAATGAACCAGAGCTCAATTACTCCCCTGTCGAAAAACTGTGCTTAGCTTTGTTTTTTGCTGCATCCAAGCTTCGGCATTACATGCTCCCATCAGTAACGCAGGTCATCGCCCAAACAGACGTAATTCGATACATGCTCACTCGGCCTATTGTCAAAGGCCGAATCGGGAAATGGACGCTCGCGTTATCCGAGTTCAGCCTTCAGTATGTACCCCAAAAAGCCGTCAAGGGGCAAGCTATCGCCGATTTCTTGGCCCAACACCCTTCCCCTTATGGTTCTGAGGGAGACAACGTCGATATCGGTTTAATCACCACGCGCGATGGTCATTGGACTATGCATTTTGATGGTTCCAGCACTTCGACCTCGGCGGGTGTGGGCATTGCAATTCAATCGCCTGACCACTGCCGATGGTATTTTTCTCTCAAGTTAGATTTCAGCTGCACCAATAATCAGGCCGAATATGAAGCCCTCATTATCGGCCTCCACGTTTTACACGATCTACGGGCCTCCCGCGTTCTCGTCCTCGGTGATTCCGAACTTGTGATTAACCAGATAAACGGCCTGTTTCGTTGCATGAGTTGTACTTTAGCGCCCTATCACATGGTCGCCACCTACCTGGCCGAGTCGTTCGAACGGATCACATTTGAACACATTTCACGCATCCACAACACAGACGCCGACGAACTCGCCCAGATCGCCTCCGGAGCACAACTCATGGGGGGCAAGCTAGGCCGAATTGCAGTCACAAGTCTGCGCTCGTACCCAGCCTTGGTCAATCGGCAAACTCTCCAGCACGCACACGTAATACGCACAAGGGTAATGTCTCTCCCATCCCTACTAGAACGAGGAGATCCCGTGGAAATATGTGCCGTCGAAGTAGAACCAGATGATTGGAGAAGGACGATGTTACGATACCTCGATAACCCCAATGGGAAACATGACCGAAGAACGAAGGTCCACGCCACGAATTACGTGTCGTACCAAAATGAGTTATACCGCAAGAGCGAGGACGGGTTACTACTATTGTGCCTCGGCCCACAAGAGGCCACCCAAGTAATGGTCGAGGTACATGAAGGAATTTGTGGGGCACATCAGTCCGGACGAAAGATGCGTTGGTTGCTCCGACGACACGGTTATTTTTGGCCCAATATATTAAAAGATTGCATCGAATATGCACGAAGGTGCGTACCATGCCAAATTCATGGACCTGTACAGAGAGCCCCGGCCGAATTACTACACTCGGTCACTAAACCTTGGCCATTCAGGGGTTGGGCAATGGACGTAATTGGCAAAATCACGCCATCATCAGGGGCAGCGAAACACGCGTGGATAATGGTAGCAACTGACTATTTCACTAAGTGGGTCGAGGCAAGATCATACGCCGAATTAACTGCTAAAGAAGTATGCAACTTCGTAGAGGAGAATATTGTGACCAGATTCGGCGTGCCAGAAACGATCATAACTGATAATGGTACTATATTTACGGCCGATAGGTTTAGGGAATATGCGGCAAGTTTGAATATCCAACTGGAGCAATCTACGCCGTATTACCCACAGGCAAACGGGCAGGCCGAGGCAAGCAATAAAGTGTTGATCGGCATCCTTGAAAAAATGGTAAAAGAGAAACCGGGGTTGTGGCATTTGAAGTTAAATGAAGCATTATGGGCATACCGAACCTCACCCCGGTCGGCCACTGGAACCACTCCCTACGCATTGACTTATGGACACGACGCTATGTTACCAGTCGAATTGAGTATAAGCTCGTTGCGAGTAATTGAGCAGAATGATTTGTGCAGTATTGAATATAGTCAAGCGATGCGACAAGAGTTAGAAGACTTGGAAGAAAGTCGAATCGACGCGGGTAACTTGTTGATAGCACAAAAGAAAATTGCTGAGCGAGCATATAATCAGCGTGTAAGACAAAAAACGTTCGGCGAGGGAGAACTGGTTTGGCAAACTGTGTTGCCTGTTGGAATTAAAGACCCCAGATTTGGCAAGTGGTCGCCAAATTGGGAAGGGCCATTCATCGTTCACAAAGTCCTCGGCAAGGGGGCATATCATCTAAGAGATCGGACGGGTTCAGTTCACAAATTGCCGATTAATGGAAAGTTTTTAAAGAAGTACTATCCAATTACATGGGAAATGCAAGAATAAGACCATTGTATTGAGAGCAAGACGACCATTGTATAGCAAAACGACCATTGTATTGATAACAAAAAATCATTACAAGTACAAATACAATGGTGAACTCCTAAGGGGTCGAGGGGAGGTAAGTCTCAAGGGCAGCTTTCAGCTCCAGCCACTTCGCCTCGCTCAAAATTATCTCAGCCTGCCGCGTCTTCTTGTTGCACTGCAGTTGCTGGATACGCCGTGCGCCGGCAGCGAAGGCCGTCAGCCGAGCCTTGTTAGCCTCAAAATCCTTCTCAAGCTCGGAAGCAGCAGCCGACCTTTGACGTTGAAGGTCAGAAATCTGACGTTGGAGGTCAGAGATCTGGAGATCAAACTCGGTCAGCTTTGCTTTCTTTGCCTTGAAAGCCTCCATCTCTACTCGGCCAGCCTCATGCGCAACCTTGGCCACCTTCAAATCGTCCTCGGCCTGTAGGGCACGCTCAAAGATAAGAAAGTGTTGCCGAGTCCGCTCCAGGAGGTCGGTTAGGAAAGAGATGCCTTCCGGGCTCAGGTGACCACTGCTGGCGAGGTCATTAAGACACTCCCCAACAGAGTCAAGGCCCTTGCACCGGAGAGCTTGGGAAGCAGTCAGAGATAGGACTTCGTGCAGCTTCACGAAGACTTCGGCGGGCGTGGCTCCTGCCGATTCGGCCGGAGCTGCAGAGGAGCCGACCTCACTGGTCGTGCTTTGAAGCAGAGCGTCAAGTTCCACTTCCCACGATGGCTGTGCACATAAAAGGAAAACTGTGAGGGAAAGTAAGATGTGATATAGTGCATAAAGAAAAAGGGGATTGTTTTAGACCTGCTGAGAGGAGACTTCGGCCATGCCCTCTGGGTCATTGCTCGAACCCAGGGAGCTTAATGGCCGAGCCCAGTGCCTTAGACCACTACGCAATTCACGCGGCCGATGGAGGTGATCCACATTTGATGGCCACGACGGCGGCCAGGAAATATAGATAACGCCCCTCGGCGCGTAAAATTGCCGGTGAAATGAATGTTCAGGCACCTGACATTTAATATCTTTTCAAAAACATGTGTCACAAAAAACTCAAAACACAAAAGAAACAATACTTACAAAGGCCGAAGAGACTTCCTGTGGAGGAATGGGAGGGTCTTCGTCCTGCGGGTGGATCGGTGACTCAGCCGTGGCCTCAGGATCGACCATGGGTCTCTTGCCACGTTCCGCCGCAGTAGGACGTGGTCGAGCGGTCACCTCGACTACAGGAGGAGGATGGACGGGAGGGGAGTTGACTGGTCGACGACGGCGTTGCAGCGAGACTTCGTCACTCTCGCTCTCGACATCCTGAACAAAAAGAGAGAACAGTTAGCATTACGATAAAAAACCTAAGGAAGCAAGTGAAAGCAGAATTATACCTCCAAAACGACTGTTGGAGACAAGGGTGCTTCAGGTGCCACGACCGGCTCCGAAGCTGGAGCGGGTGCGGCGTTTGGATCCGCCGGGGAAACGGCTGGAGGATTCGAGGTTGGGGAGGCCGCGGCAGCCGGCACAGATGGAGAGCCGGCGGGAGCAGGCGTCCCAGTAGTGTCACTGGGAATGACATGAATTTCCCGGTCGCCCTTCTTCGCCAATTTCTTGACACGTTTAGAAGGGCGAGGGGTCTCCTCCGCAGGCTCGGCCTCTCGGTGGGGGCGCTTGGAAGGCACCGTTCGCTCGGTGACAAGGGTTGTCTTCTTGGGCACCAGCTTCTTCGCCTTTGCCACCGCAGCGACTACTTCGACCCACGACCCCCTGGAGCAAAGTAATTAATAACAGGGATGAGAAATAAAACAAAAGGAGGAAAGAAGCGGAAATACTACCTTGGGCCGACTTCTTAGGGTGAGTCGAGGATGCTGATCTGGGCCGATCGCCGAAGATTTTCTTCACCAGATCTTCGACCGGGGCGCCGAAGAAGTCTCCGGTATATTCCTCCCACCAGTCCCCGAAGGTGTCGGTTCCCAAAGATTCAGGAACCGTCGGCCGAAGCCGAAATTTCCTGCACTTCTCCTGGTCCGACGTCTTGCATTCCCTTTCAGAGGAACCAGTAAGACGTCCCCGACTTAGGAGCGACCGAGAGGCGAGCAGGGGGACTGGACAGCCTTGAAGATAGCCGAGCTGCCGGGCGAGAAAATGAGGGTGATAAACCTCCCAGCTGGCTCGGCGAGCATCGCAACCAAGATGAAGGTCGCGAGCCAAGACAAACGACCCCCAGCGCTGGCGGATGCCCGCATCCTCAGACTCGGCCCATGCTGCCGTAGGGAGCCTAAGCGAGGATGGGTACTCCTGGCGCCGGCACACCAGGAACTCGTCATCCGAGAGGACGTCGAGGCTGAGGAAGTGTTTGAAAACCTCGGCTGCTCGGTGAGGTGGCGCTGGTCGAGAGGCCAGTTGAAGGCCGAGGGCGGCCGTTCGCTGGAAGGCAGGAACCTCCGGTCGAAGGGTGGAGAAGTAGACCTGCAACCAGAGTTGGAACACCCAGAGGGGTCCGTTCTGGTGCGGGTCAATCTTGCCAATGGTCGCCTCGGCCAGGCAACGGTAGAGGTTGGCGAGTATGGCTGGACTGAGCGCCAGCGAGCGACCATTTGCCAGTGCCTGGGCCACCGGCATATTCTCCACCAGGCATTTATTTGACCTGGTACAACAGATGAATTTGTTGTACCAGTAGAAGAGGAAGGCCTCGTGCTCTCCCTTCCTAAGACCTTCTTCGCCTCGGCCGGCGAAGTGAAGGATGAGAGTGTTGTAGTTGAAGAAGTTCTTGTGCAGCTTCTGAACTTCTTCCCTTGAGGGCTCCCGGTCGTCCCGGCTTAGCGTCTCGACGGCCCTTTCGTCGAATAGTGCCTTCAGGTCGAGAGGAGAAGGGTATCCGGAAAGGGCGGCGTCAATAGGAAGGCCGGTCGGGGAAGTCCCAAGGATGGCCGAGACGTCAAGGATTGTGGGGCCGAGTGGGCCGAAAGGCAGGGCCATGGTGTTGGTGGCCGAACACCATAGACTTAGGGCTGCCATAAGCAGTTCCTTATCCATGGCGACCTCCATGGTCGACAGGATGATGGCATCATAGATACCTAAAGCCTTCCATTCCTTGGAGAAGAATGTGCTCATCCGGTCGACCCAGGCAGCCCAAGCCGCGGTGGTTGAGGGCCAGGCTCCCTGAGGCCTCGCCAGAGTCCACTTTGACCAGTCGAACCCCTGCAGCAGGGGTTTCAAGCACTGCTCCTTGAGCAGGTTAGTGACAGACGACGGCACTGCGTCTCTGAAGAGGGGACCCAGAATTTGGTGGGTCGTGGCCATGTTTTCTTCAAATCGTAGCGTCTTGACGGCGTTCCGATCGATGAAATCCTTGCACTTGTTGATCTCATCAGAAAGTTTTGAAATGAAGGAGGCCATTTGTGGAGAAGAGATGTTTCTGGAAAAAGAAGGTATTACAGAAGGCAGAACTGGAAGGTTTGGAACGAACAAGGATGAGGAATTTGAGATTTTAGAATTTCTGAAAGCGTAAAAGGCAAATGGCAGAAATATGGGTATTTATAGGCCTTTCAGGATGAATATCAAACGTCTGGGATTCAAAAAGCATTGGTTCAAATTGGGGGGAAATTCAACCGGGAAAGGCTCAATCATTTCGGATATTTTGGGAACCTGCGAAGAAGGGATCGAGGAGTCGAAAATCCAGGACGCACGATTGCGTGCGACGCCAGTTTTAAGGCATTAATGAGGATGAGACGTTCCAGTTAGCGCACGGTTTCGAGGCCCACGATTGAAAGTTTTAAGAGCGGCGGAGAATCGACACGTGGCCACGCTTTGGGGGCAGCGAGGAAAGTGCAATCATACCTCATAAATGCGCAGGAATAACGGTCATTAAGTAAAGTTCAAAAAAGCAATAAACGTTTTCGCTTCTTCAAGGTCGAGGCCCGACCAAGAGCTAACAGTCGGCGACCTCAGAAGTGAGGGGGCAATGTTTGGGCCCGAAATATTATTGCTGGGCCGAGCAGCAGGATGTGCTCGGCCCAAGGAGATGATAAATACTATGGGCCGAATAATAAGGCTCGGGCCAGCTGGCAGGGTCGGCCAAATCCCATCAGAAGTAATCCGGATAAATAGAAAGGTCGAGGAAATCCTGGTGCAATTAGGATTCTCGACCAGCAAGGAATGAAGTCCCGAAAAGAAGGAAAATTCAGAATCCCAGTAGGAGTAGGTTTGTTCGAGGAAGAGGCGAATTGGGAAAAGGACTCCCAATCCAAATCGGAGTCGGTTTCAGGGAATGGGGGACTATAAATACAAGAAATCATGCAACAGAAAAGGACCTTCACAATCAGCATACAATTGCCCTGCGCAAAACCTCTCAAACACCTTGAGATTTTTCCTTTTCTTTTCCTGCCGACACACCTTCAGTTTGGATAAACAGCACTGTGGAAGCGCCCGGCGAGCACCTTCAGTTTGGATAAACAGCACTGCTGCCGCAGAATCAGCCGACCGAGAAGCACCTTCAGTTTGGATAAACAGCACTGCGTCGAGGTCGACCGATTATCTATCCAAGTCTCGGTCGAGAAAGGTTTTCGAACCTTTGTTGGCAGAGGTCACCTTGCTAAGCTTTCTCGGCATAGTTAGGTGTTACGAATCGCATTGCTCGGCGTACAGGACGCCGAGTGGTTTTATGATTGGATACTCGCAAGTAGGTTTCAGGGTTCGGCATTCCGACGGCCGAACTACGTTTACCATCAAGACATACATCACGTTCGAGTACCTGTGCCCATACACCTTGGTCTCGATTCGACGTGCTTATACTCTCACGAATATAATCACGGTGACCGAATCGGGCTCCGACGATTATTGAACTCCGCAGAATTAGCAGCCTTGTCTTCAGGCTGTAGAACTCAGAGACCGAGAGTGTTCCTTCCTCGGTCGCAATCGCAAGATAAAGAAGTCAACGACGCGCTCAAAGCGACATCAACAAATTTTACTCCTCGGCCGAGCTCGGCCGACGAGTTGGCACGCCCCGCATTCAACCGAAGGACGTAGTTAGCTTACTAGTTACTCGGCCTGCGCGCCACGTAGGTTTTGTAATTTTTAGGGTCAACAATAACATATCATTATATAATAAAATTGAAAAAAAAAATATATCGTTTTTAGAGTGTTATTATTAACACTGAAAATATCTCATTGTACTCCAAATTTTTATATTTGGAAAGGAAAAAAACTCTTGTAAAGAGTGCACAATGAGATTTTAAAGTGCTGACAAAAATAATTTTTTTAAATATAGAACATTATTACATAATATTAGATGACAAATTTTAGAGGCCCTTCAAATTTGTGGCTGTGCGACTGCACCTCCTCCTTTCCTCGACCACACCTCCCATGCCCCGTCAAAGTTACATTTGATCCAGCCCCCACCACCCCACCAAACCCCCCCCCCCCCCCCCCCACCCCCACCCCCACCCCCACCCCCACCAAAAAAAAAAAAAAATTTTGTGTGTGTTCCCCCAAATCCTGATTTTAAAGGCCAACTCTTCAATACCATCCCTTTGAAGCTACTATTGATAAGCCTACCTTGTGCACTATATCATGCATTTTTAAGCATCCTTCCTTGTCACTCTCTAACAACATAAAACTACTCTTGAGTACCTCAATCAATGTTTCTACACACTTTCCTGCTTCCCTCTTGGAATCGATGTCTTTAAACAGCTGAAGTCCAACCCCAAATTTCACTAAATCATGAACCAGTATATCACTGCTTTCCGGATATATGCAGCAGAACAGAAAAAATGATTTCGCTTCCTCGCTCCCTAAACATTCGTAGCTCAACTCTATTTTCCGATACGCTTCTTGTACCACCCCTGGAATATTTTCGGGGCAAGGCTTTCTTAGTTGTCTCAGTGCATCCTCCCACGTTTGCTTGCTTTTATGCTGCAGTGCCCTTCCAACAGTTGCAATTGCAATTGGTAAACCGGCACATTCACTCAGAACCTGTTGTGCTACCGGACGTAGCTCATGAGATTCAATGGAACTGCCTGCCATCTCTCTAAACAAACTCCAAGCTTCTTGCTCTGGCAAAATTCCAATGGGTAAACTCTTCTTGTTGCCGGACAGATGGAAGCTACTTTGAGCTCTCATGCTAACACTAGATTCATCAAGGAGTCCCAACATAAGGATTATCTTACACTTTCCGTTGGGTGACCCATAAGGGATTCCGATGGCCTCAAGATCAAGCATTTCCCGGACATCAAGAAATACTACAAGCAACCTCCTAGAGTCTCTGGACATTCGAGCACGCAGCACCTTTGCCCGTTCAAACAAATTCCCATTTCCCAACTTCACTTGTAGATTATCTGCAATCTCATCTTGTATTCGTCTCAAGTTGGGATCAAGGGACACAACAGTCATGACAACTTCTTCAAATAGACCTTGCTGCTTGACTCTCTCCATGAACTCTTCCGTCGTTACTGTATCTCCTGTTTTGATTTCGCCACAATTAATGCTAATCAAGTTGATATTTTCATCCTGCAGAGCCCTCAAGATCCCCCTTGTACATGGTAGTTTGTATTCCAAGCGCTCCGAAAGCTTCATGGGTGGTGGTTCAGTAAAGTTGGATCTTCTCGAGGAGCTAGCCCCGTCACGAGCCATAACAGATTTGATCATAGAATGACAGAAACAATGAATGAAAATAAGCAGCGAATAAAGAACAAGAGGAATAGGAAACTGTGAATAGAGAAATGTATGGTCTTTAAGCAGACTTTTCTCACAAAAATCAATTTAGTTTGTCAGCAAAAGGAATAGGAAACTTTGAATGGTCAAGTCTAAACAAACATTAATTTGAAAAGTAATTTGCCGCAGCAAACATTTTAGTAGCAGTCAAAAATAGCAGCAAAAAAAAAAAAAAAAATCTATATATATACACGTCATTTTTTTTTGTATTCTAAAATTGTCCTTTCATGTGTCTCGCACTTTTCACGCTAGCCATTAACAGTTGATAGACGTTTAACAAAACGAAAGGTATAAATTGAAACAATTTTAAAACCCTAGGGTTGAAGAGACGACTGACCAAATCAATGATATAAATTGATGCAATTTTGAAGTCTCGGTGTAAAATAATAAAATTAAAATCATGCGACCTATTTGAAAACCATTCTAAAATCAAAAGCTGCAAAATGCCGTTAGCACAAACCATATCATCTTAATATTTATTTTTAGTGGTTTGTAGCTTAATATCCTAGAAAATTGTCGGCTATATATGTATGGATGTCCCAAAATACATATACCAGAAGAACTTATAAGAATTATAAGGTAAAAAAACTCTACATGTGTGACCAGATGTACCAAATCTCTTAAGTTCGATAACTCTAGAAATCCATATTTGGATGTGTGACCATATCCCTTCTAAGGATGGTAAACCTACTTAGAAGGCAAAACTCAACATATAACTTCGAAGTTGTTTACTGGACAACAGAAATGCAAAATACTTATGAAGATTAAGTTTCTTTCCGACTGTCGTTCAGCTCCTTCTGAAGATTTTCACTTGCCCCGCTGATACTTAACTTCACTTCCCTTGGTGTGCTAAGGGAACCTAAACATCAATTCTCCATTCGAGGGCATTCTTCAACAGTTAACTCTTCCAGTGATGGCCAATCTAAATTACATTTGCCTTGAGAACAACTTATGAGATTTGGTAGAGCACGAAGTTCCAAATAACTTAGCTGAGGGAGCAAGCTGTTATCCTCTGATTCTTCATCCGCTAGCGGTTTTACAACTACTACTTCCATCTTCTTGCACTCAATTATGGATAGACCTTTGAGCTTCACCATACCCCTAGCAAGGAAGGAGAGAGTAGAAACTCCAAGCTGCCACAACCAGAAATGTGTAATGATGTTAACTGAAAGCCTTGAATTCGATTGGAACCCCTGATTTGCGTCATTTGAGGTTGGGAAATTGAAGATGTTTCGCCCGACTGAGGAAGTGTTGCAGTGGGTTGTTCGTTGGCATTTGACCCCGTGGACTCAAAAATCTCTTCCAGGGAATTGCAACCTTTCACAATTCACTTGTCTAGTTTATGCAATCTATTCTGCACCTCAACTGTTACCAGAAGAACTAAGTTTCTACAACCGGACACATGCAGGTCTTGGAGTTCATTGAAAGAGTAGGGTAGAAGCTCCCTGCTCAATAAGGGTAGCTTACTCTACTCCATTATTTCTAAGTCAGAGAACAGTGCAGGGAATTGCTTTGGATTCTGTTTCATTTCTAGATCTTCAAAGTCGAAAACTGTTTCCAGTGACCTACATTCCCTTACTTCAATTTGTTCCAGACTTTGTAAGTCCTGCATCCAACTGAACGAGAAAATACCAGATAGCTTAGCACATTCCTTCACCATCACAAATCGTAGCTGCCAAAAGGGACTAACCTGTTGAATTAAAGAGATTGTCAGCTGAGCTATCCTGATTTTATACAAGTTTTGACACAGACTTTAGCAGCTGGGGTAACATATTACAATCTTAAGAAAAGGAAAAATACCTTGATGCCAAATAAATGTTGTTTTGTGGCATAAGCAATGCTACTTTCTGGAGCCAAATTATCTGGGGAAAGACTCATGATTTTTGGTAGGCATTCCAACTTCAACGTGATCAATCCAGGAAAGTTGATCTTTCATATAGTTTTGCTGATCCCAACGAACCCTGGTAGTCTTTCAAGATTCAAGCGTAGCAAATTGGGGTGACTGATCTCGTTGACTTCTTCCTCATTTTCCGATTCTTCAGGGGCAACAATTTGTTTTGAGGTCTGATCTTTTAAGGCAACAATCTCTTGCAAATAGAGGCAATTTTGTATGTCTAGCTCTTCGAGTTGCTTCAGATGGCTAGCTACTGATAATAGGAAGAGATATTTTAGAAGGTAACATCTACTCACCTTAACGCATCTCAGATTTCTTAGGCACTGATCAAATTGACTTGGTATCTTCCATAAATGTGTTAATTTAGGTAGAGATGATAAAAATAACTCTCTAAGTTAGTTAAATGACCCCACTGGAAGCTCGCCATGAAAAACCGCCTTGAGCTCCTTTAGTTCATCGATCTTCAGCGTATGCAGGACAGGGAAAACGCTTACATATCCCATGTCAAAGACATATTGTAGATCTTCAGAATTGCAGAGCTTTAGAGATTTCAAGTTTAAACAACAGTTTCTTCTTAGGTCATTAAGAGTTCTGCTCATATACTGCATGTCTAACTCTAGAACGTTAGTTTTCTCTAGCAATATAGTTATTCTACTCTCTGCAGGAGATTCTGCTGCATAGCTAAGTCTCAAGTAGTTCTCACAGGGATTCACATCCCAACAACTTCTGTTCCACCATCCTATTGAGATCTTAAATCTTTCAAGCTGATCAAACTGCACCCCTGTTGGCTTTACAAGTGGATTCGGAGCAATTCTAAAGTAGTCAATTGGGACAAGGAACTTAACTCTGGAGCAAAATGACAAGTGATGCCCCTGATTTTTGAACCTTGATTTCGATCCTTACATATGTTCCCTTCATGTAGTTGTGCTTGGTTTTGTTCCTCAAACTCCCATTGCTCGAAGCTATTCCACAGGTACCATTCTTCTAGATGAGCTAAACTTCATATACCACCCATTGGAATTTTCATAACTCTGCATCCTGTCAAATCTAGCAACCTTAGATTTGACAAGTTTTTAATTTCATCAGGAAATTGATTGATGTTGGATCCACAAAAGCTGAGTACCATGAGTGTCCTTAGCTCTCCAATTACGGATCTAGCTTCCACACTGAGATTGCAATTCTCTAGACACAGCGTTTGAAGGTTTCTCAACAGTGGAATCGATGGTAGTATTGCCAGTGGAAATCTGCTTCTGATGGCTAAAACCTTGATGCCTTCACTTGTTCTCAGAATAGTGGCAGGTGGTTCCGATGGACATTTATCAGTGCATGAAATTAATAAAAGCTCGTTATGCATACGAGTTTTATTGGTTATAATGAGTGTACTAGAAGAGTATTTGCCAGGCCAATCCTTCAATTCCACCTTGTGTCTGGTCACAAATCCTTCTTTACCATCAGTAGCTATTGATGAGGCTACATCCCGCACCACATCATGCATTTTGACACACCCTTCCTTGTTGCTGTCTAGTGTCTAACGACAAAAAACAACTTTTGAGTATGTCAACCAACGTTTCTACATGGTTTCTTCCTTGTACCAGTGAATCCATACCTTTAAACAACCCAAGCCCGAAACCATATCTAACCAAATCTTCAACCGGTATATTGCTGCTTTCTGGATACAGACAACACAGGAAAAAACATGATTTGGCTTCCTCACTTTCTAGACATTCATAACTTAGCTCTATTTTCCGGTAAACTTCATGTATCATTCCCTGAATGTTTTCTGGGCAAGTGTTTCTTAGTTGTGTGAGTGCATCATCCCACATTTTCTTGCTTTTATGCCTTAGCGCTCTTCCCACCGTCGAAATTGCTATTGGCAAACCAGCACATTCTCTTAAAACCTGTTGCGCTACAGGACGTAGCTGAGGAGATTCAATGGATCTGCCTGCCATATCCTTAAACAAACTCCATGCATCGTGTTCTGGCAACACACTGATCGGAAAATTCCTTTTGGTTTCTATGTCATTGAATATATCTTGATTTCGTGATGACACCAAGATTTTGCAGCAAGATGGAATTCCTACTTCCTCCATATCTATCTGTGCCCAAGCATTATCTAATATTACAAGGTGTTGTGCCTTGGCTGATTATCTTCACCAACATACAAACCCACAGTTGAATAGTTTAAAATACAAGAAATAAAGACACCGAGAAATTTACGAGGTTCGGCAAAAACCTGCCTACGTCCTTGGAGAGATATTGCTCTTCACTATGAGAAAAAAACAGTACAAGTTACACATGAGTTAAATCGACATAACTCAATCCCATATCCCTTGTACACCCACTCACAGAATTTTCCCAAGAGCCTCACTCTACCCTGATGCGAGAATTACTTGACACTCAAATTAAACCCTCGTTTGACAATTGTAGTAGAATGGATAAGTGAGGGATCGTTCTAGACCGGGGATTAGGAGGGCTTGCTAAAACCTTCTAAATTGACTTAAAAACATAAAAACACAATATAAAACACTATTTAATGCTCGAAGAAAGCAAAACTAAAAATAAGAAAGATTAAGACTAAGACTTCAACGAAATAGGGGGGAATTGGATTTGGACGAATTTAAACTAAAATGAATACTTGGAAACAAAACAAATTGTAAATATGGATTTGACGGAAATGAATGGATGGGAAGCTAGCTAAGGGTTCTTTCTCTACACATGATATTTATGCATATGAATCAATTTCCAGTTATTCCTTCATTGAATTATGAACGACAATGCCCCAAATTAACCGTGACATCACTAGTTAACCCTTAGATTTTCCTTATATTATTGGATTGGATGGCATCATTCGACAACCCAAAACATTCTCAAAAGTTCCCTACATGTCATCATAATAGAGATACAATCGAAGATCATTAAGAATAATGAAAACCATAAGCATTGACAAAGCATTTGTAACTATGACATCATGTTACTCATGCTAAGAATTAAACTTAACGCGATCGTGACAAGCGACCTTCACTACTTTCAAGTATAAGTTAGTAACGATTATGTGAAACCTTCTTAAACTTTAGCCACATATTCATGCATGCTAATTAAGTGTCGACCCTCAATCAACAAACACAAATAAGTTAATCATCAAATAGTTAAGCCAATTGCATTCACGAATCAAGAGTTCATAACCGGAATTCATCAATTCATATCACATAAATAAACATGGTATTGAAATCACCCCTAGCCAAAAAGGGTTTAGTTCCTCATAACTTTGAAATCAAAGAAACACCTAAACATTCCAACAACTCAAACTTGAATTGTATGAACGTTTAGGCACTCTTCTCTTCCATTACAAAACAAAGAGAATTGAATTTAAACATTGAAATCAAAGAAACGCGTAAACATTCCAACAACTCAAACGTGAATTGTATGAACGTTTAGGCCTTCTTCTCTTCGTCTTCGTTGTAGCACAAGGACTAAGGGATGTTGTTGGTGTGTTGAATGGATTGGGGGATTATGGAAATGGAAGAAATGGAGGAGAAAGGGAAGGGAATGGTGCAGAAAATGGAGAGACTCACGGCTAGGGAGAAGATGGAAGTGTTTGTGGTGTGTTGTGTATGAAAAATGAGATGCTAATTGAATGAATGCTAGGATATTTATAGGGGTAGTGGAGGGAACATATGGCTGTTTGTTTAAGCATTTGTGTGGAGGAATGATGGAAAAACAGCTAGGACACATGTGAAAACTGGAATTGCACAAAGGGGAGCAAAGGGAACCCACGGCATGGATGGATTTGCATGTGTGTGCTGAAAATGGTGTGTGTATGCATGTGTTTGGGAAGCTTTCTTGCTCATTTTCTGGATGCAATGATGAAGAGTTTAATAATTAATGCATGTAGGTGGCTGAAATGATGAAGAATGAGTGGTGGAAATGAAAGGGAAAGCTAGAAAGACATGTGAAGATGCTGGAATTGTGAGTAGGCCACGGCAATGTTTGTGGAATTGCATGTGAATGCTGTTTTGGTGCTGAAAATGGAATGGGAAAGCCACGGCATTGAGTTTGGAAATGAATGATTAAATGTGCATGGCTTGAATGATGAAGAATAAAGGGTGCATGAGTGAATGATTGAATGTGCATGTGGGTGAATGTGAAGGGAATGCATGTGAGGATGCTGGAAATGCAATGGAACTCACGGCACAAGGGTTCTTTGGTGATGAATGTGGTTGATTTAATGGAGGAACAAGTGCATGTGTTGAATTGGTGGTGCATGTGATTAAAGATGGAGAAGGTGGTGTAATGATGAAGTGGAATGGCTGAAAATGCAAGGGGGAGTGAAGGCCACGGCAAAGGTGTTTTGGTGCATGTGTTGGCTGTTTTGTTTGTTGGTTAAAGCTTGTGTTTGCATGTGAATGTTGTTTGTGTGAAGTGTGTGTGAATGTGCATGTGTTTTTAAAGAATGAATGGTGGTATAATGATGAAGTGTGATGAGTGATAAGTGTATGATATGTTGAGTGATATGTTGAGTGGTAAGTGAATGATAAGATAAGTGATAAGTGAATGATATGTTGAGTGATAAGATAAGTGGTTATTGATATGTAGATGAATGAATGATATGATAAGTAATAAATATATGATATGTGGTGATGATAAGATAAGTGTATGATATGATAAGTGGTGAATGAAGGAGTGGAATGTTGGAATGTTATGCACGACTAAGGATATAGGAAAGGTTTTAAATATCCTAAAACTAAAGGGAACAAGGTTCCAACACTTTGGTCTTCAATTAGGTTTTCAATTTCGTCCAACACTTTGGCTCCAAGCATAAGCTTTCCATCCTTAGCCCAAAAGTGCTCCAAAAGTCTCCAAAATGCATCTTTTTGCTCCTTTAGCCCTTTCGACCTACAAACACACGAAAATAGCTTAAAGTACTAAAATAACTAAAGAAACATAACGTAAATGCACGAGAACAAGCCATTTAAGTCGCATGAATATGCTCCTATCAAATACCCCCACACTTATCTTTTGCTAGTCCTCGAGCAAAACAAAACAAAAGAAACCAGAAACAAAACAAAACGAACAAGTAAAACACAACCTAAACCTTCCAACAAACGTCTCAGGGATTTCCAAAGCACATGACAAGTTAAAAATCATTATTCCCACAGATTTTAGCCATTTTTACACTTAAGTACATTCTTACTCATAGTCACCACATACTAGTTCACAATTAAGCATTTAAAACCATGTTTTGAATGTAGTAACATGCCTTAGAGAATTCCCTCAATTCCTTACTAGAATGCACTCTATTTTCACATAGATTTTCTGACTACACACCCTACACTAGTTATATGTGAGAAGATTGATGTAAACATGTAGACGAACACTCACATATGTTATAACAAGGAAAGCATTTTCTGAATTTACGATAACGACATGAATATGATCTCATGAATGGAATGCTACTACTTAGAATGAGAACCAGTGATTCCATAAGCTCATATCAATTCCAAACTCCACATTATTAAACACATAACGATCAAGATAGAAGTCAAAGGGGTGTAACGGGGCTAAAGGTGTTTGGCTAAAGAAGGTATATGGAAAACAAAGGTTCTCAAAGAAATAGCGAGCAAAGCATTTGAATTAACGTAGAAATCACTTTTGAATGAAAACTCAACTTTTGATCAAGGGGGAACAAGTTCTTTTTCCTTTCTTTCTTTTCTTTTCTGTTTTTCTTTTACATATATTTTTCACAATTTTTTTTTTTTTTTTTTTTTTTTTTTTTTTTTTTTTTTTTTTTCAAAACATACATAAACGCTTAAGAACAAAACATTCTCTCCCCCACACTCATTTTCTTTCATAATGTACTCAAAAGGAATTCATTTAAGTCATGCTCACTATCTTTTAAGAACAAGGGTATGGATGGTCCTAATCTAGGCTAGGTAAGGGTTGATGTGGTTAGCAAAGAAAATAGGTTAAACGAGGCTCAACGGGGTTAAGACTTACAATATATACGAAATATGGGAAGTAAGGCTATTTGGCTATGGTGGCAACTACACAACTTCATCTTGATATATGTTATGCAATTTAATGTCATGCTTTGAATGAAACGGATATAAGTTCTAGCATTTAGTTCTATCATGATACAATTGCATTCTAAGTAGCAACCAAGCAAGGAACAATGAGATCATGCAACAACTTTAGAAAACAAAGAATCACAAAAAATAACTCTCCAAAGAAGGTAATGGCTCGAATCTCACAGGGTTGTAGCGTTTGTTTGAGTTCCTTCCTTCAAGCATGTTACAAAAACGAATTTTTCTTTTATGATTGCATGTGAAGTCATACATTATAACCATAACTAAGCATATACCAAGAGTAAATCAAACTTTCATCCATGTTTATAACTCTTTTTAACAGTCATGCAATTACGAACCAAATCCTCGCATTGTGTTGGAAGGTACCCTAAGACACAAACACACAAAAACGACTCAAAACACTCTTTTTATGCTTTTGAAAACATGTTTTTCAAATTTTTATGGGATTTTCGAATTTTTAAGACAAAACACACTAAAACAGTTTTAAAACAGTGAGAAACAACATGTGAAGTGATAGGTGAATAAATCCCACGAAATTCATGCAAATACAAATTGTTTACTCCCCCACACTTAAATCAAACATTGTCCTCAATGTTTTAAGCATAGATTCACACAAAGCATAAGTAAATACACAAACAACAACTAAACATACTAAACATGGCAGAATGTAATTAACAAAGAGAAGAGTTTAGAGACGCAAATCTGGTTATAGAGTGTAAATTCCATCTTCTCCTTGGTAATTGCATTGAGGCTTTTGATCTTTATGATTCCATAGGCTTACTCTTGAACTGGTTTCTGCCCATCGTTGATTTTCCTTTGTGCTACTTCTTGAACTGGGCAGCATGATGGTTCTTTTGGTCTTCCCCGAAGGTCTGAGCTTACTCCTTTGGTTTGTTTCTTTATTCAATCTTTCCAATTTGTATTGAAAAGGGTTGGAGGATAACTCAGCCTATGTTTGTCTCCACATGCTTCAATGTATCATTTTCACTTGCCTTACTCGCTCCTCTTTGCAGAAGTGGTCCCTTCTCTGGAAGTGTATCAACCGTTGAAGATGACTACTCGAGAGCAACGCTAGGTAAGCAATCAGGAATAGATTCCAGGCAGTTGGCTCCAGAACGGAAGACTGACTCCAAGTGCCGGCTGATTGCTTCTTTTACTTTGCCATGCGAGTAAGAACAAGGACAAAGAAAAAGACAGGGAAAGAGCATGATATGAGATACTTTTGCTTTTGACCTTGATGATATGAGATACCTTTGCTTTTGAAGAAGCGGTGAATGAATCAGCACATGTATTTGTTGTGCTGTTTCCTCCTGGGTCATATGTACTCCAGGCATCTGGTATCATCTTTGGGGAAGAAGAAAGAATTGAGTATTTCGAAAGGCTTTGCTGGGAGTGCGCCCTCAGAGGTGAGGGAGAGTTGGGCATTTTCTTCAGGTTTGCCCTGCCATAAAAGAAAACGAAGGTCGACATATATAGAGATAATATCAAGTGATGGTATTGATCTTTTACCCCTGTCGACAAACGTTTTGATCCCGCAAATCCGGCTTTTTGAAATAGTGGCGCCTCTTCGATTTCTGAATGACGCCCCTTCGATTTCTGAGCAGACGCCCCTTCGCTTTCTGAACGACACGGATGCGGCTCCTTTTGACAAAGCTGCACGCGTTTTCTGAAAAGCAGAGAAAGCGTCGCCGAACTTTGCGCTTGTCGGCTAAAGATGTGTAGTTGCGATGATGGCCTCCACGTGTTGTCTGAAAAGAAGAAATCTTTTGACAAAGTTGAACGCGACTTCTGAAAAGCCGAGAACTCGTCGCCTAAATTACGCCGGAAATTCCGGCTTTTTGAATCGGTGGACGCGTCGCCTTGGCTTCTTATTGAGGTATCGATCACCGCCACAAACACACTCTGAAGATTTCCCATTCTTGAAAATCGTCTCCGGCCCTTCGAAATTTAACTCCATCCACCCATTCTCTTTGAACACTTTTGAAAAAAATGGCAAACTCATCGAACCTTAGCTTAGATTTGAGTCTCAGCAGCGATCCGGTTGCGCCCCGTCAAGGTAATGTATGGCGCCCTTCTTTTTTTTCTTCTAACGGTCCTCTTTCAGGTGAAGACTCTGTGATGCAGGACGCCACAACAGCTACAATAGTAGCTAGGAACCTCCTCACACCAAAAGATAGTAGGCTGCTGTCAGGACGGTCCGATGAGTTGGCCGTTCAAGAGTCCCTCGCACTTAGTGTTCAGTGTGCGAGTTCTGTGTCCAACATGGGCCAACGCCTGCTTGCCCGCTCCCGTCAGGTGGAATCATTGATGGCAGAGGTGGAAAGTCTCAAGCAGGAGATCCAGCAGCTGAAGTATGAGAATAGAAGTTTGCACGTGCTTGCAAACAACTATTCGACGGGCATGAAGAGGAAGCTTGATGAGCTGCAAGAGTCTGAAGGTCGGATTCACAGTGACCGTCAAAGGTTTTCGTCTTTCCTCCAGAGGCACCTTTTTCCTGGCTCATCCAGCGCTTGGCCAAGTATTGAGGCCTGGAATGCTCTATCTTCGATGCCTCCCGCTCCGATGCCTTCTGTTCCTACGCCTTCCGCTCCGATGCCTTCTGCTCCTACGCCTTCCGCTTCAAGAGTAAAGCCACGTAGTGGGGCCTCAAGCAAACAACCTTTATGAAGCACCATCTTTCTTTGTTTAGCAGTGCCTATCAATAAATCAAACATTTTCTCAATGTTACAATCATAAACTCACACAATTAATAAACAAACAAACAATAACAACTAAACAACCTAACAAGGCAGAAACGAAATAGCAACAAAGAAAAGAATATATATATATATATATATATATATTTTTTTTTTTTTTTTTTAAATTTTTATCAAATTTTCGGAGTTTTATACCAAGACACTATAAAACACACTAAAACACTCTAAAAACGCTTAAAACAGCAAGAAACAACATTCTAAGTGATAGGTGAATAAATCCCACGAAATTCATGCAAATACGAATTGTTTACCCCCCCACACTTAAATCAAACTTTGTCCTCAATGTTTTAAGCAGAAAGTCACAACAGAGCAAGCAAATAAACAAATACGAGAAAGAAAGCAAAGTAAAGGCAGTAAAGAAAAAGAAAGGAATAAAAATAAGTCTCTTAAAGGGGTTTCCAAGTTCTTCTCTAATCGGATGCATGGGTTGCCTCCCAAGTAGCGCTTTCTTTTACGTCTTTCAGCCGGACGAGTACCCTCTTTTAATCTTCATTTGAGCCCACGGAATGGAAAGGAATGTCTTCCACCACTTGCCCCACACCATGCTCGTAATATGGCTTCAACCGATGCCCGTTCACCTTGAATTCTACGCCATTCCTTAAGCTTTTTATGTGGACTGCACCATAAGGTAAAACGTTAGTAACAACAAACGGGCCAATCCATTTAGAACGCAACTTACCAGGAAACAAACGTAGGCGAGAGTTGAAAAGTAACACTTTCTGCCCAACTGTGAAGGTCTTGGTTCGAATCATTTTATCATGGAATGCTTTGGTCTTGGCTTTGTACATCCGGGCATTCTCATAGGCTTCATTCCGAATCTCCTCAAGTTCATTCAATTGGAGCTTCCTATGAACTCCCGCTGCATCTTTGTCCATGTTGAAAGTCTTCACGGCCCAATGTGCCTTGTGCTCTAACTCTACGGGCAAATGACATGGCTTACCATAGACGAGCCGAAAAGGTGACATCCCAATGGGTGTTTTGTATGCCGTACGATATGCCCACAGTGCATCATCTAAACGTAAGCTCCAATCCCTCCTTGTTGGTCCAACGGTCTTCTCCAAAATTTGTTTGATTTCTCGGTTAGACACCTCGGCTTGGCCATTTGTTTGAGGATGATAAGGTGTCGAGACCTTATGGTTGACATGGTACTTTCTTAGCAACGCCTCAATGGTCCGATTGCAAAAGTGAGACCCTCCATCACTTATGATTACTCTCGGCATTCCAAACCTAGCAAAAATGTTAGTTTTTACGAAATCTGCAACCACCTTAGAATCGTTAGTACGGGTGGCTTTTGCTTCCACCCATTTAGAAACATAATCAACGGCTAGCAAGATATAAGTGAAACCATAAGATGGAGGGAAAGGGCCCATGAAATCAATGCCCCAAACATCAAAAATTTCAACATTAAAGACAGGGGTTTGCGGCATTTGGTCCTTGGTACCTATGTTACCCATTCATTGGCAACGATCACAAGACATACAAAAGGTTCTAGCATCCCTAAATATAGTCGGCCAATAAAAACCACACTCTAGAACCTTGAGGGCAGTGCGTTGTGTGCCAAAATGACCACCACATGCATATGTGTGACAAAAGCTTAGAATTGAGTGAAATTCAGAATCATGCACACATCTACGTACAATTTGATCTGAGCAATACTTCCACAAATAAGGGTCATCCCAAACATAGAAACGTGCATCATTTTTAAGCTTATCACGTTGGTGCTTGTTTAGTTCATTTGGAAATTGTTTAGTCACCAAGTAATTCACTAAATCTGCATACCATGGTTCACTTACCTCAATGGATAGCAGCTGCTCATCGGGGAAAGTTTCAGGGATAGGTACGGCATGTTCATGCTCCTCGTGGATCATTCGGCTTAAATGGTCAGCCACTACATTCTCGCTTCCTTTCTTATCCCGGATTTCAATATCAAATTCTTGAAGAAGAAGAATCCAACGGATAAGCCTCGGCTTTGCTTCCTTTTTCGTGAGCAAGTACCTCAAAGCTGCATGATCAGAATAAACGATTACTTTAGTACCAATTAAATATGAACGGAATTTATCTAAAGCAAAAACCACAGCTAGAAGTTCTTTTTCCGTCGTGGAGTAGTTCAATTGGGCATCATTGAGAGTCCGAGAGGCATAGTATATGACATGCGGCCGCTTGTCTCTTCTTTGTCCTAGAACAGCTCCTAATGCATAGTCGGATGCATCGCACATGAGCTCGAACGGAAGGCTCCAATCTGGAGGTACAATAATGGGGGCCGAGACTAGCTTCTCCTTGAGTTGGTTAAATGCCGAATTACACTCTTCATCAAACTTGAATGGCACATCTTTTTGAAGCAATCGGCAAAGAGGGTTGGACATCTTGGAGAAGTCCTTGATAAAACGCCTATAGAACCCTGCATGGCCAAGAAACGAACGTACCTCTCTAACCGAAGTAGGAGAGGGTAAGTGACGTACAAGGTCTATTTTCGATTTATCTACTTCAATTCCTTTTTCTGAAACAATATGTCCTAAAACTATACCTTGTTTCACCATAAAGTGACATTTCTCCCAATTCAAGACAAGGTTAGTTTCAACACATCGTTTCAAAATTAAGGTCAGATTATCCAAGCAATTATCAAATGAACTCCCAAATACACTGAAATCATCCATGAAAACCTCAATGATCTTTTCAACAAAATCGGAAAATATACTTACCATACACCTTTGGAAAGTGGCCGGTGCGTTGCATAAGCCAAATGGCATGCGACGATAAGCAAATGTTCCAAAGGGACATGTGAATGTGGTCTTCTCTTGATCATCCGGGGCTATCACAATTTGGTTATATCCAGAGTATCCATCAAGAAAACAGTAAAAAGCATGACCGGCTAACCTTTCGAGCATCTGGTCGATGAATGGCAAAGGAAAGTGATCTTTCCTAGTCATGGCATTTAGCTTCCGGTAATCGATACATACTCGCCATCCAGTCTGAATGCGTGTAGGCACGAGCTCATTCTCATCATTCTTGATAACAGTTACTCCGGACTTCTTGGGAACGACTTGAACTGGAGAGACCCAACGGCTATCGGAGATAGGGTAGATCACTCCGCAATCCAAAAGTTTGATTATTTCCTTCTTCACCACTTCCATCATCGGAGGGTTGAGACGGCGTTGAGCCTCTCGGGATGGCTTAGTCCCCTCCTCAAGAAGTATACGGTGCATGCATGTGGTAGGGCTTATTCCTTTAATGTCGGCCAAAGTCCACCCTATGGCCGTTTTGTGCTCTCGCAGCACCCTCACAAGCTTCTCCTCCTCCATTACCGTGAGACTTGATGAAATGATGACGGGCAATGTTTCGCCTTCTCCCAAAAACACATACTTCAAATGGTCCGGCAACGGCTTAAGTTCAAGCGATGGTGCCTGAACAACAGAAGGTAGCATCTTAGTGGAAACTGAATTTGAAAGTGAGAGTGGAACCTTACCATATTGTTGTGGCAATGACTCAAGGGCTGCCACAACCTCAATTATTTCTTCACTAGAACCCATTGCAAAGAATTCCTCTTCCTTGCCGTGGCCTTGCATTGGCCCAAATCCTTCATTTTTGCGCTCTATGGCCTTAGTGATGGTTGTTTCTAGGGCGTCCTCGTTCAATTCTTCAAGGTATACCTGCGCCAAAGAATCGATAACATCAATGGAAAAACAAGAATGGTCATCAACGGGATATCTCATAGTTTCAGAAATATTAAAATCAATCACTTCCCCATCGAATTCCATTGTCAAGGTGCCTTTGTATACATCAATCTTCGTTCGGGCCGTCTTCATGAATGGCCTACCAAGGAGAATCGGCAAAGATGTAGAATGGGCTGAATCCTCCATGTCTAGGATGTAGAAATCAGCCGGAAAAATTAAATGGTTCACCTGCACAAGCACATCTTCCAAAACTCCTTTTGGATACGCGTTAGAACGATCGGCCAATTGTATAATTACACCATCTTGTTTTAATTCACCCAAATTCATAGATGCATAAATAGAATAAGGCATGACATTTATGGATGCACCTAAATCAAGCATGGCATGTTCAAAACGATTATGTCCAATCACACAAGGAATCGTGAAACTACCGGGGTCTTTGCACTTGGTAGGCAGTTTACGTTGCAAAACAGCGGACACATTCTCGCTTACCTTCACTACCTCTTTGTTTGCCCTTCTTCTCCTTGTATTGCATAGGTCCTTGAGGAATTTAGCATACTTTGGAACCTGTTTGATTGCATCGAGAAGCGGTATGTTCACTTGCACCTTCCGGAACGTTTCAAGAATGTCCTTCTCGCTTTCTTCCTTTTTTTCTTGCATGAACCTGCGAGGAAAAGGTACATTGGGCAGATTAGAACGTGAAGTACATGAATTTGAACTTAAATTACCTGATTTGGCCGAGTTAGGGTGATTGGGGGCTTGCGACATTGGGTTTTTCACCCTTACCGTGGGTGAGCTAGATACTTCCTCAGGTTGTGTCGTCTCTTCATCTACTTTCTGGGCAGATTTGGGATTGTTTGGCTCGGTCCCAACTTCTTTTCCACCCCTTAGGGTGATGGCCTTGGCGGATTCGAATCCTCCCTTTGGATTGACTGTGGTTGAGCTAGGAAGCTTTCCTTGCTCTCTAATTTGTCCAAGGAACTCAGAAATCTGCCCTATTTGTTTCTTCATATCCATCATCTCCTTCTCGTTATTTTCTATCCGGTTGTTTTGATTTTGCAACCCCTGCGAAATAGAGGTTAGTAATTGCATAGCTTGATTACTTTCCAAAGACGTACCTGAATGAGATGATGCCGAAGGTTGTTGGGATTGTTGGGGTGTATACGGCTTGGAATAAAAACCAGGGGGGTTTGGCCTAAATCCTCCTTGTTGGGCAGCTTGTTGTGGCTCCCTCCATTTGAAGTTTGGATGGTCTCTCCAACCTGGATTATATGTGTTAGAATATGGATCGTTCCTTGGTTGGTTTTGATTCCCATAGCCCATGGCATTGGTAGATTCCCACCCACCATTCTCGATTAGTTGAGGGCACTTGTCGGATGGATGCCCTTGAATTGAGCACACGCCACAAACTTGGTGTTCTTGTGCTTTTGGACCAATCACAACCTGAGAAACAAGAGAAGTAAGATTAGCAAGTTGTGTTTGAATTTCAGAAATAGCACTCACCTCATTTACACTTTGTTGCCGTGGTGCTTCCCTTTGGCCCACTCCTTCATATTGTTGGGCGTTGAGCGCTCGGTTGGCTATGAGATTCTTGGCATCCCTTGGTGTTTTGTCCACCAATGCTCCTCCCGCTGATGCATCAAGCATTTGACGTTCGATAGGAAGGAGGCCCTCATAGAAATATTGAAGGAGAAGTTCCTCCTTCATTTGATGTTGAGGACATGAAGCTACAAGGCCCTTGAAGCGCTCATAATAAGCCGGGAATGTCTCACCATGATTCTGTTGAATACCACTAATTTTCTTCCGTAGGAGAATCACTCTCGAAGTAGGGAAGAATTTCTCCAAGAAAGCACACTTCATACTCTCCCACGAAGTCACAGTTCCCGGGGCTAGTTCGTAGAGCCAATCTTTGGCCTTGTCCATAAGTGAAAATGGAAAGGCCTTCATCTTCAATATACTCCCATCCACATTGACGGGGGTCATGCTCGAACAAACCACCTCGAACTCCTTCAAGTGTTTGTTGGGGTCTTCCATAGACAAGCCATGGAACTTCGGAATATGGTGTAACAAACTGGATTTGAGTTCAAATTCATCGGTCTTGCCTTGGGCAGCCGCGGGGTATTGAATGCAAAGAGGGTCTGCATTGGCCAAACCCGAGGCCGAAAGCTCCTTGATGGTTCTATTATCTGCTGCCATGGCTTGTTCTTCTTCAAAAATCTGATCCGTGGGCTTTTCTTCTACACCTACCGCGTCTTCTTCAAGCCCAGGTTGTGGTGGGGGTTGTGGTCGCTCTTGTTGACTCCTCGTTCTCCTCAAAGTGCGTTCAAAATCACCGTCAAAGTCGGAGATGTTCTCTATAATAGGCCGAGAGCTACGAGTCATACACAGTACCTAAAAAACAAGGAAACAAACAAACTAAGAATCTGAAATAAGAATGCACGAAAAACAAAATATAAAAATAAAGACAAGGGATTAGCAACTTTGCTAATCCCCGGCAACGGCGCCAAAATTTGATGCGAGAATTACTTGACACTCAAATTAAACCCTCGTTTGACAATTGTAGTAGAATGGATAAGTGAGGGATCGTTCTAGACCGGGGATTAGGAGGGCTTGCTAAAACCTTCTAAATTGACTTAAAAACATAAAAACACAATATAAAACACTATTTAATGCTCGAAGAAAGCAAAACTAAAAATAAGAAAGATTAAGACTAAGACTTCAACGAAATAGGGGGGAATTGGATTTGGACGAATTTAAACTAAAATGAATACTTGGAAACAAAACAAATTGTAAATATGGATTTGACGGAAATGAATGGATGGGAAGCTAGCTAAGGGTTCTTTCTCTACACATGATATTTATGCATATGAATCAATTTCCAGTTATTCCTTCATTGAATTATGAACGACAATGCCCCAAATTAACCGTGACATCACTAGTTAACCCTTAGATTTTCCTTATATTATTGGATTGGATGGCATCATTCGACAACCCAAAACATTCTCAAAAGTTCCCTACATGTCATCATAATAGAGATACAATCGAAGATCATTAAGAATAATGAAAACCATAAGCATTGACAAAGCATTTGTAACTATGACATCATGTTACTCATGCTAAGAATTAAACTTAACGCGATCGTGACAAGCGACCTTCACTACTTTCAAGTATAAGTTAGTAACGATTATGTGAAACCTTCTTAAACTTTAGCCACATATTCATGCATGCTAATTAAGTGTCGACCCTCAATCAACAAACACAAATAAGTTAATCATCAAATAGTTAAGCCAATTGCATTCACGAATCAAGAGTTCATAACCGGAATTCATCAATTCATATCACATAAATAAACATGGTATTGAAATCACCCCTAGCCAAAAAGGGTTTAGTTCCTCATAACTTTGAAATCAAAGAAACACCTAAACATTCCAACAACTCAAACTTGAATTGTATGAACGTTTAGGCACTCTTCTCTTCCATTACAAAACAAAGAGAATTGAATTTAAACATTGAAATCAAAGAAACGCGTAAACATTCCAACAACTCAAACGTGAATTGTATGAACGTTTAGGCCTTCTTCTCTTCGTCTTCGTTGTAGCACAAGGACTAAGGGATGTTGTTGGTGTGTTGAATGGATTGGGGGATTATGGAAATGGAAGAAATGGAGGAGAAAGGGAAGGGAATGGTGCAGAAAATGGAGAGACTCACGGCTAGGGAGAAGATGGAAGTGTTTGTGGTGTGTTGTGTATGAAAAATGAGATGCTAATTGAATGAATGCTAGGATATTTATAGGGGTAGTGGAGGGAACATATGGCTGTTTGTTTAAGCATTTGTGTGGAGGAATGATGGAAAAACAGCTAGGACACATGTGAAAACTGGAATTGCACAAAGGGGAGCAAAGGGAACCCACGGCATGGATGGATTTGCATGTGTGTGCTGAAAATGGTGTGTGTATGCATGTGTTTGGGAAGCTTTCTTGCTCATTTTCTGGATGCAATGATGAAGAGTTTAATAATTAATGCATGTAGGTGGCTGAAATGATGAAGAATGAGTGGTGGAAATGAAAGGGAAAGCTAGAAAGACATGTGAAGATGCTGGAATTGTGAGTAGGCCACGGCAATGTTTGTGGAATTGCATGTGAATGCTGTTTTGGTGCTGAAAATGGAATGGGAAAGCCACGGCATTGAGTTTGGAAATGAATGATTAAATGTGCATGGCTTGAATGATGAAGAATAAAGGGTGCATGAGTGAATGATTGAATGTGCATGTGGGTGAATGTGAAGGGAATGCATGTGAGGATGCTGGAAATGCAATGGAACTCACGGCACAAGGGTTCTTTGGTGATGAATGTGGTTGATTTAATGGAGGAACAAGTGCATGTGTTGAATTGGTGGTGCATGTGATTAAAGATGGAGAAGGTGGTGTAATGATGAAGTGGAATGGCTGAAAATGCAAGGGGGAGTGAAGGCCACGGCAAAGGTGTTTTGGTGCATGTGTTGGCTGTTTTGTTTGTTGGTTAAAGCTTGTGTTTGCATGTGAATGTTGTTTGTGTGAAGTGTGTGTGAATGTGCATGTGTTTTTAAAGAATGAATGGTGGTATAATGATGAAGTGTGATGAGTGATAAGTGTATGATATGTTGAGTGATATGTTGAGTGGTAAGTGAATGATAAGATAAGTGATAAGTGAATGATATGTTGAGTGATAAGATAAGTGGTTATTGATATGTAGATGAATGAATGATATGATAAGTAATAAATATATGATATGTGGTGATGATAAGATAAGTGTATGATATGATAAGTGGTGAATGAAGGAGTGGAATGTTGGAATGTTATGCACGACTAAGGATATAGGAAAGGTTTTAAATATCCTAAAACTAAAGGGAACAAGGTTCCAACACTTTGGTCTTCAATTAGGTTTTCAATTTCGTCCAACACTTTGGCTCCAAGCATAAGCTTTCCATCCTTAGCCCAAAAGTGCTCCAAAAGTCTCCAAAATGCATCTTTTTGCTCCTTTAGCCCTTTCGACCTACAAACACACGAAAATAGCTTAAAGTACTAAAATAACTAAAGAAACATAACGTAAATGCACGAGAACAAGCCATTTAAGTCGCATGAATATGCTCCTATCATACCCCAAGAGTTCTTTCACAAGAGATCTTTCACTCTAGCTCTCTTGATTTCTCTCACCCTTGCCCATGGTAGAGCCAAATGCTCTCACCATCTCTTTGGATGCTTTTCTCTTTATCCGTTCCTTCTCCTTTGGCAAGGCATTTAAATAAAAAACAACCCCTTTTCTTCTCCTCCTTTCTTCCACCCAAAAGCCAAATAATTATGGCTTTGAAAAAGCCACAAAACAAGGAGCAAATCAAGCCACAAAATAAGGAACAAATCAAGCCACAAAACAAGGAAACATAATCTTCATCATGATGTTCCCTCATCAATATTGTTTTGTTTCCTAGCCTAATTTGGCCACTATCCAACACAAGGACCCTCTTATTACCCGATAATCTTTCTTTTAACTCGTTTGCTCTTCCAGCTAAACTTTGCCCTGTGAGCTTCAGGCCTAGAAAATCTGCGATTTCCTGTTGAATATGACTTAAGTCAGGAGTTTGGGCAAAAACTGCCATGCAACCTCATCGAATAGATTCAATGCTTTTGCTCTCTTCCCAACTTCTTTCACCAAAGTTGTCTTGCCAATACCTCCCATTCCACATATCACAACCGGATTGATTTGATCATCGGTTAGAGCATTCATTACATCTCTAATGGTTAAATTTCTTGATTCAAAATGTATATTGCATTTTACGGATGTAGATGCCAATAACAATTTGAAATTTCTTTTAGTTCTCACCTCACTGGAGACATTCGGATGTTTGGCTACCAATATGATCTTGCATCTTTCCTCGCTATCACCACCAAGGATTCCAACTGCCACCAAATCAAGTAATTCCCAAACATCAGCCAAAATCACGACGAGCCTATTCGAGTCCATGGACATGATTCTAGAATTTAGCTTCTCTGCTCGCTCAAGTAAACTTCTATCTTCCAAAGTCAGCCCCAGCACATCTGCTATTACACCTTGTATCCTTTTCAGGTCAGGATTCTGGCACACAACTGCCACCGCAACCTCTTCATATAAATCTTGCTCTTTGACTCTCCGGATGAACTCTTTCGTTGTTACAGCATCTTCCGGTTCAATTATTCCAGCCATACCAATCATATCGATATTGTCATGTTGCAGAGCTTTCAGGATCTCCTCCGAATAGGGTAATCTATGCTGAGGACCCTCAAAAAGTTCCATTGCTCTGCTGGAGGAGCAGGGTCGGATGTTCCTGAGGAGCTGCCCCCTTCATGTATTGCCGAAAACCCTATCTCCGGGGGAGGAGCAGGATACGAAACCCTTGTGAAACTCCCATCTCTAAGAAGGTTGTCAAAAACCAAACTCATCTTCTTAGCCTTCTCACCCAAGTAACGCCGCGACTTCAACTTCGAAACCAACCATTAAAACACCTTGGCTTCTCAACTCTTTCGTTTCCAAGACAAATCTCCATTTCTTGTAGTCTTGTTTACATTGCACAGCCAGGTCTCAACTTCAGGAGCGATTGTCTCCAAATTCCGGGCTGCTGCCTCCACGGCGAGTTTCACCCCGTCTCTTTTGCCAACCAGCCTCTCAGTTTGACCAGTGAGATGCTCTACATTACTCTTGTAATGGATCAAATAACTTAACTTTCGCCAAACCGGAGTCACAGTGAAGTGAGCCAGTTTGGTAACAGCTGAAATGCAAATATCCATTTTTGTATTTTCTTTTTCTTCCTCTTCCGGTGACTATGATCAGAAATCGATAACAAAGCAATACCAAAGGCAAAGAAAGAAAGAACTTTGTCACATACAGATTAACGAAAACGAAGAATAAGTTGTAATTCGGATTAGATAGTTTCTGGGAAGATCGATCACACAAGTGTTCAATGGAAGCAGAACTCTCGACTTTACGTAGTTTATGTAACTGTTCTGCATTGTATCAAACCACTAATTTATTCTCCATAACTCGTTTATCCCCAATTATTCTTTGTAATTTAATCATAGCAACAGTAGTGTTTGATATTTTTCAAATTTTTTTATCCTTATTTACTTTTTCTTTTTGTCACATGGCACTTTCACAAGGAATGGAATCTCATGCATTTAGGATGTACTTACGTGAGGCTAGATGATACTCAAATATAGACGATTCGTTTTTGGCCTGACCTGTGCCATAAAAGTATCTCTTGGATATTGGTTTTGCATTTATCGCGTCATCAATTAACAATCAAGTTTTTTGGATTATGTGGCATGGTTATAAAAAAACACAACTTTAAAGATACTATTGCAACGTTTTAAAAATAGAGGTAGTAAAGTGACAGGGTAAAAACTTTAAAGGAGTCAAATTTAGTTTGCCCGAATTACTTGTTGAAACATATGAGGTCTACTCCTCTTGGTAAAAGAATCCATGAAGAGAGGTCGTTTTCAATTAAGGGGCACATGACATGATATCGCATGCATGTTTGAAGGGAACAGATTCCGCTGCTTACTGCAAATTTGAAAAAATGACGGAAAGTGAGCGTTGAAATGTTCAACCCTTTTCATGTAATGACACTAATTTCCTTATAACTGGACCCTAGTTTTTACTTTCTTGTGGTATATCCTCATCTTTGACTTTAACCACCCAAAGTAAATAGAGGGACAGCAACAAGGTTAAATTACCTTTTTATTTATTTATTTACTTTTTCTGGAAATTCATTTTCTAATTTCTTTATAAGAAAAGGGAGAATTTTGTGGGGTAGAAGAGACAGAAGAACATGTCAGCCTAGTAAAATTAGTATGTTCGAATATTAATTCTTTCTTACCACTTAGTATTATGATTTAATAATATTCTTGATAAATAAGATATCTTATGTTCTATTATTGCTAAAGACGAATTTGAACCATATTATTGCTAGCCCATTATGAGGTTAAGCCTTCCGCATCTTTTAGTGTAGATAATATTAATTATTCAAAAAAAAAATACTAAGATATTTTTAATATTGATTATTCAAAAAAAAAAAAAAAAGAGACGGGGGTGTGAAAAAAAAATACAAGGATTGGGGATTGGAACCCTAGATGCAAGGCAACGGACATACTACCCTAACTAATCGTGTTCGTATCCCATAAGCTCTAAACAGTAATTCTTTCACACTCACAATATGGATATGCAACATTGATTTTGCTTCACAAATCAGAGATGAAAAGTAAATATGGGGTCTTGAATAGTTGAATGACAATTTTACATGACATTTTATCTAGGATGGAGCTATCCACACATTATCGCGACTGTGGAATCTAATAAATTAGAGAATATCAAAGAACAAAAATTAATAACGTGTGAGAAATAAAAAACAGTGTGTGAATAGCACTCTCCTC